>NC_135501.1:145195630-145495630 GCF_052857255.1 Amblyomma americanum | reverse complement strand
CTGACATGCGACTGATGATTTTATTGCTATTATAGCACAATAAATATGACAACTTAAGCACAATCAACGTGTGCCATTGCATCGCTGATTTAGTACGTCAACAAACAGAAAGAAAGAAGGAAAGAGGTAAAACCAGCATTAGTCACTTAGCCCGCTAAGATAATCAATTTCTCTTTGAGTGAGCGCAAGAGATCGCTTGCTCACGCACTTTTCTTGCTTTTCAAGAATCAGGAACACGTTAACTATTTATAGCATGCGCTGGTCTCTATGCCTGTACAAAACAGTTGTCATACGCAAAGCTGGGGAGCATTTGCACTCAAGGCAATGTAAGGCAAGATTAGTTTTGGGGGTGCTGCCAAGGAGCGTTCATGTTCTTTTAAGCGGTCATTCACGCGTCTCTCAGTTTGTCCGATGTAGCATAGGCCACAAGATAGCTCAGTTTTGTACACTACACTTTTTAGGCATGGCACTTAACGGAATTCATGTTTTTTTCTCACAATCGGAAGGTTGCGTTCTTCCACAGCAGACTTGGTTGCAAAGGCGCTTCAATTTGTTAGGAGCGGAAAAGACAACTCACGCACCGGCTTTCCCGGCTATCGTTTTCAAGTTGTGCGATACCTCATGTACACAGGTATAACCGCAAAAATACGGCTCTGCGCATCTTTACGGGAGACAGTTCTTGTTCTTGGTTGGCACTTGGAAGTCGGCAAGCATCTTTTCTGCCACTGTGCTCATGATGTGTTCCGGGAAACCGACCATTCCCAGCTTCATTATCTGTCTTTTGAAGTTGGCTTGCATTTGATGGCAGCATGATCTACACGTGGAATTTTTCAAGGCGGCTGTCACGATGCGTCGTTAAACTAGCTTGGAGTGTGAGGAGGAGTAGAATAAAAACCCTTTTGGCGCTCAGGGTGCGTAACGCCAGCACAGCTCTTTGTTGCTTGTTAGTATATGTTGATCCAGGAAACGAATCGTCTATAAGCGTCTAGACACATTCCTAATTTCCTCGCTCATTTTGAGGATTTTATTTTTTTTCTACGACAATCATTTTAAATGTCGTCAGGCTCCCTAACCTTATAATTGGGCTCTCTGGACGCCTCTGCATAGAAAAAAACAATTGTGGATTGAGTCTGGTGTGCTGCACAGGCGGCAGTACACCGATCATGGCGCAAGCATCTTCTTAGCATGAAGCCATGCATTATCAGGTAGCGCAGATGTGTGCAGTTTAAAGAAGAATGCTTTTGCAGAAGAAGAAATGCATATTCGCATACCACGTTTTAAAACAATGGTATCAAGAAACATCTGAAAAGGTTGCCGATACAGCAGTGCAGGAAAGAAATCCTCAGTAGGTATCTGAGTCATCTGCCTTCTAGAGAGGCTCTACAGGTAATCTAAATGAAAGGGCACAGCGAGGAAATTAAAGTGTTGGCAACTTCCTTAAGGAATCCCTACAAAGGCCCCTAACGAACCTGTCCTGGCAGTGCGAAGAGGAAAGTAAATGAGCACTGAGACGCCTAATAAGCACGGCTAATAAAAAAGGGTGGTTTGATGATTTGAAAAAGAAATGAACGCAAAACAAGCTGATGCACTTATAAGTGAACAAGGCCTATTCCACCTGATTGTATGGGAAGAAACAAGTTGTCACGAAGCGTGGGCTTCCATTGGGAACGCCGTACGCAGGTAGCGAATATTCTGTGCATCACGTGCACTTTCTTCTTCGCACAATGAACCTTAAAGAAACAGGCAGAATTAAAAAAAAAAACTGAAGAGTTGAGCTCGGGCAAATACTGACAGATTCCTTACCGATCCACGCCTGCTTTCGTGGCCACATGGGCAATATCTGCGAGTCCGTGTAAACTCCGCTGTTGCGAGTTTGGGACAGAGGAACCCCTAGGTACTGAAGGGCGCCGCAGTCTAAGCTTATGTCACTGAAATGACTTGGCCTCACACCCAATGACCAAACTAAAACATTTGAATTTATTTAACTTTAGAGCACCACCTGAGACCTCGCAAATTTGTTCAGTCCAATGTAGTGCCTCAACTACTCTTTTTTTACAGCAAAAGAGAGCGACATAATCAGCATACGATGAAATAATAATTTCACATTGTGTCAGGGAGAAACGAAGGAAAAATTCCCTCTTTATTATACTGAGGGAAGGAGGTTCAAAATATAGGACAAACAACAAAGGCGATAATAGACAGCCTTGGTGAAGTGACGATTTCAGCGGGATAGGTTTGGTTAGCTCCTGGTTGACAATTAGCCCTGCATAGGACTTCTCACATCAGAGTATTGTGCTCCTGAGCAAAATGTCTCAAATATTTGTATGATCTACTAGCGCAAGCAAGAAAAAATGACAAACTTTATCAATTGCCTTTGCAAATAAATCTGAATAATAACTACTTGGCCAGTCACAACGGATACTGGATACTGTCTCCAACGCCGAAGGGGAAGTATGAACATGGGCTTCGATACTGCGGCCCCTGATACTGCAGACCTGATGCGAGCCTATTAGGTCAGCGACAGCTAGCTGCTGACAACCATAAAGAACCTTAGCAAAAATTTTGTAATTTCTAATAAAGATTGAAATGGGCTGACATCTTTCAAATGTTTTCTACCGATTAATATCTTTGCTTTTTAGAATTAATAAAGTATTCGAAGAACAAAACGTGGGAGGCAGAAAGCCAAAATAATGAGATGCCTAAAAATACCTAAACCAAAATAGGCACAAGGCAAAGCAATATTGTTTTATTTAACTCGCTAGTTATACCATCTGGGCCAAGAGATTTCTGACTCTGTATGTGAGAAGTTAATTTCGTTCAAAGTTTGACAGCAACATCCACTACAGCACGCTTCTCATCGCCAAGTGGAGCAAAGGTTTCAAGTAAGCAACTGCAATTTCATCTCGAATTTTTGCCCCCATAGCCCCCAACGAGCTGCCGATAGTCGTTAAAGAAAGCATGAATAATACCATTGACATCACTGAACGTGCAGCCACCAGATGGAATTTCGAGTATTTCCTTAGCGAGAACATCCTTCCTCTCGTGACTGTATGCCCGACAATATGGTTGCTCATCCAGAAACCTACGGTACCTAAAACTTATCAAGGCCCCCTTGTATCTTTCTGTTTCAAACTGTTGATGCTGTGTTTTGCGGTACTAGTATCTTGTGCAAAGGTGCCTGGGATGATCCTCTCTAACTGATTGAACTCATCTGAAGAATGCCAGAGCTCACGAAAGTGATGTATGTTCAAATACGCCATTCTTCTAGGACTTCAATAGCAAAATTTTTGTTTCTTGTTTAATTGAATGCCATTTTCGCGAAACAGAGATATCGAGGGGACTGTGTCTTTTCAAGCAAGTAGATACAGCACGTAGAAAGAGTTCATCTGCGAGCAGATAGTTATTTAACTTTCGTAGCCCATATCAAGGGTCGAGTATGCAACGACTGTACTCGCGTATCTGAAGAAACACCATGCACTGATCACTGAAGACTATGGGCCGCACCCAGCAATCAAAGACGCTGGCTAATATGTCTGCTGAAACGTAAATTCTGCCAAGCCGAGCACTAGACCCACAATGAAAATGAGTAACGTGAATATTGTCGCCCCTATGACGTCCAACATCCACAATGTTGTATTCACATGCCAAATTAGTAAGGAAGCACTAAGGTTATGAAGCTTATGTAACACGGCTGGGCCCTCATCCCTACAGATAAAATTAGAACCACCCAACAGTATAATTTTACGTTACGTGCATAAATGGTCAACTAGTGACCGAAAAACTAGCCTTCTATCTTGCTGCTTTACACAGACATAAACACAAATAATTCGTATTTGTGTACTCCAAATTGCGAGGTCACAGAATATTAGCCGCCCGTCATCATCTATACAATACGACACGGTAGTAATTCTCAATGTGTTGGCCAGGAATAGCATGCACCCACCTTATAACCCTCTCGAGAGGTTGACGATAACATCGAATTCTGATAGAAATGGCTTGAGAGCAGCTTCAGTCTCCTCATCAGGGGACAGCTTGGTTTCTTGGATGGCTGTCAAACTCACCCCTAATTTGTTTAAAATATGCCGTAACTGATCTTGCATTCGACTAATGCGGCGACGCTCGCCAATTTTGGTGCCCGTTTTCCTGAACGCCATCCCCTGGAATGGGGTGGTCCGCCTGCAATTCGGTGGCCTCTAGGACAAACGTCGCCCTTCATTTAGCGATTACCGTTCACAATGCAACCACACCGGGTGCCTTCTGCTCATCGCCACCGAAACACACCTCCTCATCTGCTGGACGCTTCAAAGGTGCGCTGTTGTTCAAGGCATCTTCTGAGGCAACCAAGGCCTCGGCCCATGAAGCCAAGTGTACGGCGGCGCTCGCAACCACACTTACAGCCAATCAAGCACCAAACACTGTAGAGACTGACACCTCACTCGGCCCACTGCCGCACTCCCGCGACAAAGGGTATCACCACCGGAGCAGGTTTGCCGTACATTCACTGGCTGTAGCGCATCCACAGACTCAACCGAAGGAGTGTCCAGCTCTCGTGATCTCTCGGCTATAGATGGCCCCAGAGCAGCAAGCACAGGATTGAGAGTGGCAGGCTGAGGCAGACCCAGGTGCGGTGGCTTTAGGCCTAAAGACGGGATCCAAGGTGGTCCCTACTTGTGGGCAGTTCCTTGTTGTTTGGTGCAGAATACTTCGCTCCCCCTTGTGCTTGCAGTTCATGAATAATTCCGCAGGCGCGTCTAGAACATCCGACACATCCATGTGTTCGACACCACCTCATCGTCATGGGGCCAGTGGCCGTGACGCAACCTGTCAGCAAAGCTTATGACGCAGTTATCTACTGTGTGGCCAAAGCATCAGCACTGGGCGCACCGAAGCTTACGACAATGACGTTGTATATGGCCCTCGCGGCTACAACGAAAAGCAGGGGCCTACCCGGGATCACAACTAAAGCCTGTACTTCGAAAAAATTTTGTGTGTGAGGAATTGTACATGCTCATAATTTTCGCGCTGCACAGCTTGTAGAGTTCGAAAAGGCTCTAAACTTTCATAATCCTCCGGTGCTCCATTTGCCGTGGAACCTAAAACAGCTTAAATTATACCTTTTTGGTGTCCGAATCAAATACTATACACTATAAACCTTTAACAAAAAACTCTGCTTCGTGAACAAGCTTCTGCTTGCAGAACTACTGCCAAAGGTAAGCATTTAAACGTGGCTCATTTGCTACTGCCAATATACAGAATGTCACGGAGGTCGAAAACCTGCCCTAGAGTGTCGCGGTGTCCGGGAGCAGGGACGTGCGGGCGACCCCGGAGGTCAGCATGCAGAAAGACGGTGCTGAGGACAACATTACCAGTAAGAGGTCGGACGACAACTTTGCACGAGTTCATAGTACATCAGGCATCGGAAGATCTCGTCCAACGGCCAATGCGCTGTTTCAAGCTAGAGCAGCTAGAAGTTGCTCTGAATGGCTGTGTCTTGAATTGCTTGTAGGCTATCACCGTAGTGAAACACTCCTTGTGTTAAACTCCTCTACACTCTCGCGCTGTATTGTTTACCCCAGTGAACGGGGCACAAACCCACGCGGGGGGACTGACCAAGGTATCTTGTTGAATGCCAAGAAAAATCGTTTGGTATTTGCGTATGGGAGATAAACAACGGCATGAGGCGGAAAAGTCGAATAGTGGAATGACTGAAACTTGCAAATAAAATTATAATATTACTTGAAAAATTAAAACAAAAATAGAAGTTTGTAGTACCGGGAGAGAAAATATACACATTTTTTGACATGCGAATGAATTTGGGATATACTTATCGAGGTAACCAACCAGTTACAATAATGTAGTCTTGAAGATATCCGCATACTCTTCTTAGCACGAATTCTTTGGCACTCGCACCGAATGAGAGAAGATGGAAGATACCAAGGGAGTCCTAACCTCGAAAGAGGGACCTCCAGATACATCTTTCTCTGAAATGCGAACCGCCGGCAAGAGAAGAGAACATGCTCTATTGCTCGAACTTACCCGCAGGAGCCACAAAAGCTTGTCGTAGCGAACCTGCTTCTGCATAAGTAAAAATTTAGGTACGGCCTTCTGCATCGTAGAGTCGTCACTGACGCCTCAAAGAGCATTGAATTACATTACCTTACTTTCCAATGGTACCTTAAGTGCCGAAAATCTGCGGTACTGATCAATGAATTTATATAGCTGGCTGAAGGATGTTGGAACCACTAGATAAGGGAAATCTCCAGCAGAATGAGGTGAGAGGCGAGATATATTACACGGGCACTGAGAAGCGACAGTGCCAATAAATCAGCCATCTCATTAGAATAGACCCGAATGACTAGGTACCCAGACAAAACGGAGTTCTCTCACAAAGCGTGGAACAAAAAATGCCTCAGGAAACAATTCTATACACTTTTTCCTGAAGTTTGCAGTGAGACTAAAACTTAAAGGTAGTCTGGAAGGATGAAAACCTGTGCTGCATGCCTCGGAATTTTGAGAAAAGCGAAACCAATTGCCAAAACTCCGCAGAGAATATGGGAGCGTAATCAGGGATACGAGTTGAATTGCTCCAAGCCAGATCCTGAAAATATATTCCAACCACTTCCTTCTCACAGCTACGGAATGAATAAGTAGAGAGAACAGTGTAATGGGGAATGTTATCTAGGTGATCAGCAAGAAGAACACTTAGGACATTTGCGCTCATATGTGTCGCATGGGGCGGAAAGATATAGTCGTAACAGAAAACCGGGTCAGCCTGCGTCAGCAACTCGGTACAAGGAGATCAGATTGACCTGAGCGGGGCTACAGGCTCGGTGTGAACTTGTGGAAGATGATACCGTGGCCAAAGATTAGAGAAAAAGAGGTGTGATTGGGAGACAAAAATGGGAGTGTCAACTGCAGGGGTCGGTCAAAGGACCAGAGGAATATACGTGCGGTGAGAAGTTAGGTTTCGCAGTCATTAGTTCAAAATAAATTGCTGCTAACTGTTGTGTTTCAGTAGTGTGCCCAAAATTTGCCAGTTTGCAGTCCACGTATGCCTGAAACGGTGGATGCGAGGATTGAGAAACTGTTTTTAAAGGCTTTTACTGGAAATATGTTTCCTTCTTCACTGGAGAACTAAATTTATATATATTCAAAACTTTTTCTTTTCTTTGGTTGTCGTTTTAAGCACCCATCCTAACTGTGACTATACACCATACATTAAATATTGACCCATTGCTTAAGTTGCAACTGCTCTTATGGGGAGTGGAAAGAGCATTTTAAGAATCAAGAAGCGCTGGTGCTTCATCATCATAATATTGTGCATTCATTGTAATTTTCAAAATACGTTAGAATATGTGTGCAGTGTGAATAGCAAGAATTATTCAACCATGTACTTTTTCTGGCAGGAGAAGTTTCATCTCACGCCGATTGTTCTATGTAAGCCCCCCCCTGACAAGCGGTCTCACCTGAGGCACCAAAATCCACTCTGACACTTCTGCAAACTTCTATCCGTGTGCGTACCGCAACCTTAAACTTGAATGAGTATATGTATATCTTCAATTCTTCAGAGCTGAGATCCCAACACCTGGTTCGCATTCCTTCATTTAGGAGGTCTTGTTTTCAAAGTTTTAATCTTCGAGAGCGCACGAGTAGAGTGGAGGCGCATTCTCTGGCGCCTGCATTTTCACGCTTGGTTTGTGCAAGAAGAGTTTCGCACGGAAGCGGTCTGAGTTAGATGTAGAACGGTGTGCAAGCGAAATGCATTCCCATACTTCCGCCAGCGTCGTCAACTGAGCGAGTTTGAGGACGATGCAAATATTTGAAAGCTTCCTGCAGTTGGCAGAAATTTACCGCCTCAGTCGGCGAAATCCATTTCGTGAACCTAAGAGCGGTGCATTGTTCTCTCTGATGACGCTGCCTCCCGGAAATTGTCGGAGTAGGCGGGCACCACATCTTGACAAAAAAAACAAAGAAAGTTCCAGTGGAGATCTATGCTTTGTGTGTTCGCGGATGTTTGTTCAGATGAACACGACTTACGCGGCCTGCATTATAAGACTGTTACAAGCGCTGCGCAACTTTCAGAATAGCGTAATGAGTTGTTCCGATTATGTTACAGCAGCCTGATGTTTACACATTCAGTGAGTTGAGAGTTCAGGCTCTCGTCAGTGTTTAAAGGTTTATGAAGTTATTCCACGATACAGTAACAAGGTGCTGACAGCTTCCTTCAATCGAAAGTTCAGGTTCTCCTCAAAGTGTAAAAATAGAAAAAGATAGCTCCTTGTATGCATCAGTAAAGGAATGTTGAAAGCTTCAATGAGTGGGAAGTGTAGGCTTTCCTCAACGTTAAAGTGTCAAGAAAGTACTCTGGGCTTTGTTGCTTGGTGCGTTTCAAACGCGCAGAAAGGCGATACGCGCACCACGACATGTTTTTCAGCTTTAAGAGGCCATAAGGATGTCACCTACTAATATATACATATTGCCTGATTTGTATTGGTCATTAAACAACGAGTGCAACGAATTCGCGGCGTACGAATTTGTAACGTTTGAGCGCCACTAAAAGAGCTTTTATTCTGAGTGCAATGAACGACATATAGCAATAATTATCGTTTCATTTGTATTCCTTCATAATTTGGTCATTACAGGATTGAGCAGTTGTCAGGCTGAAAACTTCAGAGCACAGCAGCCACAGCATCTTCAAAAGCGTAAAAATCTAGTTATGCATGCATGATATATGGCTAGCTTAGCTTAGATAAATGTCTAGCTCAGCTTAGGTAACGTTCTTTTCTTTCATTACAGTAGTCTGAGCTCAAGTCATTGATAGAAAGCAGTCAAGTGTTTACTCGATATATCACGGTGACCTTAAAGTTTGCGTCGTACAGAGGTAGGAATAAAATTATTGATTTTTATGACGCAAGGGCATCTATGGCCAAACAGCACCGTGCTACAAGGTATTTTCGACTGCTCGAGGCCGGGTCAAAGACAAATTTTTCCAAGCATTTCACCCGAGATAAGCCGACCGTCAGGCCAGGAGAAAGCTTGTACGCATTTTATCACCGTTGGGTACCCGGCGCCATTGAGGATCAAACCTTGCACCTCCAGCATGCGAGGGGGATGCGCAACCAATTGGCCACCGCTGCGGTATTGAGGTTAGGAAACGTCGACCAAACCCAGAAGTTTTGAATAAGCTCAGTTTTTCAAATGGAAAGTTGTTGAGATTTTCCAAGTGCTTTACAGTAGCTCGATGTGGGCCTATGCGTATCAGGACCACTAATGTGCGCAGTTGGGCTACAAAACCATGAGATAATTTTCTCTACCTTGTGCGAACGAAATTTCAAGGTACCCTTGCAATGAAAACTTTTATTAGTAATTACAGTGAGCATGTTTTACGGTCAATGCAAATGACCAAGCTGAACAAGACGTGTGAATATAAGTCGATACAAAATTGCTTCTTTGTACGTGATGAACACTTTTCTAACCGCAAAAATGAATATATGTAACTGGCAGACAGAAGACAACATTTAAAGGGAGCATATGGGAAGATTGCAAAGTTCAGCGCAGGGAAACTGAAAAGGTAAGCAGTGCACTGACCTGCTAAGATTCTGGAAATATACAGTACTGCTTTGCTCAGATGCACATAGTCACTCGCAGTTTGAGCGCGATACGTTCTAAATTATACCAGAAGCTCCCCTTTTATTAGGGTAAAGACTAAAATCCCCAGCTTCACCGACTAAAGCGCAGAAATTTTATGCACTAAGTGCTACCGCGGTGACGGATAGCGACCTACAGTATGGAAAAGACGCAAGAAAATATGAGAAAAAAAACAGAACGTCAAGCTACTACAAATGATGGCGCCACATACGCAAAGACCTACTCACAATGCGATCGTTTTTCTGTTATAATAAAATTAGCGCGGACCTGCTCAGACTTTTATGTAGCACTTATCGAATAAGCGGAACGAACAGCGCACCTAGGCGTCGCTCTTCAGATGCAGCTTGCGGAAAAAGACGCCATGGTACAACCTTATATAAAGGAGGAGAGGACCGAGAGGGCAGACGGCACGTGTAAAGTACCATCGCCAGCCAGCGTTCCTCGGCAGTGTAGCCAGTTGTCCTCGAGACAGTAACTGGCCGAGCAGAAGAGAGCAATTTCTGGCACCGCGATTGTTTGTATTCTGCTTTCGGGGCTTTTTGACATCTTTAACGAGCGATGCTTGTGTGGATAGTGATTTGCGTACGTGAAAATTTCTTCTTAGCACTATTTTCTGTGTTTGGATCATTTTATCTTAGTTTTGTAGAATTATTGCACGAGCAAGAGCTTTACTCCGCTCTTCTACGCGTTAGTAGCGGCACAGAACGCACGGTTCTGAGGCATATCTGATAGCCCTCAGATGTGCACTTTTTATTTATTTATTTTCTTTACCTGACCAGTCATGTTTCTTCTCCAGCTTCTATGCTGTTGAACATACAATTTCTTGCTATTTATCACAGAATCAAACGTGTTTCGCTGCTAATTTTTTCCTGCAATAGCCTCGCCTCGTAGCATTTGCTGTCTCTGCTCTTCACGCAGTGATACGTACTTAATATACCATTCTAAAACATGGATTCGGTATACATGACTGTGAACACTTCTAACAAGTAGGATGTTGTTTAATGAATATTTCTTGGTACAGCACATGTAGAGCGCAGTGTCCAAGTTCTAGTCCATTTCGAAGCATTAAATTAATGAATTCTAAGTATTTAGCATTTGATTCTGATAAACGGTAAGCTTCGATTTTGCTACCAGCATATAGGGCGCTGCTAAAACACGAAAGTACAAACTTAGCCTTAGTTTCTAACCCATATGACGGTTGTTAATCAGTCGCGCCAATAAATCAGTTCGTTTTCATGCTCTTCGAAAATGAGCTCACTTTGCACTGCCGAAAATATGAAATACGAAAGGTGATACATAAGAACTGCTAACGTTCGAAAACAACCTGACAATCAGTGAAATGATAAGCGGCAAGGTTAAAGACGCATTTGGGGAAAAAGCACAGCTACTCAGCCGAGGCGCATTAATCTTCTAATGATCTGCGGTGCGTCTTGGCAACATTCCGAGCTTAGAGACAGCGCTGATAGGACCCGCATTTTCCCGTGTGCCCGTCGGAACACCCGATAGCGACGCGACAGTTTGCGAATAGCTTGTAACATGAGTCAATATATTCGATCGTTACGCCTCGTGAAAACCATACAGAGCCCTTATCGGTCTACCCAAAGGAATCCTCGTTTTCACTGCTTGCATCGCAAGGTCATCACTTCAAATGAAAGAAAGGAGTGTAGGGAAGTCGTGCTTCGTCGTTGTGGGTATACAGGCTCCAGGTGACAAGTCTGTTCGACCAGGAGGATATATTGATCCTCCCGAAAGCTGCAGTGTTTCGTTTCCTACAGTGCCGTGAAAACCACCTTGAAGACTGGGACAAAAGGTTTGGGAGGGACCTGGCATAAAAAGTTCTAGAAAACTTTCCAATAAGAGCTTGTCTTCCACAGACAAGTAACGCAGCGCAACTGTGCCACGGCTGCGTGCCTTGTTTTTCTCTGTTCAGCCATCGTGTTTCTCCAGGCTTACGCGGCCTCTGAAGAAGGGCCTCTGAAAAAGGTGCACTAATAATACTGTTAAAATGAATGAATGGGTGAATAGTAAATGACGTAGGTAAGTATAGGATGGGAAAGACTGAGCTGACGGTAAAGTATTGTGTAGGGATGAAAAAAAAAGAAAAGGCAACTTTATGCGCGAACAGAAATAACGCTTGCTAGAGAAGACAACACTCTGTTGGCAGCCTTGATAGGATAGCTAGAGAAATATAGAAGCGATTTAATAAAGGGAGCAGAAAAAGAAGCGGAGTAAATGCATGTGAATTTGTTCAACAACTGCAATAATTGTGGTCCAACTAAAAGTACTGCTGGAGGTCAGTGAGTACTTGAAACAGCGGTTCGAATGCACAAGGAAGTAAGAATGCTCAAGAATCGATAATGAGGGCGAAAGTGGGCACTCGGGTGGCTTTATATCGGGTTATGAATGGTGGATAGCCTGGTCAAAAAATCTGACATCCTGAACACAGAGGGTTCAACACTTAAGTTGTTGCAAAGGCAAAAATGAATAATAATTGCTAAGAGCGCTGATGAGATAACGTTGATAAGCTACTCACTAATGAGCTTACTCTCCGTAGTGAGAGATTTGAGCCGGCCGATTAGGAGGACGGTAAGAGAATTTCGCCTCGTTCGCAGAAGCGGCCAAGTTATGGCGACGCCCTAAAGAAAGCTTCATAGATTCTGGAAGGCTTTGGATTCTACTGAAAGACTAGATTTCATAGAGGCTTGAAGGACGAGAGCTGTAAAATTTCTGCTCAGGAACGCCACGCTCTTCGCAGCAGACTATTTACATATAAAGTCTTTAGGCCGCAAAATTATTCCTTCTTGATGAATAAAGATAAACCTAGCGTATACGTTGCCTTACGACTGCATGCTGATGCGTGGGCGTCTCATTAGAAACGAAAGAAAAATACAAATCAAAATTTAAAGTTTCGTCTTCAGAGCACGCACGTAATCGTAAGTGGCGTCCGAAATTTTATGATCTCAAATTAGTCAAATCAATAGTTTGAGGTCGATGCCAGCGTGGTGGTCGCCTGCTATCGTGTCTGCCGCCGCAACCGCAAGACAATGGGCGCCCCATAAACTGGGGATGGCTGTAATAAAGTTTAATCTGTCTTGTCGTCTAGAGTAGGTGCAAGCACGAAGTGCGTTGCAGGAAAGGCGTAGTGGCGCATTTTAGGGCGGCTCATATATTGTGGTAGCCGAACACAGGTATTGGCAAGAACCTTTGGCCGGTAATTGTGCCTACGTCTTCATCCACGTCTTTTCTTCGCACGAGGTAGCGCGTAGCATCTTTGTGACTGTTTAAGCGCTTAGACAATCTCCGCCGAGAGAAGCCTCCTTAAACACTTTAGGTCTCCAACTCTGCTTTCGTTGTTTGACGAGCCCTAGCGCTCAGCTGTGCATCATCGGCCTTAGGCATGCGTCTCTGCATTTTGGCTGTGTGCACAACTGCGTTCGCACTTGCGTAAACCTGCCATTGGAGTTATGCTTGAGCCTTTCTATGTCATGATCGAAAGGGCTCAGTTGCTTGGCCGCGACGCAAGCGCCAGTGTCAGTAGCACTGAGAATTTGAAAGCGGTGAACGAATGGATGAAGGGGGTAAAAAGCATTAAGTATTATATAACGGGTATAGGTTAGAGCACGGCTACAGCAAGTACAGCAAGGTACAGTGGTGGGGCACCTAGATCAAATTTTCTATTTTTAAATTAATTTTAGTTGTGAGAGAACTGTAGAATATTGTAACATACTGCAACGAAAATATTAAAGATAATGGTCTATTCCTCACAGGCATAGCAAAAGCTTTGTTAAATATCGTCCAGCGGCCGCATTGAGTAGTCCTGACGGCCATACAAAACGAATGGAGAATGATTTCGGCGATTTAAAAAGAAATAGAAAAATTAAAGCGTGCGGGTGGGGCGGGGGGGGGGGGGGGGAGTGGATCTGCGGATATATTTCATATTAGAGTGGTGTAATTTCACTATTCATGAAAAAAATCGGATATATAAACCATTTTCCGTTGAAAAATGCCGTTGTGCAGCATTTAAATGCATGCTTACTGTATATTCTGTTACGTGTTGAAGAAATGAAATGACCTTATTGGGCACTGAATTCTTAAAACCAATAAAACTCGCAAAACATTCGCTTTCTATCCGACTCAATATTAAGTGAGCGTCCGTTAAGCTGTTCTCTGACGTGAGCTGCATAACGTCCTGGATCAGGGTGCATACCAGCTTTTCTCGAAGCAAATATTGATACTCAAGCAAGCTTAAACCACCATTCTCGAAAAGGAATTTACTCGGAATTGAAAAGGAAGACATAAAAAAGTTGGCACCAGCAATTAGAGCGCGTAACAAAAAACGCTATTGCGACTTTCAAGAACCAAGTACCTTAACTAATAGATTTGCAACACCCGAGGCCACCTTGAAATCTCCGCATAAACGACACTGCAATATGAGTTTTCCTCCTGGAAAGTGAAATGGACGCTGGCGAAGGTCAACGACAAGCAGATAGATGAAGACAGTGCACTTAAGTAGTATGGCTATATTATGCAGGCATTTTCAGCACAGTACACAGTGCAAAGTGCTTCCACGTGTTGAACAATGGAAGAAGAGAAGTACTATTAGGAGATGGGACTTGAGTACTTTTGAGATCAGAGCAAACGAAGTGCGTGAAATTGTCCGCGAACACCGCGTCTTGAGGACTGTGCGCAAATGGCTCCTGCACTCCGATCATTATTGCGAAGCCCGCTGGCGCTTCGTAATATGCTCATCCTACGTGCGATGTTGATCGCACCCTGCTTAAGAATTCCATCTTGCCGTCGTCACGCCCCTGCCTAATAGCGCTCTTTCTTGCGCAAGGAGTTCAGCATCGCGGCGTCAAAGTGTTCCAGCTTAAAATTACCAATATGCGCGCTTTTTTCCTGGATAGAAAAGAGAGATGGCAAAAAAATACTTTGATATTACTCTCAAGTGAACCATGGAGAAGCAGTGGAAGGTATGTGCACGGGCACAACAGAACTGGAACTACAGCAGGAAAGGAGCAATCATAACGGGTATAAATGACGATTGGTCTAGCATACATTTTCTGCGCTTTGTGGTGCTTGCCAAGCGCGACCGCTCGAATGGTATCGTGCGCTCAGCTCCACGTGCACCACCACGACCGGCAGATTGTTCTTGAATAATGCCTGTCGCTGCCGCCATCAGGTTGGATGTAATGGCAGTTAAGGTGCTGTGAGATACGAGTATCTTAATTCTACCATAAATTGCTTACTTACAGACATAAGGGTCATTCATACTTACATAAGGGTCATAAAGGTCAGGTAAAGGGTCATAAAGATCATTTAAATACTTACTTAAGCATCGTTACAGTGCTGGTTCCTCGCATATATTCCCTTTTTGTATCTTAAAAAACAGTCAAGACATAACGTTTCACACCGAGATGACTTCACTGCCTTGAGTTGTTTGATAACCTTTTTTCGAAACCGAACATTCCCTTTTCATTTGCTACAGCAATAGAGCTACACATGTCCATTTAATTTTGTTGTGTTCTTGGCCGCAGCAGAGATTCGCATGAACTGAAATTAAACACGAAAGTAATGTCAACTCTAGAGGATACTTCCATGGACATACGTGACCACCCCTTGTGTCTTTGGTAGCTTTATTCATGCTGAGCTTAATGCTGAGTAATGCGACGGAGTCACCTGAAAGACGCCAACCACTGCCCCTACAGGCTCTAAGAGTTTCTTTGAGAGGAAACCACCAGCGTGTATGAGACCGCTAACATCGAATCGTGCTTTGCTGTAATCGGAAATGATTGATTAGAAGGACGGGCGCAGTGACGACACGTCCAGCAAGGCGTCCCTTAAAGAGAAGTCGTGCGGCACACGTTCAATCGCCCAAGCGCAGACTTTCCCTCCCAACGTCTGCTGCAGCTGACACCAGGTCGCACCGACAAGGCTATCAGCGATCAGTGGAGAGAAGACCGCTAGGAAGCCAGCAGCAACAATGACATGGTCTTCTTTAAGCGGGTGACTCAGAAAGGAGGAACGACGTTATACGCAGCTGACTCAATATTTCGCTTCCTTAATTGGTTCGTTAAACTTCGTCTTTGACGTTTTTAATGTTTTTAGAACCTTGCATCGTCAGCAAGTAACGGAGATTCTGCTGATGTCCGTAGCTTGATGCCTTTTTACGCGCTCATAGGAATTAATGCACAAACACGCGTGTTGTGAGACGCAGTTTTGGCAGAAAAGAACAACAGAAAAACCTCCTCGAAAGGAAGACACTATTTAAATCTCGCCAATGATGAACGTTTTGCCCTGACGAAGACAAGTCCTTTTGTCGATATGTTGGTAAGCACTCTAAGCCTGTACCTTCCCTTCTTCACTTTCTGATTATCAGAAACCGCCTCCCCGCCCTCTCTCTGCAACGTCTGCAATGGGTGCGTTATGCCCACGTACCTAGCATGAATCATGTGGCCATCAGGAGGGAGCTTAGAGGAACACTAAGGACAAACTTCTCCTGTTTTTGTTCATATTACTTTAGTGCAAACACAAAAAAAGCCTGCTCACTGAATTTGGAGCATTTTTGTGCTAGGTAAAAATAAAAAAGGATTCAGGTGTCGCCATACACGACTTATTTCACAAAGAAGATGCATGCGTCAACACCCTAGATTTCGCGCGGATCTCAGGGGCTAAGCGATATCTCCATTCTCTTCCCAACAACGGCACACAGTCCTTCTTGTTAAGGACGTCACGAGTTTAAATTGGGTAGCGGAAAAATTTAAAATTCTGTCAGGAGCCAGATTACGTAACTGTCAATTAGGAAAATAGTCAAAAACTTGTCACAAAGGTGTCAATAAGCCTCGCTCCTATTGGTCGGTCGTGGCCAGCGGCCATATTGCTTTTTTGCGTCATGGGTGGCTGCAGATGACGTCACGGATATGGCAGAAGTGATGACGTTGCACACCTAATTAAGCAGCCGCTATTTGACAGTTTTTTGTCACAGTGTTGAAGCCGTCAATTTTACCGCTGCCTTTGTGACAGAAAATGGCGGCGGTGTAGGCGGCGATACTAGTGAGGCAGCTGCACCGGCGCGAGCAGCGGCGAAGGAGGGCACACAAAGATCGAACCCGACCGCGGCGGCTGCGTTTTTATGGAGGAAAAACGCTAAGGCGCCCGTGTGCTGTGCGATGTCAGTGCACGTTAAAGATCCCCAGGTGGTCGAAATTATTCCGGAGCCCTCCACTACGGCACCCCTTTCTTCCTTTCTTCTTTCACTCCCTTCCTTATCCCTTCCCTTACGGCGCGGTTCAGGCGTCCAGCGATATATGAGACAGATACTGCGCCATTTCCTTTTCCCCAAAAACCAATTATTATTATTATTCACACAAAGACGCGTTTGACTACGCTTGAATTGCCGGACAGGTTGTTTCGTAGCCTTTTTCGACTGGAGAAGGAGACGGCGGAGTAGCTGTGCGACTACCTCGACGATGAACTGGGAGGTTTGCGTGCGAGTGCGCTGTCAGTGCGGTGGCAGGTGCTGTATGCACTGCGGTTATTTGCCACGGGCGGCTTTCAGGCTGCCGTTGGTAGCGAGGCGCAAGTCGGCATCGCACAACCGACGGTGAGAAAATGCGTGCGGAGGGTGGCGCAGGATATTGTAAAGTTGGCGCGCACAAAGGGTGGCACCACCTCTGTGACACACAGCTACATACAAATAAGACACGCTTGTGCTGGCAAAGCACTTTATTTTCCCAGCAAATGGCACTTCGTGGTCGTCTTCTGTTTCCGAAGAGAAAAGAAACAAACAACCACTCGTCACATATTGCAACACTTCACTTTTTGGCATTTTTGTCATCGATCGAAAGAGCCGAACAACAGAGACTTCAACAAGTTGTCTTCGACGATTTCGTTCCATGCGCTCCTTGCAAGTTCGATTGGCAGGCACGTAGCCTTCACGGCATTCGTTTAAATTTTTCTGCACACTTAGGTCAACCGCACAGTAGCTCGATTCCTGACGCCGCGCAAAAAAAAAAAAAATAGCACGGCGTGAAACAGCCTTTTTAGTGCAAAGTTGTCTTTTTACTGCCGTCAGCACACCCCCGAGACGCCGAAACTTTCCCACCAGTCAATCTAATAGCACAACTTCGAACGCTTTTTGTTTCGCTTAATATTTTCGAACTTTAAACACAATGTTTTGACAAAATAAAATATTCGCTATTTTCATCGTTGCTTAATTATTTCTTATTTCTTTTTACAAAAAATTAAGCAGACGGCCCCTCAAATGCTCACGGGGCGCCGCCCTGTTGTAATTGGCTGATTCCTAGTCGCGTCACGTGGTGACGTCTCATCGCGTCGTCATTTTGACGTCACTGTCAATAACGTGTGACAGAATTTGTGACAGTTGCGTAATATAGCCCCAGATACTCGTTTATACTCGAAATAGAGTTGGCTGTCCTTGTACCCATGGTCGTTTGAAGATACCATAGGTCGATTTAAATAAAAAAACATTTTGAGCAACTGCGTGGAGCACCAGTTCTACGCGATGCTGCATGCCTCTGCCGCCGGCGTTTTTTCGTGTGAAAAAGAGGGCTAAATTTATCACATGCAATGATGCGATTGACACTTTATGAGAGACCTTTATACAGGGCATTTTTTGCTTGCTACTTGCGCGACATGACACTTGGGACTAATTTTCACAGTTTCCATAAAGAGAAGGTTTTTAAGGGAGCCATTGCCTGAGAAGAAAGCTATGGTGTGTTCGTCAGGATTCATTGCACATGCTTACTCCCCTGTGTGTCGAGATCGTGATGGTTAAGCTTGCAGTTTCCTTGCGTACGTGTTACGTGATCCGCAAAAGTGTTCTTGAGCCATTGTTCCGTGAGCTTCCAAGACTGGCGATACTCTGAATGGCGGCACAAGATCAAAGCGATCTTCAACGCTTCTGTTGTCATGTCAGATACCAGGCACTTCTATTTTGTGAGCACGTATTAAAACTCGGTGCATCTGGTTGTCCAAAACCACTGTTGCTTTCTCATAGCGCGAAGAATAACGGATAACAAATTCATTAATCGAAAGAGGATTCCTGTAGAAAAGCGCACAAGCACTCGGTACAAAAAATGCGATGTTCGCGTCAATGGCAAAGTCTAGCTCGTCTCCTTTATGCGCTATTGGAGCAAGACATGTAAGCTGAAATGATCACATGTCTTTTGAGAGCGATGTACCTTATGGTTTTTCTCTGCACGTGCTTAGCCTAAGTGCCGTCCAATTAAAGAGCACAAAGATATCAAACAACGGGACAATTCTTGCGAGCGCATTAAGCTATGCATTTCGTGCTTTTGGATACCTACCGTGCTGCAAGCAATTGTGAAAGGTGTGTGTTTTGGAGAGGAGGTACGATATAGCAAGATGCTGAGGAAGAGGAAGCGTTGGAAGAACAAATTGTTCTGATACATGACTCAAAACCACCACCAATAGCTTGGGGCCAGTTTACCCTCTTCTTTTGGGTCTCGTTACTGAACCCTGGCCGAACCCCCGTCGTGCGTATGTGCCACGTCAGTAAGGCAACAACAACAACAGCGACGAAGGCGAAAAACGCTTCCGACAAGAACGGCAGAGCTGATGCTGCATCTCTTCCAGCCAGCCATGTCGGTGCTGCTCCTAGCCCATGACAAGTGGCACGTTACTGAAGAAAGAATAGAAGAAATAACGTACTAAACGCACAAGAAGCCGAAAAGAGGCGTGCAATTAAAGGCGACGTAGTGCATAGAGCTTTAGAAGTTATTGAAGGGACTGCAAAAAATCGTGAGTTCATTGCGTGGCTTTGGAATTCCGCGCAAGAAAAACGCTGTTTAAGATAGTTGCTGGTATGTGCGTGCGTATCTTCTCAGCTGCGATAATCTGTGCACTGAGGCACACTATGCATGGATTCGTTGCCAAATTTTTAGCTGAATTTTGCTTATGAGCGTTGTATCTAGGAAGCGATGCAAACGAAATCGAGTTTTCTATCTGGCAGCGCCTCGCAAGAAACCGCTACTCACACAGTTTCTATTGTGTGAGTAGCGGCCGCAGTGCGGTGTTGTGCGGTGTATCATCTCTATCTTTAGTCCACCTGAAGTTCAGCTGCTTCCGGTCGCTGGTAGGAACAGAGGCTGCTAGATTACGTGGGCGCCCAATGAAGGCCTGGAAAAAGCAATCCAAGAAACCCATCTTGGAACGAACATTTCGAATTGCTTGTGATTTTTATGCGCTAAAATCATCTGATCAATTTTGGTATTGTAAAGGTATGCCATTGGTGGCTTTTTATTAAGATATACAAGCTTTTATTTTCTGATATTGCGCGATTTCAGTTAACAGTCTCACTTTGATTTCAAACACTGAAATAGACTTAGGTGAAAATTCTCCTCATTATGGCAGGTGTCTGTTAACATGAACAGTTTGATTCTTCTTTTGAGTTTGAGTTTGAGCCGCCTCGCGTTAGTGGGAACAGAATGTATAGATTATTGAGCCTTTTTTCAAGACAGAATATCCAACGCGTCGATAGAGATTTAGCAATGTAAATAAAGGGATAAAAATAGGAGTATTTAACAACGTTTCCTGTAGTGGGCCAAATTGCTCTTGTTGGAGTCTTGTGCGTGTAAGTCCCTTTGTTGGTGTGTCCCTATCGCTTTTCCTTTCTTGGTATTTTTTGTTGGCGCTATCGTCGACGTAAGCTTGATAATCATTCCTTGCAATACGTATTACCAAAATATCATTCACTCGCAATGCTTTTTTCACGACAGCTGTTCAGCATTAGCTCAGGTTCGGAAATCGGCACGGGTTAAATACAATTGGTGCAAATGTGGCGTCGACTTCAGCAATTTCCTGAATGGGAACAGAAAGGGGCACATCAAGACATGAAAGAAAAAACCTTTTCGACACGAATCAATTACTAGCGCCTTTTTATGGCGTCTTCACTATAACCTATACAAGCACAGTCTAAAGCTCCTGGAGCTGAACTAAAGCTTTACAAAAGCCGTGGGCTCCTATTGGGAAAGCTGGCGCAATTGTTTCAATGTCGTAGTCAATCCAGCAGCCTGAGCCAGTTTTTCTAACTCGTGGAAGGCAGTCCTCAGAGCGAGAGTTGGCAGAAAGCAAATTACCACGGCGCAGTACTTCACTCTAGAAGTTGGCCGCTAAAACCGAGGACTTTCGGTGCATTTGAGCACTCTTCGCGCGGTGAAGGACTAAACGTGCGAGAGTGACACAGAGTTGCAATGATCCGAAACAGCCTCCTAAGAAAATGGCAGCTGGTCAGAAGCGGTCTCCATGTGTATACTGCGTGAGTGCGCCATAGGCTTGCTCAAAAATGAACTTACGCGGGCAGAGAGCGGGTAATTGAGCGCGGCTGGTCTTCGTTGTTGAACTTGCAGATTTGTGGAATGCTGTGCGAATAAGAGAACGTCAGAAACAGAAAAGATCAAAGGACGGCGACTGCCATTTAGTGAATAGTCTTAGTTTCCAAGATGTGCTTTAGAAAGAAAGCTCCGAGGCACCGGAAGCCGTGGCAGTGAAACCGGCTGTCGTGAAATCTGCGCCTTTTGCTCAGATAATAGCAATTTGCTAAGGCGGGCTTTTATTGGAGACACGAAGGCGAAAGAGCTCGCAGGAGAAAAGACGTGAACCAAGGAAAACAGGAAAGGAAGAAAAAAGGAAATATTGACACAAGAGAGGTTTTCTTCTTTCTTCTTCTAGATGCGCCCTCCGCGTGAAATCTAAATTATACGCCCATCAGTTCTTGGGGGGCGTTAAGGCACGTTTGGCAGTCCGGCTGTATACAAACGGTGCTTTCTGAGTGGGACCTTCTTCTGTAGATGTCAGCCAGTGCTACTATCAGACTGTACAAAAAGTGGTCCCAGTATTCTGTTGTCGATGTTATAAAGAAGGTGACCTGTATTTGATATCTTATATTAATAAATTTAATAACATAAAAAAAATAACGCTGTCAGAATTTATACCTGTGTTCGTTCTTCATTAAGTTTTTTTCTACATTCACCAGACAAACGAGTGATTCAGGCGAAGGTGAACTTAACCTTTAAGGCCACATTTTGTACAAGTGCAGGCGCTTTTTATAGAGTATTTCTATGAATGTTTTTGTTTAGCCCTTTTTAAATGTATATTTTTTCATCCATACATTCAAATAGAAGCGTTGTTTTTTGGCCCTATCGCTTGGTGCAAAAAAAAAACGACTTGCAATAAACAAGCTGTGCTAATGCACTGATTAATGCACTGGAAGCTATGAAAATTCCACTCTTATGTCACCCAGAGTGTCTCTCGCAAGACGGGAGCTAGTTGAGTCATGTTATACAAGACGCTGCTGCGAGAGCTACAGGGTAAGTGAAGTACCCTTAGGTGCCAACAACCTTGGAGGCCGCTGATGAACCAGAACGCAGTTAAGGGCATAAAAGAGGAAGATCAATGTTACCACAAGTATAAACTTCATGAAGAATAAGTTCTTAATTAAAAGCATATCGTGACGTTTCACTCCAAAAAGCCGCGGTTTCTTCAAGCAATTAAAGGCCGTAACCCATTCAAGAGATTCTAAAAGGCGGATGATTTCAGTGGCTCACAGACAAATCGAAAATATCAGGACGGCGGATCTGCTGAGAATAGCTTTGTAAACCGATACGTCAAACAAGTCCAGCAATCTCGGACAAAAAGTTTGGAAATTGTCTTATTGTAAGATACTTTTGGCGGTAATACTCTTCCGATATGTAGCAAAATCTTTCTTTTAAAGTGTTTCTATCGGTCGCATCGAACAGTTAATACTGGCATAGAAAACCAATGAGGAACTCATTTTACGATAGCAAAAGCATTATTGGAAAAATAAAAATTCAAGACTGCCGTCGGGTGATCTATAGGTATATTGATTGTTTTAGTGAAATCTTACATTATATATAAAAAATGGCGTTTATAAATGGTTCCCCGCTCAAAAATGTTTTTGTCCAGAACTGCTGGGTATGAACAGGGTCTGCAACCTGTAGATAACCGGAATTCGAAGCGCCCGGCTGCTACTTGCGTGCAGTAATTTCGGCGAGCATGCTTTGTGCTCCAATACGTGCACTATGTCAACACTGGCTCGAAACGACAGCCAAAAATCTCTTAGGGTGTTTTGTTACGCGGGGCTAGTCTCTGCTGTCGTTCGGTTGGCACTACAAGGTGATCCACGGAGAGGCTGCCACAAGTAGCAACAATGCTCTAGCGACAGAACATGGTAGTCGTTGAAGTTAATGCCCCAAGTTTAAGCGCTCTTGCCAAAGAGCCTGCCGTCAAACAAGGGACGCACAAACCGCTGAAACGATGCACCTTCACATTGTAACAACCGTGGCTGTTTATGTTGCATGTCTTTTATTCCATAAGGCTATCTGATCTTTTCTTCCTACCTGCCACAAGCAGCTGCATCCCTTTCGAGCAAAGCCTTGCCTACGTTATTGCTCTCGCTTATTTTCTCGTTGAGCAGCACCGGAGAGTACTTGTCGCGTCACTGCCCGAGGTGATTTATTCGAGTGGCACGGTCTCAATATTTTAAGCTGGTGCGCCGGGGCCAGCCACGTTGGGAGCTGTTCTGAAGCCTTGTTGAAAAAGAATGCGAACACGTTGAAGAACGTTTCCTGCGCATTCTAGCACAGGCAGGGAAGCAAAGAACGGGCTCGGAACGCCTCTGGCGATGCGTTCAATTCACGCTTTGTAGTCGCGGAAGCACAACACGCGCATCTTGTCCTGGCATGCACATGTATAAGTCCGATTCTTGAGCAGTGAACAAATTTTCAGAAAACGTACTCTCAGCCGCGGTATGCGCATATATGACCTCACGAATAAAAAAAGTGTAAAGAAGAATTTTGAGAAATTTCTTTCTCGTCTTTTTTTTTTCATGGCTGCACTTTGTTTTATCCTTCTCGTCTTGAACAATCTACCATGCATGATGATGTCCGCATATTTCATAAGGCATTCCTCACCGCGGGTATGTGTCTCGTAGTACTCTTCTGAGGACCTTTACACATGCTTGCTCTGCAGGGGAATTTTGTGGAAGGCAAAATTTCAGTTGTAGCTTTTTTCTTAAATAAAAATAAAATAATGTTCGCTATAATCATTGTAAATTCAGCGTCTTCTTTTTGGAAAATCAGTTGTGGTGTGAGACCGTTTGTACACGAAAACACTGCACGCACTTAACTTGCTTTCGCAGCCAAGGTTTCAGTCTTTTTTATATAGCTTTTGCTTTTGCGCTGGCTTTGTTCCATAACGTCAAAGGAACTGGCTGTTTCGAAAAAAGTATTTGATCATTTTCGGTACACAGACAGAATGCAAAACCTAGTATAGGAATATGCAGGCATTATGAATCGAAACTCTTGCAGCCCGCCTGGGTATCCTTCTTTCTTGCTTCCTTTGCTATGTTGTTAATCGTTTTGTTAAGATGTTCTTTGAGGAAACGTGCTATAAAAAACTTCAAAAAAGGTCCAGCATGCAGGTGAAAAGACACCACAATTATGAACCCTCTACAACAGGAATTTTTTAAAAGAACTTTTTACAAGTGTGACTTTTGGAATTGCCATTCACTACTCATTCTCTTCGTATCGTTCCTTCCTCCTTCGTTATTCTTAGCATGCTGAAGGCGAAAAATTTCTGCACCGCCACAACGACTGGAATGTTTGTGGGACATCTTTCGCCGCCGCTCCCCTGTACAGCTCCAACACGCCATGTGTAGCCATTCTCCACGATGAGGTTGTTGCTCTCCAGAGATAAATGGCGCCCACTCTGCCCTTCCTCCAACCTCGAGCTGCAAAAAGATATATATTTAATAAAAATTTCCACCAGCTCCCCTCTCGTGTAAACATGGTTGTCCATGTGTGTGACGCGCGGTGGTACGGCGCCATCAGACGTGGCAATGCCTCTCTCGAACACTCCATATGTTAGTGTGTGTGCACGTTAGAATTAATTAAAATGAAGCGCGCAGTATCAGTAATTCAGCGGGTGGAAACGCGGACCGCGTCAGTTAGTTGTCAGTGTGCTACCACAATAACACGAAACGTCTGACTTTTTTTTAACGCTGATGCCGCGTTTTCTATTCGGAAGTCTGTGCCGCTGGCGGTTGTTACCGGCACTACTTCTCTCGCAAGCGTTCGTGTTATAATTAGCCCAGAGCGTTAATTACCAACGAACGCAGCTATGAGCCCAGCGATAACCAGGACAGTGCGAAATATTGCTAAACT
Source organism: Amblyomma americanum (assembly GCF_052857255.1). NCBI lineage: Eukaryota > Metazoa > Arthropoda > Arachnida > Ixodida > Ixodidae > Amblyomma > Amblyomma americanum. The sequence continues at coordinate 145,470,758 of NC_135501.1, read as the reverse complement.
TCTCACTCTTTTTAAATAGATAGTTCATTACCGTGAAAAAAGCTTGTGGAGGTCGCAAGTTTTACTTCTGACAAGTCATACTGAACAGGTCAGTCCTTGCCTACTAGCCGAGAGAATACAAAAGCGCGGCTGTTTTGCAGCTCTGTACAGTGGCTCCCAAGTTCTACTTACTAATTTCTCAGCGGATGGTCAGAGTCTGTAGATGAGAGCTGAAGACTTTGGAAGCGTAATAAATGCGAACACAATAAATAAAACTTCACGTTGTGGGTCATGACTGACAACAATTCAGGTTGATGGCATTGGTGCCCCTTCTGTGTACTTGTACAGGTAGCGATGCGCACTGCTGTAAGTTACCAGGTTCTAGGTGATTTACCTGCAACAATTGAAGATGCATGAAACATGAGACTCACAGCTAGGCGCTTAACCGCACCTTTCTATGATGTTATTAAAAATTGGGAAGCTCAATGTGCAGTTAGGAGGGAAATTTGCGAGTCTATCGCTGAACACACACTTAGACCTGAACCGCATGGTGTTCAACTGAGGCTTCAACGTTGCAGTGGCACTATTGTGTTCCTCGTGTCTGTCGGGTCCAGCGGCTTAGGCTTCGCGGGTTCGTACGTCTTTGTGCTGGTTCCGTTAATCTTTTCGGCATCGAGGTACCCATGCCAGGATACTGGCCACGTTGGCGTTTTTGCTCAACTTCATCACCACATTAACCTAAACGCATTCACTGCATGACAAAAGGCTCACTGGTATTCCTCCAATTAACTCTGTAAATAAAGTGGCCGTCCTGGTGCGGTTCAGGTGTCTTGCCCCTGCTGCAGACTTCTTATCCCCGCGAACTTCCGCATCTCATCTGCGCACGTGATGCTCTGCCCCTCTCTTTTATGATTGCGATCCGCGCCCGTAGTTACGCGGTTCACTATTAAGTTGTTCCCAGTTCTCTTGCTGGTGACCCATCTCCTCTACTACGCTAGCTGGCGACCAAGTGACGATGGCCTCAAGAGCCAGGCGCCCCATGTCGATTGACGCTGAGACGAAAGCATAATCTTACCGGTACTCACCTACGGGGCAGAAACGTGGAGGCTAACGAAAAGAGTTCAGCTTAAGTTAAGGACAACGCAGCGAGCCATGGAAAGAAAAATGATAGGTGTAACGTTAAGAGATCGGAAGCGGGCAGAGTGGGTGAGGGAACAAACACGGGTTAATGACATCCTAGTCGAAATCAAGAGAAAGAAATGGGCTTGGGCAGGGCATGTAATGCGAAGGCAAGATAACCGCTGGTCTTTAAGGGTAACGGAGTGGGTTCCAAGAGAAAGAAAGCGTAGCAGGGGGCGGCAGAAGGTTAGGTGGGCGGATGAGATTAAGAAGTTTGCAGGCAAAGGGTGGATGCAGCTGGCAAAGGATAGGGTTAATTGGAGAGACATGGGAGAGGCCTTTGCCCTGCAGTGGGTGTAGTGAGGCTGATGATGATATATATATATATATATATATATATATATATATATATATATATATATATATATATATATATATATATATATATATATATATATATTTATGAAGGGAGCCAACAGTCACCGAAACCAAGGTGCATAGGGGAACGTAATTTTTTTTTTAATGTGTTATGCTTATCAGTGGGATATTATAGTACTTAGATTAATAAATCGCTTTAAGAAAATTACTTATAAAGCAGCAGAAAAAACAACCATGCCGCCGGTGGGATCCGAACCCACGACCTCCGAATATCGCGTCCGGTGCTCTTACCAACTGAGCTACGGCGACGGCTGTCCAATCTGCTGCTCTCGTGGGTATTTATGTTTACTTGGTGTAATCGAGCCTTGAGAGTGTTCACCAGCGCCACCCTCGACCATAGCGGCGGACGTAGCAAGTCCTGTAATACCGCGAGCGTGACGTAGAACGTCATCTAACGGCGAGGGCGGAAACTGTGCGAGAGCCCTCTTATGCTACCTATGGCATCAAGACTGCCAGAACCGAGACCCTTGTTAAGCTATTCGCAGACAAGTTAAAGGAAATGAGGGGCCCGTTTGACAAATTTATGAAGGGAGCCAACAGTCACCGAAACCAAGGTGCATAGGGGAACGTAATTTTTTTTTTTAATGTGTTATGCTTATCAGTGGGATATTATAGTACTTAGAATAATAAATCGCTTTAAGAAAATTACTTATAAAGCAGCAGAAAAAACAACCATGCCGCCGGTGGGATCCGAACCCACGACCTCCGAATATCGCGTCCGGTGCTCTTACCAACTGAGCTACGGCGACGGCTGTCCAATCTGCTGCTCTCGTGGGTATTTATGTTTACTTGGTGTAATCGAGCCTTGAGAGTGTTCACCAGCGCCACCCTCGACCATAGCGGCGGACGTAGCAAGTCCTGTAATACCGCGAGCGTGACGTAGAACGTCATCTAACGGCGAGGGCGGAAACTGTGCGAGAGCCCTCTTATGCTACCTATGGCATCAAGACTGCCAGAACCGAGACCCTCGTTAAGCTATTCGCAGACAAGTTAAAGGAAATGAGGGGCCCGTTTGACAAATTTATGAAGGGAGCCAACAGTCACCGAAACCAAGGTGCATAGGGGAACGTAATTTTTTTTTTTTTAATGTGTTATGCTTATCAGTGGGATATTATAGTACTTAGATTAATAAATCGCTTTAAGAAAATTACTTATAAAGCAGCAGAAAAAACAACCATGCCGCCGGTGGGATCCGAACCCACGACCTCCGAATATCGCGTCCGGTGCTCTTACCAACTGAGCTACGGCGACGGCTGTCCAATCTGCTGCTCTCGTGGGTATTTATGTTTACTTGGTGTAATCGAGCCTTGAGAGTGTTCACCAGCGCCACCCTCGACCATAGCGGCGGACGTAGCAAGTCCTGTAATACCGCGAGCGTGACGTAGAACGTCATCTAACGGCGAGGGCGGAAACTGTGCGAGAGCCCTCTTATGCTACCTATGGCATCAAGACTGCCAGAACCGAGACCCTCGTTAAGCTATTCGCAGACAAGTTAAAGGAAATGAGGGGCCCGTTTGACAAATTTATGAAGGGAGCCAACAGTCACCGAAACCAAGGTGCATAGGGGAACGTAATTTTTTTTTTTTTAATGTGTTATGCTTATCAGTGGGATATTATAGTACTTAGATTAATAAATCGCTTTAAGAAAATTACTTATAAAGCAGCAGAAAAAACAACCATGCCGCCGGTGGGATCCGAACCCACGACCTCCGAATATCGCGTCCGGTGCTCTTACCAACTGAGCTACGGCGACGGCTGTCCAATCTGCTGCTCTCGTGGGTATTTATGTTTACTTGGTGTAATCGAGCCTTGAGAGTGTTCACCAGCGCCACCCTCGACCATAGCGGCGGACGTAGCAAGTCCTGTAATACCGCGAGCGTGACGTAGAACGTCATCTAACGGCGAGGGCGGAAACTGTGCGAGAGCCCTCTTATGCTACCTATGGCATCAAGACTGCCAGAACCGAGACCCTCGTTAAGCTATTCGCAGACAAGTTAAAGGAAATGAGGGGCCCGTTTGACAAATTTATGAAGGGAGCCAACAGTCACCGAAACCAAGGTGCATAGGGGAACGTAATTTTTTTTTTAATGTGTTATGCTTATCAGTGGGATATTATAGTACTTAGATTAATAAATCGCTTTAAGAAAATTACTTATAAAGCAGCAGAAAAAACAACCATGCCGCCGGTGGGATCCGAACCCACGACCTCCGAATATCGCGTCCGGTGCTCTTACCAACTGAGCTACGGCGACGGCTGTCCAATCTGCTGCTCTCGTGGGTATTTATGTTTACTTGGTGTAATCGAGCCTTGAGAGTGTTCACCAGCGCCACCCTCGACCATAGCGGCGGACGTAGCAAGTCCTGTAATACCGCGAGCGTGACGTAGAACGTCATCTTACGGCGAGGGCGGAAACTGTGCGAGAGCCCTCTTATGCTACCTATGGCATCAAGACTGCCAGAACCGAGACCCTCGTTAAGCTATTCGCAGACAAGTTAAAGGAAATGAGGGGCCCGTTTGACAAATTTATGAAGGGAGCCAACAGTCACCGAAACCAAGGTGCATAGGGGAACGTAATTTTTTTTTTTAATGTGTTATGCTTATCAGTGGGATATTATAGTACTTAGATTAATAAATCGCTTTAAGAAAATTACTTATAAAGCAGCAGAAAAAACAACCATGCCGCCGGTGGGATCCGAACCCACGACCTCCGAATATCGCGTCCGGTGCTCTTACCAACTGAGCTACGGCGACGGCTGTCCAATCTGCTGCTCTCGTGGGTATTTATGTTTACTTGGTGTAATCGAGCCTTGAGAGTGTTCACCAGCGCCACCCTCGACCATAGCGGCGGACGTAGCAAGTCCTGTAATACCGCGAGCGTGACGTAGAACGTCATCTAACGGCGAGGGCGGAAACTGTGCGAGAGCCCTCTTATGCTACCTATGGCATCAAGACTGCCAGCAGCAGCAGCAGATTGGACAGCCGTCGCCGTAGCTCAGTTGGTAAGAGCACCGGACGCGATATTCGGAGGTCGTGGGTTCGGATCCCACCGGCGGCATGGTTGTTTTTTCTGCTGCTTTATAAGTAATTTTCTTAAAGCGATTTATTAATCTAAGTACTATAATATCCCACTGATAAGCATAACACATTAAAAAAAAAATTACGTTCCCCTATGCACCTTGGTTTCGGTGACTGTTGGCTCCCTTCATAAATTTGTCAAACGGGCCCCTCATTTCCTTTAACTTGTCTGCGAATAGCTTAACGAGGGTCTCGGTTCTGGCAGTCTTGATGCCATAGGTAGCATAAGAGGGCTCTCGCACAGTTTCCGCCCTCGCCGTTAGATGACGTTCTACGTCACGCTCGCGGTATTACAGGACTTGCTACGTCCGCCGCTATGGTCGAGGGTGGCGCTGGTGAACACTCTCAAGGCTCGATTACACCAAGTAAACATAAATACCCACGAGAGCAGCAGATTGGACAGCCGTCGCCGTAGCTCAGTTGGTAAGAGCACCGGACGCGATATTCGGAGGTCGTGGGTTCGGATCCCACCGGCGGCATGGTTGTTTTTTCTGCTGCTTTATAAGTAATTTTCTTAAAGCGATTTATTAATCTAAGTACTATAATATCCCACTGATAAGCATAACACATTAAAAAAAAAATTACGTTCCCCTATGCACCTTGGTTTCGGTGACTGTTGGCTCCCTTCATAAATTTGTCAAACGGGCCCCTCATTTCCTTTAACTTGTCTGCGAATAGCTTAACGAGGGTCTCGGTTCTGGCAGTCTTGATGCCATAGGTAGCATAAGAGGGCTCTCGCACAGTTTCCGCCCTCGCCGTTAGATGACGTTCTACGTCACGCTCGCGGTATTACAGGACTTGCTACGTCCGCCGCTATGGTCGAGGGTGGCGCTGGTGAACACTCTCAAGGCTCGATTACACCAAGTAAACATAAATACCCACGAGAGCAGCAGATTGGACAGCCGTCGCCGTAGCTCAGTTGGTAAGAGCACCGGACGCGATATTCGGAGGTCGTGGGTTCGGATCCCACCGGCGGCATGGTTGTTTTTTCTGCTGCTTTATAAGTAATTTTCTTAAAGCGATTTATTAATCTAAGTACTATAATATCCCACTGATAAGCATAACACATTAAAAAAAAAATTACGTTCCCCTATGCACCTTGGTTTCGGTGACTGTTGGCTCCCTTCATAAATTTGTCAAACGGGCCCCTCATTTCCTTTAACTTGTCTGCGAATAGCTTAACGAGGGTCTCGGTTCTGGCAGTCTTGATGCCATAGGTAGCATAAGAGGGCTCTCGCACAGTTTCCGCCCTCGCCGTTAGATGACGTTCTACGTCACGCTCGCGGTATTACAGGACTTGCTACGTCCGCCGCTATGGTCGAGGGTGGCGCTGGTGAACACTCTCAAGGCTCGATTACACCAAGTAAACATAAATACCCACGAGAGCAGCAGATTGGACAGCCGTCGCCGTAGCTCAGTTGGTAAGAGCACCGGACGCGATATTCGGAGGTCGTGGGTTCGGATCCCACCGGCGGCATGGTTGTTTTTTCTGCTGCTTTATAAGTAATTTTCTTAAAGCGATTTATTAATCTAAGTACTATAATATCCCACTGATAAGCATAACACATTAAAAAAAAAAATTACGTTCCCCTATGCACCTTGGTTTCGGTGACTGTTGGCTCCCTTCATAAATTTGTCAAACGGGCCCCTCATTTCCTTTAACTTGTCTGCGAATAGCTTAACGAGGGTCTCGGTTCTGGCAGTCTTGATGCCATAGGTAGCATAAGAGGGCTCTCGCACAGTTTCCGCCCTCGCCGTTAGATGACGTCCTACGTCACGCTCGCGGTATTACAGGACTTGCTACGTCCGCCGCTATGGTCGAGGGTGGCGCTGGTGAACACTCTCAAGGCTCGATTACACCAAGTAAACATAAATACCCACGAGAGCAGCAGATTGGACAGCCGTCGCCGTAGCTCAGTTGGTAAGAGCACCGGACGCGATATTCGGAGGTCGTGGGTTCGGATCCCACCGGCGGCATGGTTGTTTTTTCTGCTGCTTTATAAGTAATTTTCTTAAAGCGATTTATTAATCTAAGTACTATAATATCCCACTGATAAGCATAACACATTAAAAAAAAAAATTACGTTCCCCTATGCACCTTGGTTTCGGTGACTGTTGGCTCCCTTCATAAATTTGTCAAACGGGCCCCTCATTTCCTTTAACTTATATATATATATATATATATATATATATATATATATATATATATATATATATATATATATTTATGAAGGGAGCCAACAGTCACCGAAACCAAGGTGCATAGGGGAACGTTAATTTTTTTTTTATGTGTTATGCTTATCAGTGGGATAATAATACTTAGATTAATAAATCGCTTAAAGAAAATTACATATAAAGCAGCAGAAAAAACAACCATGCCGCCGGTGGGATCCGAACCCACGACCTCCGAATATCGCGTCCGGTGCTCTTACCAACTGAGCTACGGCGACGGCTGTCCAATCTGCTGCTCTCGTGGGTATTTATGTTTACTGGGTGTAAGCGAGCCTTGAGAGTGTTCACCAGCGCCACCCTCGACCATAGCGGCGGACGTAGCACGTCCTGTAATACCGCGAGCGTGACGTAGAACGTCATCTAACGGCGAGGGCGGAAACTGTGCGAGAGCCCTCTTATGCTACCTATGGCATCAAGACTGCCAGAACCGAGACCCTCGTTAAGCTATTAGCAGACAAGTTAAATGAAATGAGGGGCCCGTTTGACAAATTTATGAAGGGAGCCAACAGTCACCGAAACCAAGGTGCATAGGGGAACGTTATTATTTTTTTTTTATGTGTTATGCTTATCAGTGGGATAATAATACTTAGATTAATAAATCGCTTAAAGAAAATTACTTATAAAGCAGCAGAAAAAAACAACCATGCCGCCGGTGGGATCCGAACCCACGACCTCCGAATATCGCGTCCGGTGCTGGGATCCGAACCCACGACCTCCGAATATCGCGTCCGGTGCTCTTACCAGAGCACCGGACGCGATATTCGGAGGTCGTGGGTTCGGATCCCACCGGCGGCATGGTTGTTTTTTCTGCTGCTTTATAAGTAATTTTCTTTAAGCGATTTATTAATCTAAGTATTATTATCCCACTGATAAGCATAACACATAAAAAAAAAAATTAACGTTCCCCTATGCACCTTGGTTTCGGTGACTGTTGGCTCCCTTCATAAATTTGTCAAACGGGCCCCTCATTTCATTTAACTTGTCTGCTAATAGCTTAACGAGGGTCTCGGTTCTGGCAGTCTTGATGCCATAGGTAGCATAAGAGGGCTCTCGCACAGTTTCCGCCCTCGCCGTTAGATGACGTTCTACGTCACGCTCGCGGTATTACAGGACGTGCTACGTCCGCCGCTATGGTCGAGGGTGGCGCTGGTGAACACTCTCAAGGCTCGCTTACACCCAGTAAACATAAATACCCACGAGAGCAGCAGATTGGACAGCCGTCGCCGTAGCTCAGTTGGTAAGAGCACCGGACGCGATATTCGGAGGTCGTGGGTTCGGATCCCACCGGCGGCATGGTTGTTTTTTCTGCTGCTTTATAAGTAATTTTCTTTAAGCGATTTATTAATCTAAGTATTATTATCCCACTGATAAGCATAACACATAAAAAAAAAAATTAACGTTCCCCTATGCACCTTGGTTTCGGTGACTGTTGGCTCCCTTCATAAATTTGTCAAACGGGCCCCTCATTTCATTTAACTTGTCTGCTAATAGCTTAACGAGGGTCTCGGTTCTGGCAGTCTTGATGCCATAGGTAGCACAAGAGGGCTCTCGCACAGTTTCCGCCCTCGCCGTTAGATGACGTTCTACGTCACGCTCGCGGTATTACAGGACGTGCTACGTCCGCCGCTATGGTCGAGGGTGGCGCTGGTGAACACTCTCAAGGCTCGCTTACACCCAGTAAACATAAATACCCACGAGAGCAGCAGATTGGACAGCCGTCGCCGTAGCTTAGTTGGTAAGAGCACCGGACGCGATATTCGGAGGTCGTGGGTTCGGATCCCACCGGCGGCATGGTTGTTTTTTCTGCTGCTTTATAAGTAATTTTCTTTAAGCGATTTATTAATCTAAGTATTATTATCCCACTGATAAGCATAACACATAAAAAAAAAATTAACGTTCCCCTATGCACCTTGGTTTCGGTGACTGTTGGCTCCCTTCATAAATTTGTCAAACGGGCCCCTCATTTCATTTAACTTGTCTGCGAATATATATATATATATATATATATATATATATATATATATATATATATATATATATATATATATATATGTGTGTGCGTGTGTGTGTGTGTGTGTGTGTGTGTGTGTGTGTGTGTGTGTGTGTGTGTGTGTGTGTGTGTGTGTGTGTGTGTGTGTGTGTGTGTGTTCTCTGCAAGATTTTTTTTTGTCGTTATACACACGACAGCTCACCAGCTTTGAGGCAACTCAGGTTTGAACTTTTTCTGTCGATAGATGGCAGCACTTAAGTGTCACGAAAAGGAGGGAACTTTTATTTCCCCCCCAGGTGTGTGAATTCTACCGTGACATCTCCTTGACCATGGCACGAAATTATTAGTTCTTCCGCGAGCAAAAAGTAGGGCCAAGAACTTTATGTGTATATCCTGCAAAAGCTGGGATACTGAAACACAAAACAATAACCCGTCTCAAGGGGGTATTTGTCACAGAATAGACTTTTTTATAGTAACCAACCACTCAGTTGCCACAAGGAAAAGTACGTTTCCCGGTTTGGGTCTCTCTAAGCTTCCTCCCATCTTTTATAAGAAAATACATACACAATGGTAGGGTGGGGTTTAGAGCCTGTACTTAAAAGTAGCGTTGGTTTCGCCTAGCCAGCACAGATAAGTGTGAGTCATCTTTCGACATACCTTGGGAACATCTCCCCTTCGGCCGGCTATTCCGTATTCCGCGTATTCCTCCGTCGCCACGCGCAATACAAGCCTGGTGACCATGTAGGAGCGTGGACGCTGATTGGACGAAGCGGCCTCAGTGGAAAGCTTTTTGCCTTCTCATTGTTTGCGCTTCCATTGCTTATTTTGCATTTTCTTTGCTGTTGTTGACTTTATTTTTCGTTTAAGCATCCGGCCGATGCTTCTTTGACAGAAGTAATGCCGTGAATATCTTGTAGTACTTGCTTGTTCGAGTTCGAAACCGTTGGCGCGCGGGAATGTCACTTTGTTATGCGAGATGCAATCAGCGTTAACTGGAAGGATTGCAGCCAGGCGCCACTATTTCGACATTATTCTGGGTAGTTGTGGTTCTTTTTAGCACCTTATGCTGAAGGTTCCTCTCCGATGACCACCGAGCACGTTTGTTGCTATCGGCATCGCCGAATTCTTCAGTTTCTTTATGAGCGATAGTCACTTCAGTAACGAAATTACTGCTGAAGTACTTCGTTTCATGTCTTCTTCAATGCTTATAATTTCACAACGAAACTAATCAAAATTGGGTTAAAGGGTGAGATGTGTGGTTTGCGAAAGCACTGAGATCGTCCTGTTGCTATTCATGGTGACATTGCGTAAATTTCGTCATTGCACAAGCAACTTCCGACTGTTCTGAACAAAGTTGCTATTAGTGGTTCATTTTTAAAAATAATAAAAATTGCAATTTAATAGAAGAAAATATGGGCGCTGCAGCCAGGCCACGGTGCAAGAATGCTCTTATACCGTGAGCCAGGCTAACCGCGTGTGCTCTTTCTGTACACAAAAGCGGCAGCGCACCTGAATTGTCATGACGTTACGTGTTTGGAAGCGCAAATATCACATCTAATATGGTTTCCGGGAAAGTTCGTTATGCTCCCTGCTTTTTATGTTTTTATATATTATATACTTTATTATATTATATATTTTATGTATGTACTGATATAGCGCCTCTTCCGAGTGTTTTTCTGATTTAAATGTGCGACTTTTGAAAGCGTAGGGCAGGAGGTGCGGCTAGGTGTTGCGCATACCGAGGCGTATCGAATTTGGAGAATAAAGACGGTTGGGGAGATATTGAGACATGCGAAAACGGTTCAGAAGCAAAACTGGATGATTTTGCCAGGCAGGCCATGAACGTTTGACATCACGTTATTTACACCACGGAGATGTCTATTCTGGAGTAGGGTGCTCGGAAATCCGCGAGCTCCTTTCCGCAGACAAGGTGCACCCACGCTTAGACGCGTAGAGTGGACAGCATCTGCACTGATAGCGCGAACATTCTGACAGAGATATGCCTGGTCGGGAGGAGAAGTGGGGAGAAAGAGCGACACTCGACCAAAGATACGTTAGAGAACCGATGTTTCGATGCCGATCCGACACATTCTGGTTTCACTAGCTTGGAGCCAGAGGCGAACGTTGGCTTCCGCCGGTTCTCATGACGTCGCAGTTGCAGTGCAGCAGAGGCTGAGCAGGAAAAGGAAGGAGATGGTCCATTCACCCCTTGATGTGGGCTGTTACACTGCCACAGATAGTTGTCCGCGAGTATAGCGTGAAATCGCGGGTGATTCGCAAGTGTCTCAGTAAAAGGAGGTTAATCGCTACGTCATGGCAATCAGCCTACTCCATTCGACCTGTTTACATGAACCCGATAGCGTCGGGTTGATTCGGGGGTCGTGTTGAGCATGGGTCAATCTAACTCAACCAGTGCGTGTTTACATGACTCGATTTTAGCGATTTCACCGGTTCAATTGCAGCGACACTAAGCGTCGAGCAAGCAGTAGCAGCCTCCAAGATTGAGGCACGCCATCGCTTTATCGGAGACGCGATGGCGCATGTGAAAAGCTAGTTCGCATTTAACCTCTCCCTTCTCAATAACCCTACTTTTAGACTCGAGAGCGTTTAAAAGCACATCGGGTCAGGGTCGAGTTGAGTCACCTATACCTTGAGGCGAGTTGACTGGACCCGACCCGTCGACTCCCGTCTCGGCGCACGTTTACATGAACCCAGTACCGGTATCCGGCCTGATAACTCAACAACCAGGCGTGTTGGGTTCATGCAAGTACCGCTATTAGATCCAGATCCTCCTTTGAGGATTATTTGCAGCTGCATTCTTGACTTGTATCGACTCCTGGGTTACTGCGCCCCCGCGCTTTGCAAGGAACAATGCTATTCTCCCGCAATGTCCTGAATAAGGAGCCGCCTTCCTGTGTTTTGGCACTAACAATGCCTTATTGTGTCGCTGCCGGGAGGAGAAAAGGGGGCGATTTTGGGTGTGGACTTGCATCCGACTTCCTTTCCGCAGCATTAGCTCGAGCAAAAAAGGAAAGCAGAGATTCTTTCGGAGTACAGCCAAAGCAAAAAAAAAGGAGTTATATTTGGCGCGAACTTCAAATCCTCGCAGAAAATACATACACAAATTTCAGAGCCTGTAAAAGGAAAACACTGTGCTCTATAAGGATGAAAATTGCTTCTTTACAATCAAGAAAGAAAAACGGAGGAAATGTTGCAGACGAAGTTCTGATATATGGCTTAGTTTTTCCACGACATGACATGGAAGCCAGACATATCTAAACGTGCAACTTTTCTCGATATTTACATCTGACTTGTAAAAAAAGAAACAAAAAATAATGTCTGCCCACAACATTTCCTCCACTCTCTGAAGAAGAAAAGACTGCCACAAAGCTCACGAATATCGAGCTATTTTTAGCCGCGCTACAGCTTCTGAAAGTTCCCGTGTATTGCCTGAGGACACTATCACTGGTGAACCCTCTTAACAACCCACCCGCTTTTCCCTCTCACAGCCTCCCCTTCCATGGCTAGTGGTGCTCGCCGATTCTCATGACCCTGCTAGTGGGACAAAGCAGGGAGTGGTAGATAAAGGGGATAATTCCTTTTGGCTATGGTCTGGGATAGAGCCCCTTTCCGCATAGTGGTGCTGCTCCCTGCATTGTCCCCCTAGCAGGATCATGAGAATCAGCCGAACCCACTGGCTGGTATGTGGTCCCTTGAGGCGGGAAAGCCGCTTCGTTTTTTTGTTCTTTCCCACTATAAGGCAGGCTGTTCCTGGAAAGGGGTCAGACTGGGGAAAGATATGGGGATGACTGAGTATGCAAAGAATGTCTCCACGCAGCTTACTATCACTTCTGAGGGAACGCTTTTTCGAGGCACCCTAAGTATTCAGCTTCGTAAAGCTCAGGATACTCTTTTGTCCTTTATCTGCATGTACTTTCGACCGAAGTCGGTCACGTGTACCCATTGTACATAAGTGGCGAAAGGTGCGATTTGTCGCGACGAGAGACCATTTCCTGCCCGCACTGCAGACGTTCGCTTCGTGTCTCGTGATCTCCACTCATCTTCAAGCATTGGCCGCGCAAGGATCGATCTCCGCGTAAGCACTGTCTTCAACGAACTTGCAGCTGTTGCGCTCTGTTCTGTTCGCGTTCCTTGTGTTTACGCGGTCTTATCTGTGAAGAACTTTGGTCACCGTTGCCACCGAGTGAAGTCCCTCAGCATGACGCAATCGCCAGGCGCCTCTGCAAGTATAGGCCCTTTTCCGACCTCTCTATGGAAGAATATTTTTCGACATCTGGACGGAGGCTCCCTGGTCGCCGTCGCTATGGCTTCCTGGAGCCTGAAGAAGATTGCCCTCCAAGCAGACCTTGTCCGCAATCTGACCTTCTCTCCCGACACTGACGAACTCACCCTGCAAAGATTTCTTCGGGCAAAGCGCTCCCACCGCGTTCGTCAGCTACGCTTTACCAACTGCCTGGTCCTACCGCCCAATATCTTGCTCGGCTTCGCGGAGACTTGTGAGTACCTGCAGGAACTTCACTGTGTCAACTGCGTGGTTGAGCCATGCGAACTGTTTGGGCTCGTGGCAATGAAGCTGAAAAGATTGCGGCAGCTAGAGTGGTCCATACACGATGCCCATTTATATGCCTCGCCGATTGGGGAATCCGTTGCGGAGATCGCTACCTGCCAAAAGTCTCTGGAGCTGAAGATAAAGGCCATGTATGTCGAGCTGGTCGCTACTACAACGCACGCCTACCTCTTAGAGCTCATCCTGGAACGCTGTCCCAAGCTTGAACACCTGCACGTGCACGCAGTCCGCAAACAAACCGACGACGAGCACAGCAACGCAGTATGCAAGGAGCTCATGCGACACCGGCCAGCTGGCCTGACCACCTTCACCTACACCTCCGAGTGGGTTCCGGCGCCCGGACCGCCAGCTCCGCCGGTGACGCCCGGGCGGTGGAAGCCACGTCCCATCTTCCGAGCGGAGGGTATAATATGGGGCAACATCTGCTACAACCTAAAGTTGCAGTCTTGCAGTTTTGTCTCCTTCGACGACGTACTGCAGCAGAAGGTCTCGCTCCGTGGTGTTCAGCAAGCCATTGTAGTCGTGGAAGCTGATTCGCAGGCGCCGTCTCGCCTCCACGGAGCCACATCGAGGCCCGAGTACTGGAAAGACGTGCGATCCCTCTCGCTGGTCTTGCAGCCCCCAAATGGTCTGCTGTTCCCCCGAGGTGCGGTCGCCCTTCGGTGCTACAGGTACCCCATGCATCTGTTCTTTAAGATCTGCGTCTCTAACATCACCGAGCTCAACCTTACGTCGTTTCATTTCAACTGCGACGTCGACGGTTCCTTCATCGTGGGCTCGGCGCTGCCTAAGCTGAGAGCGCTGGCACTCGCCCCGTGCGGCGTGACCAACATCGAGGCGCTCAAGTTCCTGGCTCGAGGATGCGAGAACCTGGAGGAGCTAGACATCCGGTCGGAGCGCGACTCTAACGGCGAGTGTCCGTGTGAATCCTGCGAGACGCCGCTTTCTTTCTTTTCCGCCGACTTTTTGAGGCTACACAGAAGAACCAAGTTCCGACGGCTCGTCTTAGACGAAACGATGAAGCTATCGTCGCTAACTCTTTTGCAAGAGTGTCGAGTCGTCGAACTTCGGCTGAGTCTAGACAGCTTCCCCGCGGAGATCTCAGAAGCACCGGTCTTCTACGGCACTCTGCGCCACCTCCTGCACAGCAACACAAGGCTCCGCTCGCTCACTCTGGAGGCCCGCACGGTGCCGCTTGATCACAGATTCCTCGCTTCTGCACTCGCCGAACTCACCACGCTGCGCAAGCTCTGCTTTCTCTCAGGCGCGACGGCCACGGTGGACGTGGCTGTGTCCTTCGTGAAGAAGATGGAGGCCATGCTTCCGCTGCTGGAGATGCTTCACCTTCACTACATGACTGCCCGGCCGGCGTTTCGGGCAGTGACCTGGATCCGGCAACGGGATTGCGTCTGGGGCTGGCTCGGAAACGGGGAACCGCAGCCGTCCGCAGGCGTCTTCCTGCACCATCGACCCTGCATTGGCTGCTCACGGAGTACGTTCATCGGCCTGGCGAAGCCTCACAACCACGACTGATACCCTGTGAAGACCAGTGAAACTCTATAGTCACGCCGTGTTGCATCTTGGGCGGACCTGATCGCTGAAATAAATGCGATTCAAGATTCAAAGTTATCGTTGTTCTAACGTTTCTGTTCATGTATTGCGTATTTTCAGTTGTGCGAGGAACGCTGCATGGCCCGTGCTTCTTTCTGTAATTAATGTAATCAATCATGCACATGGTTGGTGCCAACTTTATTTAAAAGTCCTGCAGAGCTTTCGCCGACGGGGCCTTAGGTCTCCCACGTGGGGACGTCTAGATGTTGCCTCGCGGGCCTGCTGGACGGCCCAGAGTTGGTCACCGACGCTGGGGCTGCGCAAGGCAGCGGCCCACCGCAGCGGGAGGGTTCTGGAATCAGCACCGTCAAGGTTCTTGCTACAGTCCCACAGCATGTGAGTAGCATGGTACACGCGAAAAATTAAGCGCTTGTGCCATTTTGGGCCATTAGACCTTCTAACCGAAGTGTTTTGTTAAAACGTTATTTGAATACTGCAGCCCTTTTCAGCGATATTCTGGAGCAGTTTGCTGGATCACAGCTCACTCGCCCACAGCTCACTAAAGCGCTCACCCATATGCACCATATAAGCCTGTGGTTTTGTTCGTTCCACCCTGACCAGGCCTTTTCGTTTGGACGAACAAACTGCTTGTTCGCATGCAGATAAAGAAGCGCTTAATTAAGCCTATTCTTGGAATAGTTTTGTGTCTATCATGCGTGAGCGCGGTCTTCTAAAGCAGCAATTCTTCGGAGGCACAGGCGACGACCGGAAGACAATCAGTTGGGTACGTGGTAATGGCGCAAAACTCAATAGTACTATCGATCTTCACTACCAATGGCAAAAAATTAACTATCCAGTATTATCGATAGTACAGGATCACGCAACACACAGCTCTTAATCACTGCAGCATAAACTTGGCGGCTATTTTTGGATCTAGAGTACGCGCTATACATGGGGCAGTACCAATTACGGGGCTAACCGTTCACATAGTCGATGCATCACTGAGCGTGGCAAACATACCCTGCGCAGGGTGACTGGATAAAGTATTTTAGCTGTGTTGACCGCAGCGACCGGCGCTGTTCATGTCTCCCAAGCGACCGAAGACACACCGTTGGGCGTCTGCTTCTGAGCCGAAATAGGGTTTGGAATTATTGCTCGAGTAGATCGTGCTCTTGGTATTCAGGTGCTGCTCACAAAACAGTAGAAGCTACTGCTTGTGTCAGGTAAGCTTGTACGGAGCACTCAGGGTCACGGCGCATGCGGTGTAAATTACGGCCAGCATTGTGATTGCCAGCAATTCGGTGACAGGAAAATTTTGGTGATTATTGCGATGTTTATATGCCGCAAGAGCATCTGAGGCTAAACAGCGCCATGGCACAAGGTATTTTTCTTCTTCTCAATAGGTGGGGGGGGGGGAGATTAAAGTTCCATATCCCAAGCAATCACCCCAAAGAAGCCGAGCACCAGGCAGGGGAAAGATTGTACCCATTGTATCACCGGTGGTTACCCGGCGGCACGGGGGATCGAGCCTCGCATCTCCCGCATGCGAGGCAGGTGCTCAAACCACTAGGCCACCGCTGCGATGCAAAATATTGGTGATCATGTGAATGAAAGCACTGTGGAAATCGTATTGCGAGCTTGGGTTCTCGTGCAACTAAGACTTGCAGCTTTATTAGAGCTCGTGGAAAACTGCTTTCTTTAATGTTTCGAGGCTCATTGAGCGCATTTCATCACACCTTTTGCTAATTCTGGCATCTGTGACCCAATAGAACGTCATCTGACGTAATCAGACGTGGTCTCACGGCGATGCACGTTCTGTTGTCAGACGCAGCGAGGGCATCCATATAACATCACATGGCGTGCACGTCGCAGTCTTGTTCGCTTTGCGCGTGCTCCGTTATGGCTTTAAAATATCCAGTGCGATAACATAAAAGGATAAAGCTTGTTTACAAGTATCCAACACAGAGGTTATTTAAACAGGTAGTGGTAATTAGCCTCATTATTAAAGGCCGCAAACTATTTATGCCTTCCAGCGAGCACTGCACACGTATAAGAAACAGTGACAAGCAACAGCGGCACGAACAAAAGCAGCACAAGATTCACCCCTCGAGAAACCTCTGGAAAAAATGTGGTAGGGGCTTAACGTATTTAAACCGAGTAGACGTGCAAAAGCTTGCGTTCATTGTTCGATTGAAGGGGACACTTAAGTTCCGCCTTAGTGGTATGACGCGATAGCTTTGGAAGGTTAATGCCTATATATATGCAGAATTCGTAATTCACTACTTAAGAGGGCTCACCAGGTACGAGGCAACTCAGATTTGAACTTTTTCTGTCATAGATGGCAGCACTTAAGTACCATAAAAAGGAGGGAACTTCTGTTTTCCCTCTAGGTGTGCAAATTTTACCGCGACACCTCCTTGACTGCGACACGACTGTATTAGTTCTTCTGCGAACAAATAGTAGGGCCGAGAACTTTCTGTGTATGTCCTCCCAGAGCTGCGATACGGAAGCACAAAAGAATGACCCGTCTCAAGGGATGGCGGTCACATAATTGACCTTTTTCCAGTAACCCACCACTCAGCCGCCACAAGGAAAAGTACGTTTTCCTGTTTGGGTCCCCCTAAGCTGCCTTGCATCTTTTCTGCTAAAATACATTTACAATGGTAGGATGGGGTATACAGCCTGTAGTTAGAAGCAGTGTGGGGTTCGCCTAACCAGAACAGATAAGTGTGAGTCATCTTTTGACACACCTTGGGAACATCTTCATTTTGCCGGCTATTCCGTATTCTGCGTATTCCTCCGTCGCCACACGCAATACAAGCCTGGCGACCACGTATCAGTGTGGATGCCGATTCGACAACGCGGCCTCAGTGAAAAGCTTTTTGCGCTCTCATTGTGTGCGCTGGCAGTGTTTATTTTGCATTGTCTTTGCTGTTGTTGACCTTACTTTTTGTTTAAGCATCCGGCCGATGCTTCTTTGACAGAAGTAATGCCGCGAAACTGTTGTACTACTTGTTTGTTCGAGTTCAAAATCGTTGGCGCTCAGGGATATCACTTTGTTATGCGATATGCGATCAGCGTTATCTGGAAGGATTGCAGCCAGGCGCAACTATTTCGACATTATTCTGGGTTTTTGTAGTTGTTTTTAGTGCCTTATCTTGAAGGTTTCTCTTCGATGACCACCGAGCACGTTTCTTGCAATCGCCGTCGCCGAAATTTTCTGTTTCTTTGTGGGCGATAGGCACTTCAGTAACTAAATAACTGCTGAAATACTTCGCTTCATGTCTCCTTCACAGCTTTTAATTTCACAACTGAACAAATAAAACTTGTGTAAAAGGGTGAGATGTGTTGCTTTCAAAATCACTGAAATGGTCCTGTTGCTATTCGTGGTGACTTTTAACGCAAATTTCGTCATTGCACAAGCGACTTCCAACTGTTATGGACAAAGTTGCTATGAGTGGTTTATTTTTGAAAATAATAAAAATTGCAGTTTAATAGAATAGTTTAATAGAAGAAAGGATGGGCGCTGCCGCCAAGCCAGCGGCGTGTGCTCTTACTGTACACAAAACGCCAGCGCACCTGAATTGTGATGACGTCACGGGTTTGAAAAGGAAAATTCCACACCTACTATATATGTTTTCTGGGAAAGTCTCATTATGCGGCCTGCTTTTTATGTATTCTATATATTATATTGTAGCAACCGACGCGGCCGGCACTAGCGAAATGTCGAGGAGGCCGAAGTTTTCCCAGCACGGGCTAGGGAGAACGCTCCGGACCAGAGCCGGACGCTACCGCCGCCGCTCCACACTATCTTATCTCCGGCAGCCCTCAATAAACGCGTCCGCGGTAGCCTTCATCGGCGACCTCCCCAATATATTTTATACATGTATTTATATAGCGCCCCTTCCGAGCGTTCTTCTGATTTAAATATGCGACTTTTGGAAGCATGGTGCAGGAGGCCCGACTAGGTGTGGCGCATTCCGAGGCGTATCTAATTTGGAGAATAAAGACATTTGGGGAAATCTTAACACATGCGAAAACGGTTCAGAAGCAAAACTGGGTGATTTTTCCAGCCAGGTTATGAATGTTTGACATCACGTTATTTATACCACGGAGATGTTTATTCTGGAGTAGGGGGCTCGGAAATCAGCGAGCTCCTTTCTGCAGACAAGGTGCACCCACGTACAGCGGACAACACCTGCCCTGATAACGCGAACATTCTGGCAGAGATATGCCTGGTCGGGAGGAGAATTGGGGAGAAAGAGTGGCACTCGACCAAAGATTCGTTAGAGAACCGATGTATCGATGCCGATCTGACACATTCTGGTTTCACTAGCTTGGACCCAGAGGCGATCGTTGGTATCGACCGGTTATCATGACGTCGCAGTTGCAGTGCAGCAAAAGCTGAGCAGGTAAAGGAAGGAGACGGTCCTTTCTCCCCTTCCCCTTGATGTGGGCTGTTGCACTGCCACAAATAGTTGTCCACGAGTATAGCGTGAAATCGCAGGTGATTGGCAAGTGCCTCAGTACAAGGAGGTTAATCGCTACGTCATGAAAATCAGCCTACGCCTTTAGCCCTGTTTACATGAACCCGATAGCGCTGGGCCGATTCAGGGGTCGCGTTGAGCATGGTCAATCCATCTCAACCAGTGTGTGTTTGCATGAACTCGATTTTAGCAATTCGAGACAGGTTCAACTGAAGCGACACGAAGTGTCGAGCAAGCAGTGGCAGCCTCAAAGATTGAGGCACTCCATCGCTGTATCGGAGGTGCGACGGCACGTGAAAAGCAAGTTCGCATTTATCCTCTCTTCTCTCAATAATCTCCGTTTCGACTCGACAGCGTTTAAAAGCACACCGGGTCAGGGCCGAGTTGAGTCACTTGCCCCTTGCAGCGGAGATGACTGGACCCGATCCGTCGACTCCCGACTAGCACGCATTTACATGAACCAAGTGCCGGTTTTCGGCCCGATAACTCAACAACCAGGCGTGTTGGGTTCATGAGTGCCTCCTATTAGGAATATTTCCAGCTGCATTCTTGACTTGTATCGACACCTGGGTCACTGCGCCCCTGCGCTGGGCAAGGAACAATGCTGTTATCCCACACTCTCCTGAATAGGGAGCCCCCTTCCTTTGTTTTGGCACTAAGAATGCCTTATTGTGTGGCTGCCGGGAGGTGAAAGGGGAGGGGGGGGGGGGGCGCTTTTGGGAGTGGCCTTGGGTCCCACTTCCTCTCCGCACCAAGAGCTCGAGCAAAAAAGAAAAGCATTTCCGAATACAGCCCAAGGAAGAAAAAAAAGGAAAGAAAGCTAGAGCTCAAGTCCGTCCAAGTTCTGAGTAAAAACCTGCACGCACGCACACAGACAACCAAAAGGTTGGTGGTAGATTGTAGTAGCGACAAAATATTCTGACGCCAGAAGGAGCCACGTCACGCTAGTTAAATATGCCGCGAATTTCAAATCTCCGCTGAAAATACAAACACAACACTTTCAGAGCCTGTAAGACGCAAACACTAAGCTTCATATGGATGAAAATTGCGGCTCGACAATTAAGAAAGAAGAAGGGAGGACATGTTGCAGACGAAATTCTGATATTTGGCTTAGTTTTTTCACGAGATCACATGAAAGACCGACATATCTAAAAGTGCAATTTTTCTGTATATCTATCTCTGATTTTTAAAAATTTGAAAATTAAAAAAATAATATTTGTCCGCAATATTTACTCTATTTCGTAAAGAAGAAAACGCTGCCACAAACCTCATGAAAATCGAGCCATTTTTAGACACGCTACAGCTTCTGAAAGTTCCCATGTATTTCCTAGGGACACTGTCACTGGTGAACCCACTTAAGCAGTCAGAAGATGGCAAAAGAAAACCAGACCTTGTTATTTAGGAAAAAATAGTTCTTATGTCTCACTCATGATAGTTTAACAACGCAAACAAACATGACAGAGTAGGAAACAAAACACACAGACTGGTGCTCCTACCCCGTCCTGTTTGCGCTGTTGAACTATCATGAACCATTACCAACTCACACGATCTGCCGGCTTTTTTTACTTTCTCACTAGCAGGCTTCACGTTTTTAAAAAATGCATCGAATGTTCGCTGATGGAAGCCGCACTATAATTCGTTTAACGCTAACTAGTTCAAACGCGAAAGAAAGTCTTTGTTATGGCAGCATTTCACAGTACTTCCCTTTATACAGAATATTGGAGAATAGAGAGGATAATGAAGTGAACAACATGAATTATTGCAGTATTCTGAACAAAAAAAAAACAGACAGTGCCGGGTGTCAGAAGGGAAAAAAATGTGAGAAATACAGACAGACGGCCATAAAGAAAGGGCACAATAAGGAGGACACTAATGCTTGACCCCCTCGAAATACTGGAGAGCGGACCGAAGCCGGCACTTCTGATCTCCTTACCATTCGCCTGTTTTCTGTCTACCTCAATCCGGAGAGAGAAGGAAACCGACAACGCGGAATTATTGAGCCTCATGCAGCCATGGGAGCGGCAAATCGAGTTTGAAAAAAACACGCTCTCTTTGGGGAGGAAAATGACTCTCTGAGAGACAAAAAGCACTGAGCAAAGGACGCCCACAGTGTAGGAGTGCAGTGCAGTGACGGAGTGCCTGGCCATTTTCAAGATGTGGAGCTCAGTCTGGTGGCGGATTGTGTCACTGGGCGCGTGAAGTGTTCCGCAAGAGCCTCAAAGGGCCGACTGATTGAAGGGGACGAGGCAGAAGACGACAGTTACAGAGTTCCTAAAGCAACATTGGAGAAGTCAGAGCTTCCTGCCGCGATAGGGTCCACAAGGGCAATGCGCACTGACACAATGCTCTAAGAAATCATACGCGTGAGCAATACTTTTTGAAGGGATTGAAGGTGGACACGGTGGTGCTGGATTTTTTCGGTCAGATAGCTCCATAGCTGAGCGGGAATGGCATACGCTGGAGACTTTTCTAGGATGCCTCTTTCGAGGAATCGCTGCGGAGCCGGTGATAAGTAAAGTGACAGACACTAATACACATTTGAACACAGTTACAAGCACGACTCTCTTTAGGTACTGTAAAATATTTACGGTCGTAAGAGCTAAGTACGAAACACGAACAACCGGATGTGAAACTATATGAAGACGCAGAGGTATGAACTTAGCGGCCTATAAATAAATGGGAGGTAGAGAACAACAACGCTCTGATAAGTATGAAGAGATTAGAGTCTTATCAATATGAACTTAACACTCCCGTTTTCGTGAGTTTTTAGGAATGGTGCTAGTTCTCTTCAAAAAACAGGCACCCTTAAATGCCTAAAACGTACACCAATATGAAAAGAAGTACAGGACAAGTTCTACAACTACAAACAACTTCGGCGCAAGACAGTGCGCAGGGTGCTATATTGAGCAGCCTGTACTGAATTGAGAACATTTGTAATCAGCGGGACTTCGGCATGAAGCAGCCGCCGTTTGAATCGACGCTAAGCAGGTATATTTCCATGCTTTTCGGGGCTCGCAAGTTGGTATCTAGTTACCAATAGATGTTGGCCATATCCAGAATTCTCCTAGACTTGAACATGAAACGGAAGAAGCTTCTAAGAAAGACGCCTAGCAAAGAATTAGCGGTAAAAGGAATAGCAGAGGATATGGGATCTCGCTGCAGAACAGAGATTCAGCTCTCTCCGAGGACGAAAAATCTTTGCGCTCGAACAATCAATGATAATCTCAGAGATATCAGTACCCAGTGTGCTATAGTAGTATGCGCTAGGACTGTTAGGCAGGGTACTGGTTGCAGTCTCAAGGGACGATTGATTTGATTAAGACATAAAATAATATGAAATAACGTGAATAAGGTAGTTTATCAGTAAAACAAACTTTCGGGAAAGTTGGCAGCATAGTTTGGACATAACTGCAGCGCGAGTAAAGACAACCGCAAGGGTTTCAGACCGTCTCGAAAAACAGCTGGCAGGTGCTTTTTCCATCAAGGCCCGATTTATGTAGTTTTATTGGCAGTAAAATAAATCTATCACGTGACCAGCTGCTGGCTCAGATCTCTGCCACAATGTGCGCATAAAGTCTCATCGCAGAGATCATTTCATAAAAAATGACTTTTATTCTCTAAAATGCGACTTGCGACGTTGAATTGGTACCGTTGTCACGTGGAAGCTTTTTTGTCCGCATTTTTCGGCGTCTTGAACGTTTTCTCTCCTTGCGGTTGTCTGTATTCGCGCTGTAGTTATGTCCAAGGTAGTTATTGCATCCGAGCAGTTTAGACACCTGTATACATCAGCCGAAGTTACCCGAACGATAATGAGAAAAGCAGTATTGATGAATAATTATATATCCGCAGGTACCGAAGGAGGAATTAAAGAAAGCTTTCGAAGCAATGGAACGGCGGAAAGAAGCTGGTGTGCAGCAGATAACGGGAGATCTGTTGAACGATGATAGGAAGGTTGCGATCGAAAAAACTGGCCGCCCTGTATACACTATGCCTGATGACATCGAGCTCTCTAGCAGAGAGCGAATCCGTAAGCCGTACACTTTTTCTTCTTTGTAAGACACCATAGTACCAAGTTTAAAAAACGTGACACCAACCGCGCGTTTGAAATAGTGTTGACTGAGGAGCACGGCGGCATCTCAATTCAGGGATGTTTCAGGAAATACGCTATAAACAGGACCAAACATAATAAAGACATATGGTAATTCATGTTCATAATCATCCAAGTTACGTAATTGTCGGACGCTTTTTCGATGCCAGGGGATTTAATCCCAGTATATCCCGCACATGACTTGGATGCAATATGCTTCTCTTATCTCTGCTGAAAAAAAAAATCCAGCCAAAGTGGGAATATACCAGGGATGTCCAAAAAGTAATGCCCCTCATTGCTGTCGAACACTTTTCATTCAAAATGTATGAAATTCACAAGTAACGCAGTCGCATATACGCCGGACCAGCGCACATTGTTTTCGTCTGGCGCATCCATTACTTCAGGGCGCGAATGCAGTCGACTGTCTTATATCTCGATCCGGAAAGCCCATTTTTTAGCTGCCCGAAAAGATGAAAATCAGACGGCGCCAAGTCAGTTCAGCAAGCAGGATAGGGTAGTAAAGTTTAGTAAAATTTCACATTCGCTTCTTGTGTTCTAAAAACACAAAGATGGATGTCAAGCAAGGACGCTATTTTCTTGTACCAGTAAAGTGGCGTAATTTGCATGAAAAAGGAGAAAGTGAGGAAAAATCCAGGTCACAGGACATTTTTACACCCTTTGAAATTTTAGGGCAACAACTTTTTCCCATGGCAGGGAAAAAAAATGGGGAGGCATTGCTTTTTGGACAACCTTCGTACTTGAGAGCAAAAGAGTACGATTTTTACAACAAATCTCTGTCTATAATAATAACTGAGACTCTGACGGTAACAGTTGAATACTGCAAATGCCATTCATAAATACGTTAGTGTACTTATTACTGGTACCTGGAAGTACCTAGAAGTCTATTTAAACTCTAGAGATGTTTTTTTTTCGCTGTTAGTGTTTCGTAATACTCCTGCCTGACAGTACAACAATGAACTGTGCTAAAACAATTTTAAATACACCCCATACTGCTACCATCCTCGACGGCTTAAAGATGACGTTGGATGTCTTCTTCATGACATTACATTAAAATGATAGACGTTTTAAGCGCTGAAATTAAAAAAAAAATCACTCATCGCTGGACTATCCTCTGCAGGCAAGGCGTTATCTTTTATTGCAGAAAACTAATTTCTATAATGGCATTTTGCGGAACAAATGAATGCCTCGAGGACCCACTGTTTATAGAGGACAGAAATTTATAAAATACCAATAAAAAATTCACACATATCTCACCGAGAAAAAAGCTGAAAGGTGTGAGTAAAAAAATTGCGTTCCTATAATGCGACGGGGTACGATTAACGCTAACTAGGGGGAAGGGCTGTTATAAAAAAGGCAAGTCAAGCGGGGACACCAGATAAGAAAATATTGAAAAAAATGAGAATTCCATAGAGAAGCAACATCGTACAGACTGACAACGAAGTGTTAATATAAAAAGCTGTAGTGATAAACTAACATGATGCAAAGGGAGGGAAAGAGGCAATATTTATGAAAAGCGGGGAGAAAACATGCTATGAGCAAAAGTTCTTTTATATATCACGTAGGCTAATGGGCAGCAGGAGTACGAGCCTTGTTCCCATGACAGTGAAACATGACAGAAAGATATAACGTTCCTCAACTAGCTAAGCAGGCTACGACAGAGTTGTATGCGAGGAAAAAATATCCTTACCACATAAACAAAAGTTTGAGCCTTTTTTCAAGATAGTGGAAGCGCCATGAATATTGAGGCGACGTACATTGCAAGGGCAGTCGTTTTTCAATGTCGAAGTCTTAAAAAACGACCGCGCGGGACTCATCTTTGCTCATAAAAGAGCCTTTTGATTGCGCCTTTCTTCCAGCTTGTGCTGATATCCCTTCCCTGACACCCGCTTCCATGCATATTTGTCAAATCCTACTGTAATAGAAAAATTAGTGTCTCACATGCAGTATTTTCGTTGTCAGTGCTTGTGAGAGAGATATTGGTATTGCTTGGGAATGAATAGCAGTAATACTCTAAACTAGCAACTCCCTAATATAGAAATAAAAGTGCTATAAATATTTGGGCAAATACCTTAACAGAAAAGAAAGATGTAGTTTAAAGCAGCCATTATGAGAACACACGAGAAAGGCTACTGCTTTCAGGAGCAGGACCAGAAAAATTTTACGTTAGTTCAGTTCTGAAGCAGGACTAAATCCGCCGATGAGTCACTGTTAGCGGTTTATTGCGATGCTAAAGTTGAAACCATTCATCATTTATCTGCCTGAATATAGATTGTTTGACGACAATGTTTGTATCCTTCAGACTCAGAGAACGCAGGGGAAATCAGTGCGTTGACGTTAGCACAAATCTACAAGTAATGTACCCTAGACTAGAAAGTTTATTTACTAACGACATCGTGTAATAAGCAAAAATAATACTTAATGTCGCAGTGTGCCAGTCATCAGCCTTGTGGCGAAAAAGAACAGCAGCTTTATTTTTTCTGAACTTTTACGGAGCAACCAAGGTTCATGATACACCTTTTGCGTGTAGTAACATATTTATGCCACTCGCAGCCAAATTAATGCGAATAACTGCGGTAACACGAAAACCTGGCTGCCTCTCGGCGATAAAGCGGTTCGTTTAAAATTCAAAAACAAACACTAATGTGAAGGGTATACCAGCAAAAAAACTGCAGAGAAACGGCGACCACGCAGAAGGTTCCTGCCCACTTGTTAATAGCTGAATACGGGGAAGAGGGAGACAATAAAATATGGTATAAATTTTTTCTTTTACAGTTTTCCTTACGTGCTTCTCTATGCAACCACCAAGGCTCGGTAGAGAACATGGCCCAGCCAACGGCATGCACGTAAAAACAAAAACACATCCAGGCAATCGCTGGAATTCAAGTGACTAGACACCGAGAAGTCCGGGTATGCTTTTTATTACGAGGTTGAAAAGCTCGAGGTGGCGTGTAACACTGCAGCAGTAGTCGAATTTGTGTGTATGTAGGCCGTTAAGTAAGAATAATAATGCCTAAAGGAAGAATAATAATGCTAAAGTCAAACCTTACACACACAACGTGTGCACTCAGGGCATATGCTTCATCGCACTCCAGTCTACAGCCTCTCCCGCTAGATCTTCCTCCCTGGCGTTTTGTGCAGCTAAGCGACAACAAGCCAACTGATCTACGTCGGCCATCATCTACCCGCGCGGCATAGTCGTTTCGCGACCGAATTACAGAGCAAGACGCCAATCTGCCGCATGGCTCCATCGTTATGTACGTTGACGCAAGCATTCAGGCCTGCGAAACAACAACAGCAGTTTACTGTCCTTGCAAGCCTGCTCTGAACAAAACGACAAGGTTTCGCCTCTCAGAACCTCCTTCCTCCTTCTGTGCAGAGATGCTTGCGGTTCAAGAGGCACTTTTCTCTGTGGCCGCCGTTCCCATGCTACCCACAGCCCGCATTGTCATTCGCACCGACGCCCTTCACGTCACACTCCTACTGCGACGAGTCAGTCGCACCCCAGAAATCTGCCAAGACATCCATCGTCTAGCGGCACGCATCCCGCAGCAAATACGTATTGAGTGGGTTCCACGTGACCTCCTGAGCGCACAAAGCCGCACAGATTCTGCGACCCGCCTTTCGACCTCAACCTCGTCTTTGCCTTTAGTCCTCACTCTGGATGACAGCTCCCTCCTTTTAACAAGAAAGGAACACATCCGGCGCCGCACACGTGCTCTAATCCCTCCGTGATCGATAACCCTCCCCTGTGGTCTTATCCGTGCAGAGGAGGTTGCGCTTCAGAGGATACTGGTCGGGGTTGCCCTAACTTCAGCTTTGACACGCAAGTGGCCGCATTTCAAATATTTATATCCCCGCCCCGGGTGTCCAGTCTGCAAGAACAGAGACTGTGAGGCGGATATCCACCACCTGTTGTGGGACTGCCCGGCGCTGAAGCCGACGACAATTCGGCACCTGGCGGCAGTGCGACTTGCACCGGAAAATCCGGATTCCTATATTGCCTGGACACACGGTCCATGTCGTCGCTCACTTCTTGATTTCATCAAATCAGCCCACCTTTTTTTCATTTATTTAAGCATCTTATTCATCTCTCACTTTGTAGTTTTTATGCCCTGAGGCAATAAGCATCGCTTCAAAAAAAAAAAATATTGCCGCTCGTAGCCAAAACCGCATTTGCACTGCGAGCAGGACGCTTGCCGTACGGCTTCCTTTCCGCACCCGAATACTTGACTACCATCGTTCTTCTTTTGTAGCATTTCTCGCATCTCGCGATGTTATGCCTCACAATGATGAAATATTTTTTGCGGCTTAAATGCGGTGTGGGGCGAGAGCAATGAGTTACTTCCTTGGAATCGCGAGTTGGTTTTAACACGCAATTTGAGAAACGAGTGTTTAACAGTGTGACCTTATACCGAGAGAATATGACAGGAGTTAAGGTTGGGAGCGGAAAAAGAAAAGGGCGCAACGGGTAGGAAAAAAATATTCATTTTGAAAAGCCTGTCGCTAAAAAAAAGTTGTATCGGGTTTAGCCTGAGTACGAGGCGCTGAGCAGCCACCAACTGCCCAACAAGAATGGCAAAAAAAGTTGACATTTAGTGACCGGAGACGGATCTCTGGATTGGAGAGACTTTGGTGGAAAGAGGGCAAAGTTTTGAGGCCAGTAAATGACTCAAGGTGACTTGGAGTGAAGCACTTTGGAAGGAACAGTGAAAAAAATTTATTCATTTGTAAACTGCTAATGCCAAGCCGTACTTATTACTACCTAATGTTCAGCACGGCTTCACACGCGGTTTCGGCGCTTTGACACAGCTAAATGAATCACTTATGACATTTCCTGTAACATAGATGCGGGTAATCAAATGGACGCAATCGTCATTGATATTTAAAAGGCCTACGACATTGTGATCTCTGACAATTATCGTATAAACTTGATGCCATCCTGAACAATACTCGCCTTCTCAACTGGTATCTAGTCTTATTTCTAATCGTTCATAATTCGCGCTTTTTAGCAGAGCTCATTGCAGGGCGCCAGAAGTACTCTCAGAAGTGTCAGAGGGTTCCGTGTTGGGTTCGTTGCTTTTTTATTTTTATTAATGACTAGCCTCGTAACACAAGCAGTAATTAACTTTTGTATGCTGATAACTGCGTATTACATTATAACGTTTCCTGCTTTGATGACAATTTACAGGATCAAAATGAATTTATTGTTTTTGTTAATTTAGCTCTTCGTGAGCTAGCTTTCAAAATACAATTATTCGTAAAACAGTTGGTATGACTTTCACTAATAGAATTCCGCATTCCGTTTTTATTCTCAAAATTAACAACACTGCGTACAGAGCGTTAGACAATAGAAATGTCTTGATCTTGTTTTCACATTCAAATTTATCAAAAGAACTAGTTCAATGTTCGCATTTAAAGGCTTTTGAAAACGCCCTCACGGAGTATTTGTGACTGGTTTGACTGGTATGTTTTTGACCCATATCACATTTCGTTTCGTCTTAATCACTCCTATAATGTTTTTTATTCGTATCTCTCCTAATTCAGTGATCTGCTAATGTATTGCATCTGGTTTTTGATTACTTCAGCAACTCGTCTTGGCAGCTGCTGAAAGCATTAAAAAAATAAATAAATAAATAAGTAAATTAATTTAATAAAATCAAAAGGATTGAAAAAAAATGTGATACCTGGGTCGCGCAATAACTGCAGCTCTAAGAGATACGAAATTATTATTGCATGAGCCACTAATCCGGCCGCTATTAGAATGTTTCTCGTAGCTGGAAGCCGCACAGAAAACGCCACATTAACCAAATCGAGGTAAATTAGAGCAATGCCGTTCGGTTCATATCCCGCAGGCTTGGTAGGTCTTCTTCACCTTTTACAGCACTTTCACCATTATGCTTTCAACCACTCTCGGCTCGCCGCACCCGGATTCACTGAACTTTATGCATTCCATTATTTTCTCCTCTCACCTGATTTTTTAGAACTCATTACCTAATTCCTGCTGACCGATATGAATCCAGATGTCATCATCACTTAAACATCGTGCCTTATTTTTTCCGTACGGACTTGTTGAAATGAAGTTTCTTTCCTCGTGTAAGCGAGTACTGAGCTCATACCCGTTCTCGTCGATTAAACATGTTTTTAATTGCTCTTTAATGGTTAGAGCCTTCTTTTTCCGCATTTGGTTTCATATTGCCCCTATCGTCTCCACTATTTGCCATTGTTCGGTTCTTTATTAGATACTCTGCTTTCTGCACCCACTACAGCACTAGCCCAACATGGCTGCAGTGTGTACACATGAAAGTAAATAAATAAACAAAAATATAGGCATGTCGAAAGCAAGGAAAGGAGGTGAGCAAGGTTTCATGGCGATATTGCAGTTCGGACGATGAGCTCGCTCCTGTGGTCTGTTGGAACACGTTTTTTTTCTGGCTGAAACCGTAAGTAGTAGGTTCTATAACTGCTGTATAATTAAAGATAGATGTGGAGGAATACTATTAGCTCTGCTTCACACAAGGAAATCTCCGTTGAAGGTGAAAAATCGCGCATTGCTAATTTTTTCCGTCCTTCAGTCAAAACCAGGAATTGTTTGGGCACTGGATAAGAAGGGGCAATGACATATTGGTTATCGGTTTTAAGCGGAAGTCACAGGAGCATTTAGCTGACAATGCCTGCCGAAATGTTTTCACAACGATGTTGTTATCAATACAGGCAAAAAGTTATGTCTTGTGATCTACTTCAGTGCTTTGATGCCTGCACGGCAAAACTAGACCAATTTAATACAAGATTTATGCTAACTCCATCTCTTGCGTGCTATTCATCTACCCGCCCGAGTAGCTGATCGCGACAACAACCGTAGTGGAAACTGTCAACCAGTGGGGAAGAGTGAACATAACAGAAAAAAACAAGTTACATACTATTCTGGCCCTGCTGACGTGTTCGGCATGATTGATTTCCTTTCATGAGGACGTAATGAGTTCAACAGGGAAGGTAAACGTGCTTAGCGTGCCGAGTATATTTCACAGAACGTTGTACGACCCTGAAATAGCCTTATCCTATTACGCTGTGTATGTGTAACTGTCTGTTAGTGCAACTGCGCAACGCTGCGAAACCATTTAGGCGTTAACATTTTTCTCCACTGGCGAA
Organism: Amblyomma americanum; assembly: GCF_052857255.1. NCBI lineage: Eukaryota > Metazoa > Arthropoda > Arachnida > Ixodida > Ixodidae > Amblyomma > Amblyomma americanum. The sequence continues at coordinate 145,440,044 of NC_135501.1, read as the reverse complement.
CACACTCATTTAAGAAGGAAGGTAAAATATGTCGAAAAGAGCAAATACTATGCCTGTTTCGGCAAATACTTTCAAAAATTCTTTAAAAATATCCTATTTTAGAGAGAGATAAACAGAACTACGGAGAGGCAGGGAGGTCACCCAGGCGATGCCCAGTAGGCTACCCTACACGTGGAGAGGGGAACACAGGGAAAAAAAGGAAAAAAGAGTAGCAACTGATTAAGTTTTTCACTGTCCAACGACCCTTGTCACAAGGGGGCGGAGTGCGCACACTTAGAGATTAAAGTTTATAGTCGGGAACTCAACCCCGAGTCGTTTAAGAACTTCAGGAGTGCCTTCACCGCTGTCCCTTGTGGAGACAGCGCTGAAGGCGGTGAATGTTGGCTTCTGCAAAAGGACGAAATTCCAAGCGGCGGAGTGTAGCAGCCAGAAAGTCACGCCTTCGCTCAAAACAAGAACAGTCACAGAGTAGGTGCCCGACTGTATCATCGCATCGGCACTGCTCACACGCTGGAGAGTCTGCCTTTGCGAGGATATGGGAATAGGCCCTTGTGAACGGCACTCCCAGCCACAAGCGGCACAACAGCGTAGTATCAAGGGTGACCCACATGGCGAACTTGCGCTGCGGATTTTGAGCGGCACGGCGGAACGCCGACGCACTGCCGTCGTGCAGCACCACAAGTGGCGGAGAACGGGCTGCTGCCGCCAGGATTTCAGTATTGCTAGAAACGGCGTGCTTCTATATGCTTAGTATAATGCTGAAAAGAACAGCTTTGCATTTACGATTAAGCTAGTATTGACCCCATGACGACAAAGAGAACGAATTATTCTTTGTGACCCCTTTCTGAACCAAAAAAAGCGAATCTCTTTGAACCTTCCCAGCTTCCTGACATCAACCGACGCGTAGCGGCTAAGCCTAGCAGCCTTGAAAATAAAGAATTCGGAAAACCTGGCGAAATTCTTCGCTAAAATTTTGTGGTGCGGGCATCTTCAGACAAAGCGAAAGCTTCGTGCGACTTTTGTTCGCCATGAACGTGAGGCGCAGCGTAGCGGCAACGACAAGTTCTTGGTGAAGCGAGAGGCCGCTTCGGCAGGCGCTGCCATGTTGTAGCAGCGGGCGGAAGTCGGACGCGGTCGCGCCCTGATTGGTCCGCGCTGACAGCCCACGCTGGCCGCTTCCAGCCCGCGGGTGATCGCCGGGTGTACATATCTAGCCAAACTTGATCAGCGGCGAACGGCCGCCCGGCGGCCTGCGTTCGGCCGCAGTTTTCCGCTAGAAAAACGCTCTATGTGGGTCGCCCTTCACAGCGGGGGAGGCCGAATGGTATTTGAAGTTGAAGTAAGGAAAAAAAAGGAAAACTATGCCAAAAGAAACTATCTGTTGCTGCAGGCGGCCGTAAACTATAAAAGGCGTGCTAATGAGTTACTGGTTAATCAAAATTTACTAATTAACTTTCTATTTAGCGAAGCTTGGCAGTTTTTGTCAATGGCGAGATTGTATAAGCGGAGACGACAATGACGTATTAGTTTTAATGCAAAGAAAAAGTCATTATTTAAAGTCCTGCAGCCTACAAAATTCTGTTCTTTTCCGCATGAAACCGAAACTCTGCGCACATGGTACGCCGGAAGCCTAGTGCAAGCGCACCGTCCAATGATGGCGTGTTGCAATGACTGCAGCGCTGATTTCGAACTGCCTATGGTGATTTCCCCTGCTAGGGAGCCTCAACGCGCCGCTAAGACCGCGGCCGGTGTTCTCTTCTCCTTCATCCCTGGGCGCAAGAAAGAGGCTAGTCATCGTCGAACCTGCGGCAGCCCATCTTGAGAGCCCTGATAGGTTAAGTCACTGGAACGGGAAAAGTACCGCAACCAGCTGCCATATTTGGTCCAGCGCCGCTTGCTGTGCACGCTTATCTCGGCCCATAAGAGCAAGTGCTACGTAATGCTCCGGATTATCTGTGTGCCGGCGGCCGCGAGAAAGAAGCGAGCGGACCATTTACGGCGGGGAATGACCGCGTCACCGCGAAGAACGAATCGGGAACGCGCGCGCGCTGGCCGGCCGGCGCGGCGGCGAGAGAAAACGAATGCGGTACTTTTCCTGTTCCAGTGACTTTACTGATAGGCGCTGACGGTCATTTTGTTGCCTTCTTTATCTCCACCACTTCTGTCGTGGCTACCAGACGTGCCACACGTGAGGCGTCACCGTCCGTTCATGTATTCTTTAGGCTCAGCCGCTGTTTGTTCATAATCGCTGCTTGTCAGGAAGCGCATCAGAGAAAGGTTCGCCTGCGGAGCACGCAAAGCTTTCGCCGCAGTGGCTGCATCCTGTGAGAAAGCCGATTTTGTGACTTGTAGAGCCAAATTTACAAACGCGTTGACATTTGCCTTTGAGGTGCTTATTTTGGAGGTGCGCGTGGGACAAAGCCATCGCAACACGACGGGTGTCTGTTCGTCCCTGTGCGAAGATTTCAACGCCGAAGCTTGAACACTTTGGAAATGGCCGCGCTAGCGAAACTCCAGTACTCCGACAAGGTAACTTGTTTGGCGAGTTGGTAATGATATTCAATGACTACAGCGCAACGAACAGGACAAAGAAGAAGGAAACACTGAACGCTGTGTTGTTTGCCTGAGCGCTTCCATCTTCTATGTCCAGTTCGCCGCTAGTTATGGAATCCAGTACTCGTTGCCGAGAAAGCGGGCATTGTGCTCGCTTATGTGAGCGTTCAATGGACGCGGAGCTGGCATGAAAGCTATATGCTGCCCATCATCCTGGCCGTCGTATGCCAAGTCGCGCGGCATTCATATCGATACTTTCTCGATTTAGGATAACGGGATCAGTTCATCCTCAGAAAAGAAATTGATCAGCTGGTGCAATAGATGGTTATCACATCGATGGGCTGGCATATACGTCGCTGTCAGGCCGGAAGCAAGTGTCAGGTAAATTTTAAGCCCGTATGGAGCGAGCCCGGCATCAGTTTGTAGGTCACTTTCAAGACACAGCTAGCACCCATATCATGTGTGCTACCACCCACAGCAGCTGCCACCCATATTATATTGTGCTTTAGCTCAATTTGTCGTGCTTATGAGTGCTAAACATAAAGCCAATTTATTTATCTATTTATTTTGAGTCTGCCCCAATTACAGTCACGTTGCCTACGCGGATAAACCCACTAACCGGCGTTAAAAGCTGCGCCGCGAAATTTCGCAGATGTTTCCGCAGCTCTTGCAAAGTTCAAGAGTAAACAAAGCAAAGAAAGCAGCAGTCGTTTCTCCTTCCGGAGTCGCGTTTCTGGTAAGCGCGAAGGTCACGCGCCGGAACTGAGCTGGCCTGAAACCTCCCCCAGGTGCTTCCGGTTCTGTGATGCGTAGCGTCGCCTCATGCCTCCAAGGCGTCCAACATACGCGTCCATTGATTGGGCATCGATCGGAGGTTCGCCGGTCGGCCGTGACACCGCACACTCTTGGCGAAAGAGATGGCCGCGTTCCAAGGATGCGAGTAAGACAACGTTCGTCATCCATGTGCGGTGCCGCCTTAGTTATACGTCTCTTGATTCGCAGGAGTTTCGGACGCTGCTTTTGATGTGAAGTGTGTTTAATTTTCTATTTTTGCGTATGTGCTCTTTCAGTGTTATACTTTCGAATGGGGTGCATTGGAGCCTTTTTTTGGTGCCCTTTGTTGATGCCTTTTTCTCCGCTCCTTTCCTCGAACTGAAAAGCAACGGCCATGTCATATTCTTCCCGCTGTAAGGGAGCTACAAGACTGGAAACAGTTACTGTCACTTTTAATGGCAGAAATGCAGTAGTTATTTGCATGAAAGTTCCCAAAGAATAAGTGAACTTTTCACTGCCAACAGGAGCACCTGCGAAGCTCATCGAATGAGAGCCTTCTAGCACGAGAATAGAACACGACAGCCAACGTCAACTCCGCGCCTATCGATCCGCTCTTTTACATCAAGCTCCTGGAACTTGATTGATCGGAAAGTAGCAGTAGATTATATGATGCCGATCCGTCAAGCTCAGCGCTATGCACAAAAAGGACTTTCTTGAACACTGAGCGAAGAAGGAAGCTGTTTACTACACAACACTCCCAAGAAACAGCCAACATTCTTTAACTAGTTTTCTTAGCGCTTTTTACCGCGAAAGAGCCGAAAGACAGATATTTCCATTCTTTCCCTGTGTGATGGGTTGTGCGCTTAATTATTTTACTAACTTGTTGCTTATCTGTAAAAATTCTTCTCCTGTGATGTTATTTGTTCTTTATTTGCGGCGAAGGTGGCCTTGAATTATACACTATATGAACTCTGTCACAGCGCTCGTTATTTTGAAATAGGCGCCACAAGCACTAGTCTCCATGCATCCTAGACAGAGAGTCAACCTTGAGAACCAGTGACCAAATTTTACTACTAACATGAGGCAGATAGCAGAGATTGGCCGCGTTTTTTAGAATGATATCAGATGTAATATGCTATAGGCTATTCAGTTTGGGCATATGATATTACATAAGACAAATGCAGTTGTTCTATCGGGTATAGCTAAAGGAAGACAGCGTCAAACCTGAGACACAACCGTCGCAAGTTGTTAGAAAAGGGCACCGGCGCCTGACAATGGAAGTGTAAGGAGTAAAAAATCTACAAAGAGATGCAGAGTTCAGTGAGCTTCATGGTCTGAAAAGGACACCTCACAGCAGTTAGTGTAGAGTGGTTAGCCCTGCTGACGAAGTGGACCTTCCACCAACAGTGCGAACCAAAATATAAAGCGGAAAAATCATAGTTAACGCGCAATTTTTATCGAAGGCACTAAACTTCCCCTTCAAGAGCACGAAATATTGAAAATAAGAACTTGCGCAGTGAATACACGCACTAGCAAAGAACACAAAATACATGTACAGTTCGCAAATTCCTTTTTTTATTTCGCAGAAAGCAAAACCCTTTATTTAAGAGAGAACATTCGGGGTAGGACAAACGTCAAGGGATAAACCTTTTTTTGATTAATTTTGAACTCTCACTTGGATAATTTGCGGCTGCTTTGTGAAAAAACCAAACACAGATGGAAGTTTTGTTTTCCTTGTTCCTACCTGTGTTCATTGCGCAAGTGTATACTTTCAAAAAAGAACCAACTGGCCTAAAAAAGTACTAAAAAATTATTATTGCTCAACAATGGCGGATTTCATTCCAGTACCTGAGATCCCTAAGCTAGCACGATGTGTATTTTTTTTTTCAAGCATGGCAGTGCGCTCGTAGTAAACCCTGCTCTGGTTATAATAGCGCAGACAAAAAAAAAAGGCACTCTTAGTTGTCCCAACGGCCAAAGTATAGGCTAGGATAACATGGTTATAAATTGTTGCGAGGGCTGTCATCAACGTTCTCATTTTCTGCCGGGTATCTAGCTTTTCGAGCCCACTGCTTTTGGTTGAGTAAAATTATTCACTCGGCACCACCGCTTAAAGCAGCACATTAACGAACATTCTTTCTGAGAGCCAGAATAAGGAGACTCGCAGCTTTTGCGAACTGCAGTGGTTAAACTGTAGGGCTATTCTTATATTATGACGTAGGAATGGGGACCGGGAATTTTAAATAAATCTGATTTTAGCATGAAACAAAACGCGCAACAAGATCTGTATCAGATATCTTTTTCTACGTTCTAAACGTGTGTAAGAAGCAAGCAATTTTTTTTTTCGGAAAAAAAGTTGTGGACGGCATCGCCATAATAAAATCAGACAAAAAAATTCAAATTCCGCATAGCGTGACCAGTACGTTGGAAGGAGTCGAAAGGGGAAAATTGTAAAAGGCTTCATTTTTTTTTTAAACGGAAGCATGCGTCTTTTTCTTCTGAAGAAAGAGGGATTCTTTTAAAGAGAAGTGTTCGTTATGGACAGCCGTGTCAAGCTCCCCGTGTACACCTCCCATGGACTCCACCCCTCCCAGAAGCGTCATACCAGGCGATAACTTTTGGAATGACCGTTTAGACATTCAGCGGCTGTTGCACCAATTACATTAACTCGTCAGTACGCCGGCGCCTGTCTATCTTTTCTTCTTTCTCTCCTCTCTTCGCTTCCATCTCTTCCCTCGCGAACTCTTTGACTGTCGTGCGTCGAACAAAAGTCGTGGCAACCCGTTCACTACGAAGTAGGCACTTGGGTAGGGTTCCATGAAAACCGCCTCCGGCAACCGGAGCTCCAGCGAGTGACCTGGAAAGTGCTTCGTGGAGATCAGGCCAATTTACTGAATGAGGCGCTCTGTACTCTCTCTCTCTCTCTCTACTCCTGAAGCCGTTTTGTTGGCAGCTATTTTTTTCCTGAATCTCGAAGTTCACCGTTAAGGCCCGGTCTCGCTCAATTAGTTGAACTCATTGAGACCGTGGTGTTCTCGAGAGCGTGCCATTGTTCCGCCCAGCCGCCGTCTTTGCTGGCGATCACGTAGTCTTATCGACTGTCTCTGTTACTCTTTAGCATTGCCCTAGTGTACCGTGGCAAAGGCGCTCAATGAATTGAATCTCGTCGCCCATAACGGTTAGCTATTTATAAGAACTAAATACAGGGCTACTTTTTCTGCTCCACTACAGCCTTTATCACGGAGGCAAGCTCTCCTTTTACAGTTGGAAATACGGAGCGGGTGGCTGAAGCGGCGATTGCCTTGAAACAATTCGCCCTGTTATCTTAATGGGACATCAATGTTTCGGTAAGCCTAGATGTTATCGCCTTGAGTTTAAAATTTGGCGCTTGAACGTAAGAGCAGAGCTACCATCAGGAGCAGTGCCAATGCTTGTGTATTGCACGGCTCCGCTCTTGTTTACTATTGTGTACGACATGCAGAAACTATCAGAAGTTGAGAGATGTGGCTGTTCAGGCGGTCAGTTAATGATTCCAGGAACAGACATTTGAACGAATAATGTAGGATTAAAAGATCACATTGAAAAGGCGAAGTGCAGAAAACGCCTGATAATCTACCCGTGCGAGAAGAGAGTACAAGGCAGGAGATGAGGGCATGCGTGGGTATTTTTTTTCTGCTGTCTTTTTCTTTCGCAACATTTCCTGTGCGCTCATCTGAAAGGTTGACGTCATAAAGATACATTTATTAATGGTAAAATTCCCATTTTAGAAACTGCGGCATTGTTGTCCTATTGTGGCTAAGTAAGTATATAATAGGACTGTAAGACTTATTGCGAAGGAGGTATTTTCTCATTCCTGTGTGGCCAAACAGCCTTATTTACACGTCCGTAATGAGACAAAGCCGTGAAGCAACGCCAGACAACGATGAAGACAATACAGACTAAGCAGCGGTTTCTCTGTTTAAACGAAACCATTAGACATTAAATTTTTTTATTGCCTTCGTTTTGTGAAAAAAAAAAACTTTCTGGTCATTGTAATGAAAAAGCCGCAGCTCATCATTTGGGTTGGCACAGCTGGTGGTGTGATTAAAAACAAAAATCTAATCTCGGTTTGCATCGCAACAGTTTGGAATATAATCACATGTGATGACTGTAGTTATGTGGGTAATGAATATGCTATTGGTATAAATACTACTATTGTTATCCAGGGTCTTCGTACCGGGGGAAAACATGGGGCTGTGACGGGTGTCATTAAAGAGGTCTCGGGTGCAATTTACGCAACTTCCAGTTCTTTAAGGCGGGCTGACACACTCTTGTATTTTTGCTGACACAGTATTTTGCTGACAATCTTCGAATCATGAAAATGCAGCGGCCGCGGCTGGAATTATATCCCGCGAGCTTTGGAAGAGAGAAGAAGTTGGTTGGGATATCACTAGCGGGTTTGGCAAGTGCTGCACAGGACAAATGCTGCATTTTTTCTCGCGTTCTGAGTTGCATGATGCAGTTTATTTGATATGAAACCTATGACACCCTAAATTAAGTGCGGCTTTTGCATTAGAATGTCAGAAAATAGCCCTCCGGCTGATGAGCATCGTAAGCCGTGCCAACACTTCAGCACTGTTCAGGGCTAACGAATCCGCCCAGATCCTTCAGCAATGATAGAAATTGTGATTATTACCTGAAAAAGAGAAATTACCACGGTCAATATTGCTTTGGATAATGGGCTGAAAAAGTATTTTTGCTTAGTAACACAAGGTATATCCAAGATCTCTCCACAGAAGAACGTTGTCTGACTAGTATTTTAAACGCAGAAGTGAAGACCAGGAAGGATCGAAAGTGCTAAAGTCTCCGTTACTTCCTAATTCGAACTATCTAGAACCCACTGTACTAGTTTGACAACCATCTCTTTAGCGTAATCTGATCTGTGTAGTGCTAACAAATGCTGGAGCCTTATATGCAGCCGCCGTAATGTTCCATGGCGGGTGCTTTCTTTTATCGTGAGGTCTGCATTCGATGGTCCTGTTTGAGTTCGTAACTATCATACAGCTGTGATTCCAATTTTTTAATCACATTACAATCGAGTAAAACGTTTCTTCCCGAAACCAGAAAAAAAAATTCAAATAATCCGTCGCTGGAAATTCATTCGCTTGAAATTCATTTTTTAATATATAAGATTGCGCGGCTAGAAATGAAGGCGAACGTTTTTTAACATATTGTTTTGACACCCCATACGTCCCAATGCTACATATTCAATTTGCCTGAGTGATACAAGTACCGAGGAGATGCAACCTCAAAGAAAATGATGATGATTATGAATTTTTATGGCGCAAGGGCATCTATGGTCAAAGAGTGCCACGGTGCCGAAGATGATTGAGAGTCTTCAGTTCTAGGTCAACGACCAGACAACGATGCTATTTCATCTGTAACTCTACCGAACTCACAGATTAGCTTTCGTTAAGGTTGTCTTGCGTGTTACTGTACGCAAGAGCGTAACAGTACTGTCTTGCGTACAATAACACGTAAGGCAGCCTTAACGAAAGCTAATATGTGAGTTCGGGAGAGTTACTGAAGTAAAAGCGTCGTTGTCTGGTCGTTGACCTAGAACTGAAGACTGTCAATCATCTTCGGCACCGAAAACTTCCAGATCATTTTTACATTCGTGACGGCATTCGGGCCTACGGAGAGGTTACTTCTATTAGAGGGGAGCCCTACGTGGGGTATCTGCAGTGCCTTTCCGGCTGTAATGCTTTTTCAGCAAATAGGGCTTTAGTATTTGAAATACGACAAGCGTCATTAAACTATTTCGTGTAACGTATAACGTAGAAAATCGCTTTCGCTTGCAACGTTTGCTATGGTTGCAATGGTAATTTATGATCTGTGAACGGATAGCTGGAAACCTTGCAGAAAATGGCCTTCCACGTTTCCCAATAACGATCTTCCTCTTCATTTCCTTAAAGGGAGCTGAACAGGCCGCAGCACTAACCCTTATCTGTCTTGTAAGGTTCTTCACTGAGGTATCCGTTTTCGCAAAGCGGGCTTCCTATCTCGACCCACTATCCAAAGTAAGGTGGCGCCATTAGCATAATACCGCATTAGCGTTGGTGGAACCGGGGCCGTCCACCTAGTCCGACATACCCCAGGAGGCCGAGCGTTGCGGAATGGTTGGGTAACCGGTCATGTCCAGAAAAAAAAAAGTGTTGTGGACGTAACCATCCTTGCAGACGTATTAGTCGCCGTTTCGAACCACCCGACGAGACCTGCGGTACTGTCTTTATATCGAGATTAGGCGGTCGGGAACGTCCTCTCCGCCGGTATAATTCGAATTCCTCCTCCAGCCAGGAACCTTAGCTCGGTTTTCGTTAGTTGGCTGAACGCACTTGCAGAGAAAGACTAGTGCAGTGCAGGAGAATCAGGGAAGAGTTTGCACGAGGAAGTGGATACTGATTATTGTACTTGAAGGAACTCTAATGGCGGAGGCGTGGAGTCACTGAATGCGTCTTTTAAATAATCTGGATCTCAGATAATTGGGCGCAAGTTTCAGCCAAAACTTCTCTAAAGAAAGTGCTTGAGCACTGCGCACCCACTGTGTAATCATTCTGGTCCTTTTTTTCATGTTTCGGGACCTTCAAGAGTAGTTGCGCTTTAATTGACAGATAGAAAAATGTAGATTATTTAGCGCCTGTGTCGAGGAATGACGTATCTTTGTATTTTGGGACGCATCTAGATGGAGTGTCAGAGAAGAATACCAAAATACGTTTTAGCTTTGAGCTTTATTGTGATCGGAGGCCCCGACAGCGGGAACAGACGAGCCCGGCAGGCGCCATCGAACTATGTTTGACCAAAGGTGCTGTCGTCCTGAGAAGAGGATTAGGATCGGCTCCTGGCGACGGTGTGCTGTGACGAAAGGCCTCTCATCCCTTCTTCCGGAGTATGGAATGCGGCATTTCTCCCGAAGTGCGCCCTCACGTGGACCGGCAGAAAGACCCGAACAAAGGTGCCGGACCCTGCTCGCTCGCTTGCACCTGCGCGGCCAGACAAAGCGGAGGCGACACGGCTGATTCATCTTACCCTCTGGAATTCACGGGGCCGTCAGGACGCACCTTTCTCACGGAGGGGATCACCGCCTGCAAAGCCAACTAAATTTATGCACCTGGTCAACCCGTCGGAAACAGCATTCCAGGACCTCAAGGCGCCAGGATTCCTTATCGCCTGTGCACGTGTTTGTGAGCTCGGAGCGGTCACGAGGTTAGGGCGGAGACTATGAAGAGTGTGTCTGCCTATTGGACGCTTGATCAGCCACCGGTTTCCCTAGCTAGGCGCCTAGGGAATATCCACTGTTTTTAAGCCGCAATTTGGCTGGTTTCACGGCACTTCCCCTCTGACTTTTGGTATCCCTGCTTCTGTTGTAAATATGTAAATAAATCTTCAAGTTTACCAACCCTCCTGAAGGCTTCCCTCCGTCGTCTGCAGAGCTCATCGTCATGCGGTGAAGACCTCGGCCCCGATACCCAAGTATATCAACTGGTTGGCAGCGGTGGGATGGTCTGCGCCTGGTCCTGACTCTGGTATGGTAAGTGCGCGGGCTTTCTCTTGGAGCATTGCCAGGTTTTACAAATTTCGAAAATTGTTAGCCTAGGTAATCGAAGGTTGGTATAAGAGGCATGCAGCCGGGGCTCCTCTGACCACGTGAGTAGAGACTTGCCGTTACCTAAGTAGTCATGGACTGGAAGAAGCTGCGCAAACCAGACCTAGTCCTCGTATGCGGGGAATTGGGCATTGATTGTGGGTCGATCCGTAGAAAACCTGAATTGATTAGGGCAATTGAGAATTTCGGTGCGGATGCGGAGGAGATAGTAGAATGTTGGGAGCTAATTAAGGGGGAGTTGGAGAAGGAAAGGGAGTACGAAAGGAAGCGCGAAGAGCACGAGAGGAAGCGCGAAGAGCATGAAAGAGAGATCGAGAAAAAACGGCTCTATCTACAGATAACTAAGGCCGCACAGGCAGAACGCACTAGGCTAGAACTGGAAGAGCTCAGGCGTAAAGTTAAATTGCTCAGATGGCAAAGAGCGAGAGCGCGTCTGAGAATTTTTAGAAGAGGAGAAAATTTCCAAAATTTTCTCGCAAATTTTGAAAACATTTGCGCAGATGAGCAGGTAGACCAGGACGACTGGCCACGGATGTTGACGGCCATCCTCCCTTGTGATGTCGGTGCCGTATTAGCGCGGCTGTCCGACGAGGATGCCGACAACTACGAAACGGCAAAAAGAGCCCTCTTCCACTTTTTCAGCGTACGTACAGCGGCGTACTCTAAAGATCGTAGTGATGGCAGCGGGCCGCGCTCCCATCAGGGTGTCAGCGACCAGCCCACGAACCCCGCTTGGTCAGCTAGGGACGCAATTGTTGCTCGGAAGAGCAGAGAAAGGGCCGGTTCTAGCCCTGATACAGATGCCGCTATGGAAAATGAGACACAGATTCCGCGCCAGAAAGACTGCGGCGAACTTGTATGTCACCGCACGGAAAGAGAGCTTTCCGTCGAAGAGCGTCACGCAGAGTCACTTGACAGCAGCGTTGAAGCGCTCAGACAGAGCGCAGCGTTACTTGAAAAGTGCGATGTCACTGCAACCCGGAATGGCAATGACGCTGCTCCGATATCCAGAATTATGGACAGCGAAGTGTTACGCTCTGCGGAGATGCAAATGCGGGCAGACTGTTTTGAGTTGCCGACGGGTAGTGGCCAACGGATAGCGCCCGCTGACAGTTCGATTGTAAGCGCAGAATGCGGCTCAGCGCTGCATCGAAACAAAGATAAGCTCAGTGATGAGGAAATCACAGCGGCTAGTTACCGACCGCAAGAAAATGAGCTACCTTGTTTAGAAGAAAGAGTAGCGACCGGCTCGTCAGGGAAACCGTCACCTGGTACTGAGAGCAAAAAGCGAGTGGCTTCGCTGCGAGAGAAAAACAGAGAACGCGACAAGCATTTGCCAAATGCTACGTCGGCTGCTGGTGTTGAGGCGAAAGCCGGCAGCTTAACAACACGCGACGGCACCGCGAGAACTGATGGCAGAAAGCGAAAATCAACAATGGTAGTTTCCCGAAGGCGGCTTCAGGCGAAGAAAGATGTGCGGGTCAAAAGCGCCGGAAGTGTGAAAACTAATCAGCAGTGTAACGGCCCGACATCTTCGCCGCGGCACAGGAAATCAGAAAGGCGTCGCATGCAATACAAACCAACTAAGCGTGCAGGGCGAAAGCCACCTGTTCCATTGTGGGACCACGAAAGGAGTTGTCGCGAGACAGGTTACGCGTGCGACGTGCTGCGCAGAAGGGCGCGCTGCTGCCACACAAAAGGGCGCCACAGAACGCGCGGGTGTCGGAGGGGGACACAACATGCAAGAAAGAGAGAGAGGAGGAAGCGGCCCTGTCCAACATTCTTGCACTGTAAAGTTCCCAGGAGCCACCCGAGATTTCGACGCATGTTTTTGCGAAAAAAGGAAAAACAAAAAGAGGAACTAGTTTTGGTTCATCAGACTTCCAGGCGTGAGCTGTTGGCGAGGGTTAAGTCATCCAAAATTTGCAGCCATATTGCTCCGTGTTAATGACCTGGCAATGTTATGAGGCTGGCCGCGTACTGCCTGGCCGGAGGTAGGGGCTGAGCTCAGATCTGATCGCTAATGCTCCGTTGAGGACCCTTGCCAGCTGTGCAGGTCAAGTGGGCTGACTACTACGAGGCCGACTGGGACTCTGACGCCCATTCGTGGTGCACCGACCAGCTGAAACCACTTCGTGGCGTCTTCTTGGCGGCGGACGGATTGTTGTAATCGGAGGACCCGACAGCAGGAACAGACGAGCCCGGCAGGCGCCATCGAACTATGTTTGACCAAAGGTGCTGTCGTCCTGAGAAGAGGATTAGGATCGGCTCCTGGCGACGGTGAGCTGTGACGAAAGGCCTCTCATCCCTTCGCCCGGAGTATGGAATGAGGCATTTCTCCCGAACTGCGCCCTCACGTGGACCGGCAGAAAGACCCGAACAAAGGTGCCGGACCCTCCTCGCTCGCTTGCACCTGCGCGGCCAGACAAAGCGGGGGCGGACACGGCTGATTCATCTTACCCTCTGGAATTCACGGGGCCGTCAGGTCGCATCATTCCCACGGAGGGGATCACCGCCTGCAAAGCCAACGACCTTATGCACCTGGTCAACCCGTCGGAAACAGCATTCCAGGACCTCAAGGCGCCAGGATTCCTTATCGCCTGTGCACGTGTTTGTGAGGGCGGAGCGGTCACGAGGTTAGGGCGGAGACTATGAAGAGTGTGTCTGCCCATTGGACGCTTGATCAGCCACCGGTTTCCCTAGCTAGGTGCCTAGGGAATATCCACTGTTTTTAAGCCGCAATTTGGCTCGTTTCACGGCACTTCAGCTCTGACTTTTGGTATCCGTGCTTCTGTTGTAAATATGTAAATAAACCTTTAAGTTTACCAACCCTCATGAAGGCTTCCCTCCGTTGTCTGCAGAGCTCATCGTCATGCGGTGAAGACCTCGGCCCTGATACCCAAGCATATCAGCTTCGAATTTCCTGAGAAGCCACAACAAATACGACAAGATAGCAAATTTGCGCATTTATGGTAGCTTTTGAAATATTTTAACATTCTGCACTGATAATATTTTAGTACCGAAAGGCTTAAAGCCCTAATAAAACATTAGGAGCGAGATTATTGAGAATATTTAAAGTTTGGTAATGAGTGCCGAAGTACAATTTGTTATTCGGTGTGGATTTCAGGCATAAAAAGAGTGTTGACATGAATTCAGGTGGACATGTGCAGTTGGATATCACGATAATTTAGACCCAAGGAAAATTTTTATCAAGGTATCTCATAAGAGATGTGTCTAACATTTTCTTGACGGTTAGGTTTGGTTTATGAGGGTTTAACGTCCCAAACCGACTCAGACTATGACAGACGCTGTAGTGAAGGGCTCCAGAAATTTCGACCACCTCGGCGTCTTTAATATGCATCAAGGGGAGAGAGAAAAAGAACTTTACAGCTCTCCAAAGCGGAGAAGACGGCCGGAGGAAGCCCGATGCTACCCGCCTACTCCGAGGGAAAGAAAAGCAAAAGCATTCTTTAACGGTACAGCGTTATTTCGCTATCAGGAGGAAATATCCCGAGTTGTTACGGATGCATTAATGAAATATGCTGTTTTTTTCTCACCATTGGGAGCAGGCAGAAGCATAAAAATATTTTTCATGACCAGTGCGGTACACACTGGGATATGTGATGGGTGATGCTAACCGTAATTTTTTACTCGGCTTCGGCCAGGTGTCTTCGCTTCGTTACCTGCAACCGCTTTCAGCTGTTCTCAAATTCTGATGCCCAATAGTGCGCTTGTTGATTCGGGTTCCTTTCGCGTTTTCGCGTGCCGTAATTTTCAGCCGCTTCCCTTCTTCAAGGCGGAGAAAGAGATGTTTCCATTCCTCGAAGCCGCCCATTCATCAATGTGTTTTCGAGCGCTCAAAGTTGTGGAGAAAAGCTTTGCCATTTCCCTGTCTCATATTCTCGTTCCACATATTGCGCATGCCACAGCGTTATTAGATACAGTGCGAAGATGTGATCAGATAAAAAAAAACTAATTTCTCGAAGCAATGCATAAATTAATATGCATACGTTAATATGAGTTAACAGCCCGGCGGCTGCTTTTTTTGCACTTAAAATTTGAAAGTTTTTGTTGCCCCAGCTAGATAAGTTTTTTACTGCCATCTGTATTTGGCTTTCGGTACTTGATATACACGAATACGTATATAAAATTTGTACATCATCCACACAGATTGGATGCATGGCGGATATGGGCATTACTGTGACTACTGAGTTCATTTTGACTACAAACAAATCGTACTTGCGGCAGAGTCCTGCTGAACATCATTGTATAAAACAAGATTTTTTATAACGCCGTGGCTAACCGCACATGAAATTCACTCTTCGGTCAGAAATACTGCAAAATAACGGCAAATTACTGTTAATTTAACACACGCAGAAATAAATAAATAAACGCAGAGGGAAGCGTCCATGAATCGATGATAATATTAAAAGAAAGCAGGGCGTACAGTTGCGCCCCAGCAGCACCCTCCTGCAGAAGGGAAAGTTATTGCATCAAAGTATACTCAGAAAAAGCTAATGAAAGTGATATTTTCGGCATGTTATCAGCTTTTACACAAAAAGTTAAAATATCGTAAATATTTGTCCACTATTCTGGTACCTTGAGAAAGGACGCTCGGTCTTGCACGATGCACGGTGAGGCGTTTTTGCCACTCAAATCGCCGCGCAAGTGCACAACATTCGCAGAGCATGCGTTCGAATATGCGTGAGATCTAGAACTGTTAGTTGCAACATGAGTCAGCCATGAAACGTGAGTCGCGCCGTCAGTCAGCCCAATCAAAGCCGGCTATGAAATGAAATATTTCTGCGAAAAATCTGGGTAAATTGTCTTATGTGATGCTAGTCCATAAGGGCGCACAACAATGCTCTGCGCAATTGCATTGCCATGCGTAAGAAGTGGTTAAAGGTCCCCTGAATCTCACAGGTACATATTGAGTCACTTGTTACGGCAGTGATCAAAATTTTCGCCCAAACAAAATACGTTCACAGCGTCATAGCAGTAGCCTTGTGTTCGTCAACGAAACGTTTTGTTCCATACCTTCTGTAGAATTTCGTTTAGGGGCCGCTATAAATTATTTCTTGGATTTCGGTGCGTATATTCTTCTGCCTCTTTTTGACACTAACATTTCGACTATCACAATTGTTTGTTCCTGTTGTTATTATTTCAAACCCCTTTTTAACTTTTACTAACAAATAAATTAAAACACATTGACACTTTCCTTCCCACTTACCTCGAAGTTCTAACTTCCCTTATTGAGTCATCTGTTTCGGGAAACGCCAGTGTTGCTTTTAGTGTACCATGTCTTTTCAACTTTTTACGACGAACGGAACAGCAAGGTATTGATTTGCACTTTGTATTCCATTTATTTTTCTCGGAGTACGGGGAAAATAAATGAAGTATACAAGAAAAACTGGTGTCCTGAAAAAAAAAGACGTGACTTTGAGATGAATCGTGTCGACGAAGTGAATTTCTCCAACTACAGGCCGGAAGTGGCCGTGAACGTAGCTTCCCCCCCCCCCCCCCTTTCATCGCCAGGCCTTCTTCGTTCTTGAAACTGCCTTTTTTAGAGAAATAAGCCCTAAAGTGACATAAGATTAACTATACCGCTATTTATGAGAGCGGATGGGGAAGAACTACTTACTGAGGTCTTTTTTTAACTGCGTCTTCCGAGACTAGTCACTTTCTAGGGTGCGTTCTGCCCACGTGACGTGAAGTACTCAAGATCAGCGGTTTTTGTTTATGGAGTTCAATAAAGCTCTCTAAATTTCGCACCATTTGTGAGAAGCAGATAGAGTGGCTTTCTCCTTTCATCGTTGCTTTCTCTATTCTTCCTTTTGAAATTGCACTCATCGAGTGCGGCTGAACTTTCGGCGAAGAAGAGCCTTTACTGCTTCTGTCTGTATGAAGATCGTCTGTTTGAAGATTGCATCCTGCGGCACTAAAATATTTCCGAAGGTATTGTGCATAAAGCGCCCACCCATAGAAAATCTTCTGCGCAATAAAAAAATGTAGAAGCACTAACTGATTTTTACCATAGTACACGATGAACAGAGCCGCTGGCACTAATTCAGTATCACTAATCACACCAGCGCGTGGTCAGATATCATAAAGGGACGTGGAACGCAGCCAAAAATCTTTCACCACGCTGCTATTTAGGGTTTCTTCAATGGCGTTCCTTTCTTATTCAGGTCATTTTTTTACATTCTTACTTATTTATATTTTTACACTGCGTGAGATACGTCAGTGCGTAACCACTGCAGGATCGAGCAGCAGGATTTATGTACTGCAACTACAGCTACAATACTACTTTATCTAATCTGAAGTCTCAATCAAACTTCCCTGCTCGCCTTGTTAAGAACCATATAGCAAAACTATCATGCATATATTTTATCATTCACAGCTAACCGACTATATCATTATTTCCTCCCACCAGACATCGGAACGTGCCCAGCAGAAGGAAAAGTATTTATCCGCCACATGCCCGAGCTGCTGCGTATCCCTTCGGGTTCTTGATCTTGAGGCACTACAAGGATCCCTTAGGGTTTTTAAGCTTTTAAACCACACTGCCAATGATAGGAGTGGTCTTCCCGCAGAAGCTGTAGTACTGCACTCAAGCCCCCAACCTTTTGAGAGAACTATTAAAGAAATCACCTCCCATTGTTCAATGCTATCAACATTTAATATACAATACCCGGTATGCAATATTTATATACAATATTTATAAACAATATGAAAATACAATATTCAATATACAAGAGTCCGAGTACATTAGCAGTAAAAAATTAACGAAAATACCTGTCTCTAAATAGGGTGCACAGCTTGGAAAGGTCACACCTCTGTAATTATTTCATATAGCGACGCGAGGTGTAAGCCTCCTGCTGAGGTCTGCTACAGAAATGTCTATTATTTTGATTCGAATTGGCCGTTGAGTTTGTACAGCACATCTTTTTGAGAATAAATTGATAATTTAAGGACTTTGTTCGTTATGCTTTCAGAACGCAATGGCTACCGCGTTTCAACTGAAACCTTATGTTAGCGGTACAGATAACTTTAATCATATGATTGAATACGGCCTGATGTGTGAATAACACAAGTCCGAAAACGTAAAAAAAAATATTTCTTCGAATAAAATTATTAAAAAGGTGCGCCAAATGCCATATATTTTCTTCCTTTTGAAACTCATAAATGCCCTGCCACACTTCCTTAAACGTCTAAGAAAGCGAAGACATAGGCCTAACTTTTGTTGAAAAATTCAAGTAATAATAAATCGCTCTAAGCTGGTGGTCTGAGCAAAGTCATATCATTGGGTTTTTTTCGTTCCAAGAGCCCATGTAAAAGAGGAAAAGGGTCCTAAGCTCTCGCTCTCTGCAAAGCAACGTTTCTCCCACAAACATTCCTGCCCTTATCCAGTAATTTCCTGCTGCTCGCCTCCCTCATCTTCTTCCAGCATCACCCTGCGGAATTCAGCTGGGCTAATAATCCGCAAAGCAACGCAGTGGTGCTTCCCTTGATTGATTGCTAGGCTAATCGAGCTCGGCATGGCTTATGGCCGGGGTGACAGCGCTTTTATTTTGTCTTCTTTGGTTACTGCTCTTGTTAATCTTATGAGTAGTTCGCTCCGTCTGGCGTATGTGTGTGTTTGTGATCACCGCGACCTCCGCTGGAGACCTCGCAGCTAACAAAAGTCACCCGCAACATTTTCTTCAGCCTCGGTGGTGCTCGGTGCCTAACGAAGGAAGCCGGCGAAAGCGGAAATAATCTGTTTAGGGAAGTGACCAGGGACCCGTGAGGTAAAAGCTGGCTCTGTTTACTGCCTTGGAGAGAAGAACTTGGGCCCTTATCGTCAACCGCGAGAGAACCCCAGGGAGAGTGGCTCTGAGGGAACACGTTAGGGGAGCACGAAGACACTTCGATCCGACACGTATGCTCGCAACGGATGATAACTGTATATAAAAATAATGTGACTTGGGGTGATGTTTATTAGCAGGTTACTCCGACCAGGACAACTTGCAGGAACACTCTGCAGCGCTGCTATAAGCGCCGCAATTTGAAGGCTTCGGTTAGGTATTAGAGACATTTAGTATAGCGTATGAGCGCTTACGTGCGTTATAGGCAAGCATTTAGCGGTAGGTTACACTGGAAATCGCATGAGCACTTCTAGTTTATCGTATGCCAAACCGCACGCAACAATAGCGTTGGCCGTAGTGGCGCCATCTGGTGTTAAAATGTGAAAATATTTTGTGACATTTTTCGCACTTAGCGAAGGTTATCCAAGTCATAGCGCGTAGATAGCCAGTTCATCACATGTTCAGTCGAGTCAGGACCTAAGTTCTTTTGGGTAAGTGAATCGAATAAGGATTTAAAAATGTCACGTTGAGGCCTTTCGGACCCTTCTGCCTACCGCCGAAATGATTGCGTTTGCAAGGCTATGACTACCTTGTCGTAAAAATCCAAACAAAGCCAATCTACAGTCAGCGGTGTCTTGTTAGGGTTAAGAATGGCAGAAGTGTCACTCAGAATCAAAAATAGGGCAAGTTTATCTTTAATTCTTTCTCCTACCGGCGAGAGGAGACAAAGCAAATATCACATGTATCATTTAAAGGCAATGATTATGCCTAAAAACCCAATAACACTGACGAATTCTTTCCGAAGCAGGTGACGTGGGCGCCGCCATCTATACAACGGTATTTTTCCTAGCGTGCGCAAGAGCACGCACGCTAAATTCGAGAAATAGCGTACGTAACGCGCACGTACGTTAAACCTCGATTTGGAATAGCGTTTGGGGAATGCGCAGTATAAATCACGCTATTTTATAGCGTACGCTATGCCTTTGCGTATGTCTGCGTACGCTATACTAAAATTCTCTATTGCCACGGTTAGGCTTGAGAACTTCTGTTAGTTGAACAAGGCAGCTAGGAAGCAGAATAGTAAGCTCTCGAGATAACTGAGACCATTCGCTGATGATTTCTTGATCATTGTATTGCATGAGGTCGTCGGCTGTGGTGTGAGATTTTTTTATAAACACGCTGTGATACGAGGAGGGCGTGACCCGCAACCCAATAGCCAGCCGCGAATGCGAAAAGGCAGGTTCAAGTTAAAGGAGAAACTAGTGATCAGAACCTTTCACTACTGTAACCTAACGGGAGGAAGTTAACAGGTCACTGTGTTATCCGAAAAAGATGCCAAGCAATGCGGAACTTGCGTTTCCATTTAATTCTGCCTAGACGACACGTTAAATTGAATGTAATTAAACTGGCTGGCTTGCACACTCCTTTTTCTCCGGCTAGGACATAAGGCCTCTCAAGACTAGATTAATTTCAACACACTCTATAGGTCTTTTGGGGCTGAATAAAGCGCATGGAAAATTGTGAGCGCATTAGTCGGGCTTTCTGGTGTCCTTGAGCCATGCTATACTAATAGAAATTCTGTTCTGTTGCTACATGGTAGAACAATCCTTCCTTTGCTTTTGTTTGTAGAAGGAGAAATTCTCACTTGCCCCTTAATGCATGCATCGAATCCTGTTCTAGAGCTATTTTCTGGAAAGCTTCCATGATGACCGCTGATTATAGAGGACATAGATTTTTGAAAAATTCTAAAAACCTTCGCCATTGGCCCCAGCTCCTTCGTCTGGAGTGCGCTACTTATTTGCAGTACTTTTCAAAATCAGCAAAAAAAAATCAGAATCACCCCCCCCCTCCCTATGCCTACAACTGGTTGCATCAATATGTTACGGTGTACAGAAATTGAAGACGTAATGAAAACGGCACGACGAATAAAGACAAAAGTAGAACACAAACGACAGCTGCGCTCGTTTCTGTTCCACTATTCTTCTCGTTTGTCATGCCGTTTTCACTGCATCTTGAATCATGAACCAACTGGCCCAAGCAAGATTTTTACAGAAAGTTGTTACGTATGTGGTGTATGAAGTACCGAAAAAAAAAGAACCGAAGGGGTGATTGGATTCTCGAGTTCTTAACTTTCCCAGAAAGTTATTGAAAGTAATTTGCATTTAAATATTCAGGGTGGTCGCAGAAAACCGGCATAACAAGAACCAGTATAGCAAGTGTGGCCACTAGGAGGTGCTGAATTCCAATTCTGCTGCAGCCACCCTCAATTATGAACCAAGTAACACAGTTAACCACACTTTTCAAGCGAATTTTGCTTTACAGTGGTTAAGGTTTGAGTTGAGGTTTGCCGACCACGACAGCTGTTTAGCTGCCCAGGGCATAACAGCTTTTCGGACGAGATAACAAAATGTACTACAGCGGCACCGCAAATAACAAACGGCTGTTTTAGCGACCATTGTGACCTTATGCCTCTTAAGGGCGTTTTCAATCCACACTGAACGCGCTCACCCCATTGCTGTGATGTCCTGGTTTAGAACACATCTGAAGTAACCACAATGCGGCGTTGTTGCTTATCGGAAACGCGCCGAGGCTACCAAACATCGCCTGTCAAGCGCAAGCCTCATGAAGGAAACGACAGGGCCATTCCAATCGAAGCACCGCCTACGCGAAAATTTCATTTTGTTCACGTGAGTCCCTTGTTTAATGAGCTCCTTTCGAACCGCATTGTATCTTACGCCGCGCACACTACTGCCAAATCGTGTTTTCGTCGGCATTTATGCGGCTACAATGTACTCGCGTTGAACGTGTACGGAAAAACAGTTTGAATATCTCGTTGCTACGAGGTGGTAGCCGCTTATTAGAGGGTGTTCTGTTGATTCAACGTGTGATCCGTGTATTATGAGCCAGGAACGCCACAGCAATTAGGGCCCAAATCTTGCTACCAACTGCCGGTAAGAAGTTTGTTAGAAGAGAGTTTAGGCATAGCGGATCACTCCAGGTGTTACTGAGAAACGCGACTTTGTGGTCCAGCCTTTCCGTTCTGAAATTTCCTACCACAAGTTCAGCTTATAATGCAAAAAGCTCCCATGGATTACACGTGTGATCAATCTTTGCGCGAATAAGCATTTGACATAAATGGAAACAATGATATGCGTCTTTGACTTCCAGGTATACTTAGCTAAATTATTGTTTTCATCAATTTTGAGAGTACGCTTCCACGTCCGTCTTATAATTTGTTTAGAGAACATTGACGACGGGGTCGAAGTACATATTCAGGAAGGTAAACATTTATTGCCAAGACATTGTAACGACGCTAAACCCGCAAAACCACAGGCCTTGTGTTGTCGCCAGCCTGTGCACTGTCTGGACTGTACAAAGTGTGCATGCGCTGGCTGTCCGTATCTGCCTTGGACTGCCTAAATGTGCCTCTACAGCAACAACTGTTGTCATCGCCCGGGAACATCCTATTACTACATATACTGCTGTTGACAAAATGAGAGCATATATTCGGTACCTCATACGGGTCCCCTGTCATTATCTCGAAAGTCTTTCAGTAACTAGGCCTAGTACTGCATTCGATGGAGGCGAAAGGCAAAGGTGTCCGTGTGCTGCTCGATGTCTGTGCACGTTAAAGATCTCCAGGTGGTCGAAATTATTCCGGAACCCTCCAATACGGCTCCTCTTTCTCCCGTTCTTCTTTCACTCCCTCCTCTATCCCTTTCCTTACGGCGCGGTTCAGGTGCCCGCCGAGATGTGAGACAGGTACTGCGCCATTTCCTTTCCCCAAAAACCAATTTTCAATTTTTACTGCATTCGTCAAGGTCATTGATGCTCATCGCGCCTACCTTCCATCGCAATTCACCCCTGCCTCAAGACCGCCCTCCCCGTAATGGAGTCATCATAAACCTCGGGCGCACCTTTATATTCCTGAAATTACGAAAAAAGCTGGTGTATCATAGGTTGCGCTCAAACAGATCTCCTTGCAACATCTGCATTCTAACCACAAGCACCGCATTCACGTGTACAGAGACGGATCATTCAACTCAACCAGTACCACAGGGTCTGTGGTGATCGCGGCGAGGTCCATCTCGATGATGGTGCAGACGACCTGGCACACTTCCTCAAATGGTATGGAACTAGCTGCCCTTCGGGCTGCAGTTTACTTCATCAGCCAATAACCCCCGCATGACTGGTCAGTTTCCATTGATTATAGAGCAGCCCTTCAAGGCCTGCAAGCTGCTCTACGGCGTGGGTCGCACGAACAACTGGTTGCAGAGATTCGCGAGGGGTACCACTGCTCCATATCGAAAGGTGATGACATCATTTTTCGATGGCAGCCAGGGCTGTGCGGTATGAAAGGGAACAACCAATCGGACGAGGCTGCCCGACCTGCCCACAGTGACGGAATTCGTCTGTATTCCTCTGTTGAGAGTTTACACAGCGCGTGAGCTACACGGGTGGGCGCTGAAGCTCACCCTTTCTGCGGGGAACACTGGCCCTGCAGTTGTTCAACCATTGCCTCACGGCACTGGAATCTGGACTGCGCCTTCGTCTTCCCCACAGTATACCGCGTCATGAAGCAACATTGTTTTGCCGCCTTTGGCTCGGTGTTGCAACTACGAAGGAATACAAATTCCGGATTGGGATGGCCGACAGCCCTGCTTGCGAAAGATGTGACTGCGAAGACAATTGCACATCTCCTGTTTGAGTGCCCCACTTTAACTACCGAAAGACTCATGGCGCGTTCACACTTGGACATTCGGCGGCGAGAACGAGCCGAATCCGTTGCCGCGGCAGAGATTCCGCCGGAATACCCAGCGGAAAGGCCGATCGGTCCAGTACCGAATTCTGCCGCCGGAAAAAAATCCGCCGAATCTCGTCAGTTAATAGGAAGGCCAGTACCCGCGGCGACAAACATGACGGCGCCCTTCGATGCAGGACGCTTCGCTTCGGACTGAATTCGTCGCTGTTACTGCCTTTTTATCGCGTTTACTGGTCATAAAAGAGCTAGCGCTCTTTCGATTTGTCTTATCTCGCCCATCAAAAAACGCTTGAGCGATAAATTTGCTTTAATTTTTATTTCGGGAGACGATTCTTCGCCTTTTAGGCTTAAGAAGAGCACTGTTTGTTGACAACAATGGTTCCTCTCCTAACCACCATATGGCGCCACTAGGCGTTTAAAATGTGAGAATGTTATAAATGGCGTAACATCCGACAAAATAGCTGCATTTAGCGTACGCAAGCGTGCAATATACCGTGTTGGTATGTAGACAGCATCGATTAACCTTTTGCCACATCTGTGTACGCCATGAGCAGACGACACAAAGACGATGAGCGGCGACGCGGTGGCCGGGAAGTGTGAACGAGACAGCAATTCGGCTACCACGGATTCCGCTCTCCCTCGCCGCCGAATGTCCAAGTGTGAACGCGCCATCACGCTGCGTTGTTGCTTGGACCGCCTCGATCCTGGGGCCGTGGCCACAGCAATCGGCTGCCTTCAACGCTTATAAGGCACTGTTCAGCTTCCTCACAGCGACTGGCCTGAGTGACGTTTTGACAGTGCCCCTCGCACCCCCTCTCTCTTTCTCTTTTCAATCCCCTGCTTCCTTTTCCCCTTTGCAGGGTAGCTAACCAGAACACCCTTCTGGTTAACATCCCAGCCTTCCTCTTTATCTTCCTCTGTCCACGCGTCCTGTTATTTGGTGGCTTTCCGTAGCTATAATCAAATACATACTTTGATCCGCTTAATTCGCCACCGCTGACTTTTCCTTTGCTTTCTTCCTTAATATTTGCTAGAAATCATTTATTGTATTTTTTACATGCTGGAGCCTATATGAGGTTATCGCAGAAGTTGGGTAGGGGAGACGAAAACCCTTTTCTCTAGCAATATACAAGCATCCAGATCCCATTATTGAAAGCAGACAATAAATAGGAAAAATTTATGCCTTCGTAATGAGCTGATTCGTCAAGACAGCGTTTTAAAGGGACTATGCAACGGATAAAAAGTCATTTGTAAATGTATTCAATGCTTATAAATGATGCTAAGAAGCATTCACACCAAGTATAAGTCTTCAGAACTGAGCCGACAATTTATTATGAACTTTTAAAAAAACGTGTTTTTCAAAATTCGCGGGCCGATTGGTGTGCTCGTAGTGACTGATTTTGGAACTAAAATCGTGGAACAAAGACGTCACTGTACCATGACGTCGCCAGGCCACCACACGCTCTCATTCGCTGGAGCCAAGGCAGCCACGACGCCACGGGCACACTTCCGGTAGCCGTGAAATTCGTCTGCTCATGCTGCCGCGCGGCCCACTCGGGCAAGCGCTAGCCAGGGCATTGCATTCGCGCATAAGGTTTCAATTTTCCTCTGCCGCCTCCTGTCGGGAGTTCGGAGCCACTCGCACGGCTCTTCGTGCGCACGCATAGGGCTCGATGCCCATCGCGGCCGTAAAAGCGAGCAGTCTCGAGGTCGCGTCACGAGGTCCGGGTTTATTACTGCTAATTACCACAGGTGACAAGCAAAGAAACACGACGCGCGCCGCAATCCAGGAAGGCGAAGAGACCGGGGAGATGCCGCCACGCTGCCGACGCTGCTGCTGGGGGGCTAGGAGCGACAACCGGAGGTTGCAAAATGAACGTCAGCGGATTACGTATTCATGGGCGGGGCCCAGTCCCAAAGCTGTTTTCTTTATTTTTTTCTGGTGCTCCTCGTGTACGAGTTGAGGGGGAGAGGAGGAGCGTAATTTTTAATCTTCTATATCTTCGCTGTTATTGATGCTAGCTCAAAAATTCTTGCACTGGGGTGACGAGTGATCGAATGCCTATCTCTCGTCTGCTTTACGTAATCTCAAAGAATTTATTGCATAGTCCCTTTAAGAGTACAATAGTCAAAGGACAGAAAGTATATTTAATAATAATAATAAGCAGTTCCACAATAAAAGCAAAAGAATAAGCTTAAGGTGGCTGCAGATTAATTTACGGATTGCTTGTTAAATGTTTCAACCGAATAATGATGCAAGGCACTGTGAACGCATCAGTGTGTGCAGTAGCTTCAAGCATTATTAAGAAGACGAGATGATCGAGTTGTAAGATCTAAAGCATTATAATCGCAAGGAAGGGAAAAATATCAGCTATAGTTGTGAAATATGATACGTACTGATTCCTTCGGCACTAATAACTTTTAATAACTGTTTGTTCTGACAATTCCCGATTCCACAGCCATAATCGAAGATTAGCGGGGGAGCGTCTTCTATGTTCATGTTTTAGTTTCGCTTAGGGACCTGTGTAACGTGCAGGGCAGATATCGCACATGTCTAACTTTGAAGTTACATGGAAGATGGGACGTTCTTACCATTACATGCTTTTTGAGAAAAAAGAAGACAGAGTTGATTACGTTCGGTTACAGTTCGAAAATCCTGACTGCGAAATCAGCTCATGAAAAGGGCCGGAGGCTTGAGTCTAAAAAAGATCCCGGAAAAAGTTTTGAAGATGTTATTTCTCATTTCTGCAGTGGCTACAAAATTTAGCAAACTGGTCAAGTCCTACGCCATACATGGTTCGAACCTGACCTCGGCGGCTGCGTTTTTATGGAGGCAATACGCTACGGCGCTCGTGTGCTGTGCGATGTCAGTGCACGTTAAGATCCCCAGTGGTCGAAATTATTCCCGAGCCCTCCACAACGGCATCTCTTTCTTCCTTTCTTCTTTCACTCCATCCTTTATCCCTCCTTTTGCGGCGCGGATCGAATGTCTACCGAGATTTGTGAGACAGTTACTGCGTTATTTCCTTTCCTCACAAACCAATTTTAATTTTTTTGCCTGCGCTGGATGGTGACATGATTGCGGCAGACTGCACACCAAAAGAAGTCTCAGAGCGTTGTGGAGGGCACGTTGACAACTACGCAATAGCAGCGTGCAACGCTGAGTAGTACCTCGGATACCCACAGGTGGGTACCCACTAGTGATACAATGGGTACACGCTTTCCCCTGGTCTGGTGCTCGGCTTCTTTAGGGTCAAATGCTTGGGAAATGGGTCTTTGACCCCACCTTGAGAAAAAGAAAATACCTTGTTCCATGGCGCTCTTTGGCCGTAGATGCCCTTGCGCCATAAAAATCCATAATCAGTATCATCATCATCACTTCGGATAAGAAGCGTTCATTTTGAAACGAGTCGGTTACTGCTGCGATGTCTGCTTATGACATTATTGTGTTGGCCGGCCAGTACGCAGCATTCTCAAGGGCATTGGGAAGATTGGACTGTGCTGCATAATAAATTTGTAGTTTGAAACATGTGGCAAGATATCTTATTAAATACCGTACTGATTACAAAAAGTTTTATTCACATATATGTACACATGCCAAGGTTAATGAATACAGTGACATTGAGTGAAGCTAATACAGTGATATAATGAAGGCAGAGGACTTAGACTGCAAATGAATGCGGCTTTTGAAGAGACACGTGAGTTCAACCCTCCATAAGGCAAACAGATCGTTTCCAGTTTAAGTGCCAACCGGTCAAGGGAAACGAATTTGTGGGGTCAGAGGAGATTATATTTACATACACTAAATCCTCCTTAATAAACAAAGAAATTTTTTTATATAATTATTTTTTTATTTCTTCCAAAACGAGCGAAATCTGCAATACTATTCGAAGAGTACAAAATAGCTGCATCACGAATTGCTCTTCTTTAGGTTTTCATTTTTTATTGCGAATATTTCAGCGCAGCAAACAGGACGAAGGTAAGGTAAGCAAACTTA
Source organism: Amblyomma americanum (assembly GCF_052857255.1). Lineage (NCBI taxonomy): Eukaryota > Metazoa > Arthropoda > Arachnida > Ixodida > Ixodidae > Amblyomma > Amblyomma americanum. The sequence goes on along the minus strand of NC_135501.1, from coordinate 145,412,469 downwards.
TTGGATCTTTTAAGGAATTCGCGGCTGCAGGACCCGCATCGTCCTCGTCTCAGGCGGTCCCGGGTCCTGTCCTCGCAAGGTCAGGCCCCTATTCCAGGGCTCCGCTGAGCCGCGCTGCCTCACAAGCGTGCTGCACCAGGGTCCTTTGGACTATGATCTCGCTGCTGACGAGCCGGCTCTCCCATTGCTCCGCACTCGGGTGTTCGTTTTGGTGTAATGTTCTGTTTCTCTCACACTCCCACGTGATGTGGTAGAGTGTCGGCACCGCTCCGCACCAAGGGCATGTGGCTCTGTACTGTAGGTACCTATATCTCATGCCCCTGTATAGGCCCAGGTGCTCCGCGTACCCCCCATCGCAGGCCTGGGTGTAGAAATAGTCCGGTTGCCCCGCTCGGAAACTCAACTCGCGAGCGAGGCCGTCCGCCTTCTCATTCCCCTTAATGCCTGCCTGCCCGGGTATCCATATCAGGTTGTGTATGTGTTTTATATCCAAGCATTTTACCTTTCTGAGTATGTTTAGGGCCACTCTACCTATTCTCCCTCTAATGTAGTTTCTGCATGCCTCCTTCGAGTCAGTAAGTATATTTAGGGATTTGTTTTCCCTGGACCCATTAGCTACTGCCAAGGCTATGGCGATCTCCTCAGGCTCTGTTGCGTCCGCAACCCCGGCTGCTGCGCATGTAACCAGGTCTCCCTTGTGATTGACTACCACCGCTGCGGCCGTGCGTTTCCTCCTGGTTAGGTACAGTGACGCATCTGTATAGACGGTGCTTTCCAGTTGGGCCAGTCTCTGTTCCACATACTCGGCTCTCGCTTTCTGTCTGCCCTCGTGCAGGTTCGGATCCATATTCCTAGGCAGGGGGGCTACCCTAAGTATTCCCCTGATTCCGTCTGGGACGTCCTGGTACCTGTCCATGTGACCTTGTGTATCCACCCTTATCCTCTTCAGTAGCGGCCGGCCTGTTGGCGTGCCTCGGAGTCTCATAGTTTGCGCTCTGAGCAGGGCTTCTCCCAGTAACAGGACGAAAAAAAAATTGGCAGTGGCTTCGCTCCGCTATGTCAGGATATCCGTAGCGGGAGGTGCGGTTGCCTGGCTGAACTTGTTGTTGGCCCTGTATGTTTACGAATGAGAGACATGTCCGCTTGAAATGCCCGGGTCGCAGATGCACTTTCGAAAACTCGAATGGTGTGATCAGTCACACGACTGGCTTACTTATCTTCTTCGGTTGGTTCCCGTTGACTGACGCCTTTCATAGGCTCCGTCTCGATGGCTATGCGGCGTCTATTACGCTTGGCAGCCTGGCGTCTCCGTTTCGCAAGGCATTCCTCTCTTTGTTCGGGCGTCTCCGCTGCTCTCTTCGACTTTTGACGATCATTCTCCCTTTGTTGAGTAGCGAACTGCCAGGCGACAACCTATAGCGTCGTTTAGCAGCGGCTGGACTCTTCTTCTGTGCATCCATATCAAGCGTTGCGATACAGCCGCCGGTTACATGTCCACCTTTTATATGCAATGCTGCGGTATACAGGATATACGTAGCGAGAAGTATAACGCTGTCGCGTTAAAAAAATTGCAGTGGGTTAGCTCGGCTATGCCAGGATATATGTAGCGAGAGGTATACGTTTCCCAGGCTGAGCTTGTTGTGGTCACTGTATATTTAGCAATGAGAGACCTTGGGTATACACATCTTTATTCATTTTGCTTGGCAGAAACGACTGATTATCTGTGAAATAGCATGCAGTAGCCTCAATTTTGTCGATACAGTATTTCGATTTAGTAGAGCCTCTTTAGTGTACAAGCTCTGTTGTTGTTCCCCATTGCGTAGTCTGGACGTGAGGTTCCGAAGTTAAAGTCAAGCTTTTCTTTCATACACTGACTAAGAGAATCCTGTTTTCTGTTGAAATCTCCCAAAGTCACACACAACTGTGAAGCCGTGCCGTAGGCTGGTATACACGTGGAAACCACATCAATCGTCTGCTTGACAGACTTTCCCGATGCCACGTGGACTGCTTGGATGATAATGCAGCTTTCCAGAAGCCGAACACTTCACTATTATTCACTCCGACTGAAGGGAGAATCATGTCTGACAGTTGTGATACCTTGTTTCACGTACACACAGACTCCAGCGTTCTTATTTGGTTCAAGCCAACTGCCAGGTGACAACCTCAGGATCGGAACAGTTCTTCTCTTGTCTATACCGCCGTTTAGCAGCATCTGGACTCTCCTTGTCTGCATGCATTTCAAACCTTGTCATACAGACACTGACTGACTGACTGATGTTGCTGAGAGGAAGAAGGAAAAGGAAAGTGCATGGGCCTGCCTACTGGCTCAAGTCGAGCCACGCTCGCTGCCCTGTGCAGAAAGTAGGAGGGGGTAAAGGATAGGACAGTAAAGAGTGAAAGAAAAGACGCGCCGCGCTATAATGTTCCGGGCCGATCCCGGAGGCAGTACAATACCGGGCCGACCCGTGCCAGAGCGCTTCAACTAAGCACTCCGCCATTATTCAAAAATAAGTTTAATATCTCAAGTCCAAGGACCCGCTGCAGATATTAAATCAGGTATCATATTAATGGTGGCGATAGAACCGCCCATTAGAGACGCCGACTAAATCTTCGCCTTTTATACGCAATCCTGCGCATGCGACGTGGAGATACGGTGATAGAGCGGCGTGCAGCGAGGCGGATACGAAGAACGCGGCACATCTGTGGAGTCTCTCTTGTTAGCATGGTATCGGCGCATGCGCACAACGGTTCATCCGCGTGACGTCACGCTCGGCTTTGACGGTGGAGCGGTCGCGCGGCCGCGGCGACGGCGAAGCGCACGCCGCACTTTGCTCCTCTTCGGTTGCCATCGTAACGGCGCAAGCGCACAACTGTCCTCTCCCATGTACCGCGAAATTCTCGACTGGTACAACAGTGTAGCTCTTGCTACAAAATTGCTGAGATCCAAGAGATCCCGGTTGACGGCTGAGGGGGAGGACATGGCTAGGACCGAGCGGCGCCTCGGATACCCATCATCTTTTTGACGGGGGCTAATAAATGTTATTTCTCTCTCTCTGGAGGACGCTTAAGCGTCCTGCTAGTCCAACATTCTGAAGAGGCTGCTCAGACGCAAGACCTCCCAGCCTGCATATGAGGCGGTGGCACCTGCCCCTGACCTGCGTGTCGGGGGGCGGGTAGATCTCCTTATTTGTAGGACATTAAACTTTATTTTATCCATCCATTGCCGTTAAGAGTGGAACGCGACAGCGAGTTGCAGCGCTGCCAAGGAGTACATGGAACGCCATCGCCTTGCCCGTCGGACAAATCAGTCGGGGTCTCTATAAGGCCTCTAGAATCAACAAAGACGGTGCTCCACACTAGCACTCGTAGACATCTGTGGTTCAATCAGATCTGATGGCCTCCATTTGAGGCCTTTCCTTTCCTCAAAATTGTCACGTGGCATAGTCACAGATGTGCGCTGCGTGCGCTGGCATTGACAACGTTGTGGCAGAAACGCGGCACTGAGGCAATAGGCCATCGGCGTTCATTGTAATTATTCGCGTTGGCGTAGACAACGTTCTAGGCGGCGGCGTTTTTATGCAGGCAAAACGCTAAGGCGCCCGTGTGCTGACCGATGTTTGTGGACGTTAAAGATCCCCAGGTGGTCAAAATTATTCGAGTGCCCTCCATTACGACACCTCTATGTTCCTTTCTTCTTTCACTCCCTCCTTTATCCCTTCCCTTACAGAGCGGTTCAGGCGTTCAACGATATATGAGGCAGATACTGCGCCATTTCCTTTCCCCAAGAAACAATTATTATTATTATGACTGTGATGATATTTAGGAAAGGAAAGGCGTATAACAGGCCCTCTGAGAGTGCGCGTGTGGAGCAGCGTCGGTGTTGTTTCCATTGGCCTTCCAGAGGTTCCGAGCGATTAGTCCAACGGGCAAGACCAACGCGTTCCGTGCATTCCCTGGCAGCGCAGCAACAGGCTGCCGCGTTCCACTCTTAAACGCGAAGCTCAAGCGTCCCCCAATTTTTACAGCGAAGCTGTATACCTCTACCGTCCAATAAAATATTCGTGTCGTCGTCAACAAAAGACGCCAGCCTAGAAATTGAACGCTACTATGCGTGAAGGACGCTCGGCTGCTGATTCGGAGTACCCGGGTTCGAACCCGACCGCGGCGGCCGCATTTCGGTGGAGGCGAAAAGCAAAGGCGCCCGTGTGCTGTGCGATGTGAGTGCAGGTTAAAGATTCCCAGGTGGTCGAAATTACTCCGGGGACCTCCACTACGGCCTCTCTTTCTTCCTTTATTCTCTCAGTCCCTCCTTTATCCCTTCCCTTACGGCGCGGTTCAGGTGTCCGACGAGATGTGACACATACTGTGCCATTTCCTCTCTCCAAGAATCAATATTCATTTTCTCCGAGGGGAAAAGCGCCCAAGAGTATAGGAATCGTATATCATAATGACCATAAAGCAGTCGTTATATAAAAATTAAAAGAGAACTTATATAAAAATAAAGTTATAGAGAAATTGGGAAAAAACAAAATTTTAACGAAGAATATATATATATATATATATATATATATATATATATATATATATATATATATATATATATATATATATATATACAAAGAATTAAAGCTTTAAAAAAAGTTAGATATATAAAGGCTTGATCTTTGAAATCAGGCATACAGCACACAGCTCAGTACTCGTTTTCACTAAGGAAAAAGTTGGGCTGAGGCTTAGCTAAAGTGTTAAGCCTGGATATCTCGAAGCCGAAAGCTTCGTGGCGATGCTCGTGGTTTAGCTTATGGTTTCATACATAGGAATACAATTTGGGTACACATATGTAGCTTTTCCATATCGTGTTGTCTTAGGTATACAAAGCTTGTACAATCATTATACAGGGCTATTAAAATCTCTTTATTTCTTCCTCTTCAATGCACACAATGTCTTGCACTTTCTGTACAGCCATAAAGATGGCCCGGTGATCAGAGTAGTAGCAAGCAGCTGTGCTTGTGGCTGCTACGCAGTATACAGAACGCACGCTCTGTCTCTGATAGACAAGGTCTGTAGTTGTCCCCCATTGTATAGTGGGCTCAATGGCAGACGTGACCAAGTTCAAGTCACAGCAGCCTTTGAAAGGCACATTGAGAGTTGACGAAGTACGGTTAAAATCTCCAGCAACCACAGAGTTCACCATCCGTTTGGCTTGGTATAGCACTCGACACCACTCGCACAACTTTTTCCACTGCAATGTTTGGCGACTTGTACACAACTTGTAAAGATATTCCAGTTTCATTTAATCGCACACCACACGGTTATCCTTTGGCCACTGCAACGGTATGCAATTAGACGGCTTCAATACCGTTCTTCACGTAGATACACACGCCGGAGTTTCTGGTAGAGTCACTACGACTTGCATAAGCAGCCATGATAAAGTTCGGGATTGGGACAGTTTGTGATCCCGCTGCAACACCAACCTCTGTAAGCATGAAAACATCAGCGCTGATTAGCAATGCGTCTTTACAAATGTCCGTTATGTGCCATATTAGCGGCCTGACATTGAGCACAGAAACTTTCAGAACCGCGGCGGGGTCTGTTAGTAGCGCCCTACACCGAGAGTGGACTGTAAGCAGGCAGTGTTTTTCGAGGCGCTGTAATTCAGCCCGCAACGCTCGGTAAGGGTTAGCAAAATGGTGGTAGACACAGCCAAACGGCGCAATTCAGCGTTCTTTTGAAGCCATTTAACAAGGCGTGCCTCTCGTGATTCTGGCGTTCCAGCTGCTTGTCAAGCCTTGCACTCTTCATACCTTCGCTGCTTTTGAGCCAACCCCTACGCTACCACTTCTGGGTCTTCTTGTCCTCCTTCCATGGCGAAAGGTCAGACGACGGAGTCAGCGCGCGGTGGCTACGACGGCTGCGGCAGCCGCGACCATCTGCGCTCCACGTTACGTCACTCGGTTTCGCGCATGCGCAGCTGTGGAAAATTTGTAGTGTGGTTCACGCGAAGCCCGGTGTTGACGAGCCTAGTGAAGCTTTTCCCTTCAAAACACAAATCGAGCATCAAAATCACATGATGGGTGATAAGGAGCGTGTGAACAATGCGAACACCGCCTGACGCGTACGGGTAAACATAGGGTTTCAGGCTGCTTCGAAAGAGGTTGACGTCATTCTAAGCCCTCCTGTGGAGTGGAAACCGCATAATGTATGATAACGGCGCTTGCAAACAGTGCGAAGCACCTTCCTTCTCCAGGCGTGTGTTTTGCAGTAAAGGCTAAGGTTGCGTAAGCTACTCTGAGTAGAAAAGTACTCAACCGCATACAAATCACGTAGTGACGTCACCACTTCTCTGCTTTCACTCTTTGTAGAGCCCCGTGTGTGAATTTCCAACCGATGTCGCAGTGGGTAACTGGGTGTCGTTTTACAGCTTCGCTTGTCCGCTATCTTCACAGAGTGAATTGGAGCCACAATTTTTTTTTTGAAGAGAAAAGCTTCGCTACGCCAGCTTTTCGAGTCGTCAGTGGGGCCGCAAGTTTGACCTTGAATGTAGTTATAGGTCAAACACGAAATTGACGCCTGTCTCACATACCTCAGTGGACGACAACCAACAGCTCCCGTAAGGGGATGAAAACGAAATGAAAATTGGTTTTAAGGAAAATAAGCTATGGCTTTCTCATATATCTCGGTGGACACCCGAATCGCGCCTTAAGGGAAGGAAAGTAAAATAAAGTTTGTTTAAGGAAAGGAAATTACGCCTGTATAACATATCTCGGCGGACACCCGAACCACGCCGTAAGCGAAGTAATAATAATTGGTTTTTTTGGGGAAAGGAAATGGCGCAGTATCTGTCTCATATATCTTTGGACACCTGAACCGCGCCGTAAGGGAAGGGATAAAGGAGGGAGTGAAAGAAGAAAGGAAGAATAGGTGCCGTAGTGGTGGGCTCGAGAATAGTTTCGACCACCAGGGGATCTTTAACGTGCACTGACATCGCACAGCACACGGGCGCCTTAGCGTTTTTCCTCCATAAAAACGCAGCCGCCGCGGTCGGGTTCGAACCCCGGAACTCCGGATCAGTAGTCGAGCGCCCTAACCACTGAGCCACCACGGCGGGGCACCGTAAGCGAAGGAAAATTAAAGTTGTAGTAGTAAGTGGTTTTTATTAAAATAATGAAAAGGAAGGAAAAGATACTTGCTAGCCCCAGCACCTGCCATCGATACTGAAGCACCTGAGATGGGGCAACGGAAATAAAGTATAGCAGGCAGAATGAAGAAATGAAATGAAAGAGCTGAAGGGACAAAAAGCGAGGATAGGGGGAGAGGTATTATACACAAACTATTTACATAATAAAAATGCGTCCAGGTTGTGCGCGTGATTAGTCGATTTCAAGAAATGGAAATGACGCCTGTCTCACAATCCGCCATTTCATTTCCTCCCAAACTAATTTCTTTTTCAATTTGGCTTTCTGAAATTATCGGCAGGGTTTGCGCGTCGCGTCGTTTAACCGGATTTGGTATTTGGTTTCATATCTCCTCATACAACGAGCAATAATACAGTTGTAAATATCACCTAAGCTGTATTAAATACACACTGTATTGTGTGAGCGCCTTTAACGTCGTTTCGAAGAACCAAGATGTTTAACAAAAAAAAATGGCTATAGTTAAGCTCTGGTTAATTCTAGTTGAATTGCGAAACCCTCGTTTCCTCGGAACGTCGTCTGCGCAGCGTCTCATCCCGATGGTCTCGAGAACTCAGACCGGTCTCTTCCGCAGTAGAAGTCAATCCGAGACGTGGCACGACTTCTAGCTGCATCTTAGTTACGACGCTTCTCGAGTCGTGCGGAGCGTTCTTCTGGCGTCTCTTGAGCGCGTTTCGTGTTCCTCGCTTCGTTCTGTCGTTGCTAGCTCTTTCGCGCTCTCCACAACGACTACATTACACTGAGGTGAAGCGCATACATAAATACCCACAGCGAGGCGACACCTCCTCTCCCTCTACCCCAGCGGAGCACATCTGGCGGAGCGAGCGTCGACGGCAGCGGCGTCGACTGCGGCGCCATCTGTTGGAGCGCGGCAGCGGTGTTGCTAGGCAACGGCGGCTCAATTTCGGCGACGGCATACGGCATACAGCACGATGAGCCGAAATGGATCGCTGGCTGGCGTAGTAAAGCTTTCACTTCAAAATTCCTACTACTGTGTGTGTGTAACAATAACGCTACCTATGGAAATCGCCAGTCGCTCGACCACAAACGTAGCCAATGAGATGCAGCTTTCGGCTTTCGACCAGGCATAACCAGAGCTAAACCACCAGCAAATGTTTTCTTCTTATTGGTTGCGCGAAATATTCGCGATAAAAAGGAAAAACCCATAAAAGAGCAATTCGTGATGCAGATATTTTATGCTGCTAGAGTAGTATTGCAGGTTTCTCTCGTTTTCGAAGGAATAAAATAGTAACGAGATAAAAGATTTTCTCTGTCCATTAATCTGGATTTAGTTGTACAGAAAGACAGTCTCCTCTGCCAAATGAAATATGTTTCCCTTGAGTTGTTTGAAATTATTTCTGGGAACCATTTGAGCGCCTTTCGGAGGGCTAAAGTGGTGTCTATGCTCAAAACCCGAATTTATTTGCAGTGTTAGATCCTCTTCCTACGCCAGTTTCAGTACCGTATGTTTAATAAAATGGCCTTTCTACATGTCTCAAGTTACAAGTTTATTTGCAGCACAGGCCAATCTCTAATTAAGAATGTTTCACAATGGCCTGCCATTACGCTAATGTCATAAGCACTGACATCGCAGGAGTAAACGATTCCTTTCGTAATGAACGCTTGTTATCCCAAGTGCGCCGTCGCCTCCTCTACCAACGTATGATTCTGAGTGTCTGTGAGCGTGATTTTGAGTGCGCCAGCACTCTCAGCATTGCTTGCTGCCGTCGCGTACTTGTCGTCATCGTGCCCTCCACAACGCCACAACTCAGTCGTCGGGTGGAGTACGGCTGCCCCGCTCACACGTGACCATCCAGCGCCGGAAAAGAAATGGTAGTGGCTTAGCTCAGCTATGTCAGGATTACGCAGCGAGAGCTGCGGTTCTCCCCTTCTTACGCATGTTGTCGAGCTTGTGGTTCCATAAGGGTAGGAACATGAAATGGAAATTGTTTTTAAGAAAAGGAAATTACACATGTCTCGCAAAGGTCATGGTGGCATCTCATGTGCAGGTCATGAAAGTGGGTTCTGGCGCGGTGGCTCATTGGTTAGAGCGCTAGGCTACTGACCCGGAGTTCCCGGCTTCGAACCCGACCATGGTGGCTCCGTTTCGATGGGGGCGAAACGCTAATGTGCCTGTGTGCTGTGCGATGCCAGTGCGCATTAAAGATCCCCAGGTGGTGAAAATTATTCCGGAGCCCTCCACTCCGGCACCTCTTTTTTCCTTTCTTCTTTCACTGCCTCCTTTAAACCTTCCCTTCCAGCGCGGTTCACGTGTCCGTCGATATGTGAGCCAGATACTGCGCAATTTCTTTTCGCCCAAAACCACCTTTTCATAATACGCCAGTGAACTTCGATGCTTTCAGCGGAAAGGTAGGTGTGCTCAATGCGACGCCTTCCGTGGAGATCGACACTGGAGCCGTGGCCGTAAGGGAAGCAATATTAAATGGAAATTGGTCTTATGGCAAGGAAATTACGCCTGTCCCACATATCTCGGTGGACACCCGAAGTGCGCTGTAAGCGAAGGAAAGTCATGCGCCACGCACGTGCTGCTCCTCTCTTCTTTCGCGTATGTACACTGTTGGCCTCCCAGGCTAATAATAATAATTAATAATAATTGGTTTTTATGGGGAAGGAAATGGCGCAGTATCTGTGTCATATCAGCGAATGCCAGAACCGTGCCGTAAGGGAAGGAATATAGGAGGGAGTGAAAGAAGAAAGGAAGAAAGGTGCCATAGTGGAGGGCTCCGGAATAATTTCGACCACCTGGGGATCTTTAACGTGCACTGACAACGCACAGCGCACTGGCGCCTTAGCGTTATGCCTCCATCGAAACGCGGCCGCCGCAGTCGGGTTCGAACCCCGGAACCAGCTACTTGGAGGCCGGCGCTAGAGGACGGGTTAAGGTCGGGAGCTCTGCCCCATGTTGGCCTATGTCGATCGGGTGTCCGCGCTATGCTGGGCGTCGATATGGTGACCCCGGGGGAACCCGGTGGTGGCCAGGTCGCTAAGGAGGAGTGGACCGGCCCAGGGTGGAAACGGCCGCCCAGACTCAAGGTGAAATGCTCGACTGGGTAGCGTTGTGTAGCTCTCGCTACGAAGTGGTTTTTCAAGAAAGGAAATAGCACAGTAACTGTCAAATATCGGTGGACATTCGAACCGCGCCATACAAGAAGTGATAAGGAAGGGGGTGAAAGAAAAAAAGGAAGAAAGATGTCTCGCAGTAAATGCCTCCGGAATAATTGCGACCATCTGGGGATTTTAACCTGTACTGACATCGATCAGCACACGCGCGCCTCTTGCGTATCGCCTCCATCTAAAGGCGGCTGCCGCTGCAGGCAACCGGGTCGGCGCCTAGGGGGCCACTCGGTTCGGGCGCGTGTCATATGGCTTCCCGCTTCAAGCAAGCCTGGCCGCGGTGTAATCGACTTCACCCGCGTGCAAATCGACGCCAGAAATCATGAGCTTCTCATGGATACTCCCTTAGGTCGGTGCATCCAGAAGTGAAACTTTCCGAAGCGTTGAACATGCGAGGTGGGGAGTCGCCATCCTAGGTCTACTCTGCGTCGTCGCACGCGGGTATAGAGACTAATGCTTTTTTTTGTCGAAAAGATATGGCGCAGTATCTGTCTCATATATCGGCGGACACCTGAACCGCGCCGTAAGGAAAGGAATAAAGGAGGGAGTGAAAGAAGAAAGGAAGGAAGAGGTGCTGTAGTGGAGGGCTCCGGAATAATTTCGACCACCTGGGGATCTTTAACGTGCTCTGACATCACACAGCACACGGGCGCCTTAGCGTTTTTCCTCCATAAAAACGCAGTCGCCGCGGTCGGGTTCGAACCCGGGTACTCCGGATCAGTAGTCGAGCGCCCTGACCACTGAGCCACCGCGGCGGGTGTATGGCGACTTCCGGAGCGCGGTTGCGTTCGCGATGGCAACGCAGTTCTGTCATAAACTGGGCAACACAGAAGCTGACTCGTCAGAAGAAGACACTGATAGAGAAATTTACACGCATGTAGACGAGGAAACTGAGCACAAGCAACGCGATGACCCATGGAAGCTTTATAAGGCGCTTCAAGCGAACGCCCGGCAGGAAGAGTGGACGCCAGTGACAGTCGAAAAGCCTACACGCACAACGGTCGCAGCCTCTGAATAAACTGATGTATCCCAGCAACGACAGAACGTGCAAGCCCTTCCGCCAGCAGCCCGACCGAAGTAAGCCGGCCGATATCCCAATGACCATCATGGTCGCGCTACGCCCGGTCAACCTAGACCTGAGTACAATCACAGCAAATGTGTTTGTGAACGCCCTCAAGCAAGTCAGCGGCATGGAAGAGGGGGCAACCACGTCGTAGAGGTTAACGCGGACGCTATCTCGGCGATTTCCTCCACCCCGGGCCAGTGCAAGGTCAACGCCATATGGAAAATTTGCTGGTGGTTTAGCTCCGGTGAACCCTGGTCGAAAGCGAAAAGCTACATCTCGCTGGCAACGTTTTCGTCGAGCGACTAGCGGTCTCCACGGCAGGCGCCTCAACGAACACACCTAGCGTTAGGCTGAAGGCATCAAAGTGCACCGGCGTTTTAGGCCGCTTTCCCGCTCCTCTGAGATGATGATGATACCAACTTTATTTTCCACCATATAAGGAGGCCCCTACTCCACATTCCCGACACGCAGGCCTGAGTGACGGAGGCCGGGACCTTCGCGATTAGAAGCAGGCAAAGAGTTCTTGACTCCTCGCGTCTTCTTCCGCCAGGCGGTTGGCTTGCTGCTGTGCAGCAGGAACCTCGCTCCTCAGCAGGACTTCCTAGGTTTCTCTACAATTTATATTTTGTTTAGCCGCTGGAGAGCTAGCGCATTCCCAGATTATGTGGTCGAGGGTCTCTCTCGCTTCACAGTGCTTGTGCTTATGGTTTGTTTCCAGCTTTCTGAACATGATATGCCCAGACCGGGTTTATGAATTTCCCAGCTGGGAGGAGCCGCCTTGCGATTGCCTCTCTACTGTTTGACTTTATCCGCGGGTGCCACTAGTCTCCTCTGTAACTTATAATTTTCGAGAATCTCCGTATAATTGTGCAGACCCCCGTCCATGTTCCGGCAGACGGGCTGCTCCGCAGTTACCTGGAAGTAGACAGCGCGGGTTATCTCCTGGCTCGCGTCGATGCCAAGATTGGACGCGTGTACGGGAGTCCAAATTAGGCTAATTTTTCATTTTCGCTGTCTACTGGCCAGAATCGTTGCCGCTTCCGGCGAGATCCTACCCTTTCCAAAATTATTGATGACCGTTTTGCTTTCGCTAATTTTAAAATTGGCTTCCGTTCCAGCGAAAGCGAGCGCTATCGCAACTTCTTCACCTGTTTCCGCGTTGATGCTTCCAATGGTGGCTGCCGATACGGGGGTACCGCGGCCATCGACCATTGAGGTGACCGCCGCACGCGACTTGCCACTCCGTCGTAACATGCATCCCATATTCAACAGTGAGATGAGAGAGAAGAGAGCAGAAGAATTAAATAGACGCTTCGATCCGATGGACAGCAAGTCAGTTGCGTACGTGGACGCCGCTCCTCTCGGCCAAAGTGTGCGACGTCACGGAGGGAGCAGGCAGCACACCTGGGATGCCTCATTTCCACCTCTCCGCGACACGGTGACAGAGCACACATCTGAGCTCTACACGGCAGGCGTCTCATCGACCCCACCTAGCGTTAAGCGGAACGCATCAAAGTTTTATGGAAAACCCACTTTCATGTCCTGCGCATGCGATGCCAGCAGACTCTTGCCCGCTTGACCGAATTTCAAGGCTAAAGCCGAGATAGTTGGAGTAGCTAACACCAGTTATGCTGACGATTTGACCTCTAGCTACATTCAAGATCAAATTTGCGGCCCCTAAGACCTATAGCTGCATTCAAGCTCAAACCCGCGGCCCTGCTGTCGGCTCAAAAACCTGCCGTAGTGAAGATTTCAGCTTCAATACGAAGAAAATGTCGATACTGGGACAAACGTACCGGTTGCGTCCAGACTTTATGAGGGACCAGACTACCACAATATATATCAGTGGCCTTCTGATAAACCTAAGAACGTCAGCAAAACAGTAGGTTTCATCGCCTACGCGGAGCCACCACCCAAAGTGACCACTGAAAATAACCCGCTCTGCTGAACAACCACTCCCCTCCGAGAGGTAGAGGGGCCAAGGCCCCTCTACCTCTCGGAGCAGGGCAGTCAGGCAGCGCCCCCGCAACAGAGGTCACCAACATCGGTAAGTGGGCCACCTTCGCCTCCCATCTGCCGTGATGGCGATGATCGAGCGGGCTGTATCCGCGGCTACTACTAGCTTTACCGCTAAGTTTGAACAGCTTAGCAAGCAGTATGAGGAAATGATTCGCGAAAATGAACCATTGAAACAGCGGTACGAGGAACTCGCGAATAATATAAATTTCACCCCTGCCCCACGGAACGTCCCTAACCCGCGGAAGTTACTAAACCCTAACAAGAAAGAAAGAGACACCACATGCGCACCACCACATTCCTCTTTCTTTCTGGTTAGTGTCCTTGTTTGCGCCGCCGTTCATTTCATCATGCACCAACTCGCCCCTCAGGTCGTTCCTAAATCCGCCTCCAAGGACTCGGACGTCGAAAATCCTGTTCTCAGGAGGCGCGACTTCTTTGAACTTTCCACATTCTGGACGCAAGAGCAAAACGAGAATTACAACCAGATGATCGCTAGCATCTACCTACTCGGCACTCAATTCCGCCACCTTAATGCCACGGTCGAGAAGCTTGGTGAAGACTGCTACCATCGCCACAAACTTCAACGGTCGCGCAGTCACGACCCGGGAAACGTCAAGAACGGGCGGCGAGCCGTGGATACGACCCCCAAAAGACAGGAGCGATACCCCGGGGATGAAAGCACGCATAAATAATAACACCCAGCTTGGGCAAGCGGCCACACCTGGACAACCTCCGCCCCAGTTCGATCAAGTTGTGCGTCGGTATATGGTTTGAGCGAATCGTACATACACGACTGACAGAGCACGTGGAGCGCGAGGAAGTTTTTCGGGCACCATGTTCGGCTTAATAATAATTGTTTTTTGGGGAAAGGAAATGGCGCAGTATCTGTCTCATATATCGTTGGACACCTGAACCGCGCCGTAAGGGATGGGATAAAGGAGGGAATGAAAGAATAAAGGAAGAAGAGGTGCCGTAGTGGAGGGCTCCGGAATAATTTCGACCACCTGGGGATCTTTAACGTGCACTGACATCGCACAGCACACGGGCGCTTTAGCGTTTTTCCTCCATAAAAACGCAGCCGCCGCGGTCGGGTTCGAACCCGGGAACTCCGGATCAGAAGTCGAGCGCCCTAACCACTGAGCCACCGCGGCGGGTTCATGTTCGGCTTCCGAAAGCAACTCTCTGCACAGGACATCATGCTGTAACTCATGCAAGATATCCTGGACCACACCTCTTTCAAAAATGAGGTAATTATCCTAGGCGCAGACTTCAAAGAAAACTTTGATAACATCAGTCACGAGGCTATCCTCACCACCCTCAGAGACCTGCGATGTGGAGAGGAAATGTTCCACTACGTGCGCAATTTTCTCGCTGGCCGAACAGCCACTATAAACGCGGGCGGACTGAAGTCTGGCGAACGGCCCTCCTCGCGCAAAAGCACCCCGCAGGGTGGAATATTACCTCGCCGCTACTCTTCAATGCTGCCATTATTCCCCTTGAACGCATGCTTGTCGGTGAGCCTGGCATCTGTCATGCGATCTACGCCATCGACGTCACGGCCTTGACAACCACTGGTTGGGCAGGCGAGAAGGAAGCGAGATTTCAAGCCATAGACTCCATCGAGGATGTTTTCCGACATTGCGCGATGAGCTGCGCCCCTGTAAAATCAGAATACATTCGCGTCCGTAAAAAGCCGTTCAAAGATTAGCAAATTAGCCTCTACCTCCAAGACCAGGTACTCCAAGATTTTCAGACTATTCGCTAAGAGCCATGTGGAACGCAAGTACACCATGACAGAGCTCACCCGCGCCGCAGACCACATCTTTGGGATGATCGGCCCCGTCACCTACCGGTGGGGCGGTTTTAAGAAACAGGACGCATTACGCGTGGTGACAAATTATATTTAATTGGTTTTTGGGGAGAGTAAATGGCGCAGTATGTGTCTCAGATCTCAGCTGACGCCTGAGCCGCGCCGTAAGGGAAGTGTGAAATGATAAACCGAATAAAGAAAGGAAGAAAGAGGTGCCATAGTGTAGGGTCCTGGAGAAATTTCGACCTCCTGGGGATCTGTAACGTCGACTGACATCGCCCAGCACACCGGCGCCTTTGGGTTTTGCCTCCACCGAAACGCGGCTGCCGCGGTCGTGGTGACAGCTCTCGTCATTCGCACTCATTCCACTGCGGATATAAAGCCTATTTTTCCGCAACACCACGAGGACGGAAGAGGAGAAAATAGAGGCCGAAATCCGGAAGGCTTATGAAAATCGCACTCGGTCTTCCGAGCTGTGCTCCAGCCGATGCCATCCATGCCATGGGCGCTTTCGGTACCACTGCGGAGCACAAGAAAGCCCTGATATCTGTTCAAGAACGCCGCCTGCGCCTCATATGTAATGAGATTATGTCACTTCAGCGGCCGGGACGTCACCCCCACACAGAAAGCGTTCACGCAACATGGACCAGGCCACCCTTGGCAACCTGCGGAGAGTATCACGTCCTCTCACTTCCAACCAATTTGGACCCCATACACCACGGTGCACGATGAAAGGCCCGAGCCAAGATAATACAAACAACATAAAGTGATACGTCGCAAAGCAAATAGTGTCTATGCTGACGCCAGCCTCTAGCAAGGTCGGGAGACTGCGGTAGCAACCGTCACAACCAACCACGGGGAGGAGACAGCCAGCGCCACGGTTCAAAACCGAAACAGCATAGCGGAGGATTAGAAAGTCGCAGTCGCGCTTGCCATGAAACACGCTAACACCACAGAGCAAATCACTACAATCATGAGCGACTCACAGCAAGCCTGCAAGGCGTACCTCAATGGGGAACTCTGCCAAGTGGCCGCCCACACCATGAGGGAAATCACATTCCCGGTACACACACCCGTCACAGTATTCTGTGCATCCCAGCCAACGAAGGCATAGAGGGCAATGAGGCGGCTGACAGGATAGCTCGAGGCCATATATTACGATCGCCGTTGCCGTCCACCTTCGAACCTTCGTCTACTCTCACATGCTGTGAAATCGTAGACTACCGCCTCTCTAGTCACAGAAAATACGCACCCCCCACGAAGACCTCGCAAGTCAGGAAGCCACTATATGGCAAAACATGTAAGCCCGCACACTGCCAAACTTTTATTGGCCCGCGCAATAGCCAACAAAGACATGCCCGGCCTGCGGCGAGATTTCAGGCATCCTCCACATGATTTGGAACTGCCCGAGCAACGTAAAGCGCACAGTTTAAAGGAACTCAGCCATGAGCTGTAGGAGGCGAAGTTGGCTTGCACAGAGCTGCCCCCTCAGCGCCAGCTGATCGCTCAGGCCTGGAGGGCCGTATTCGCCAATGGTTTCCCGGACTGGGGTGAAGCACGCGCGTAATTAATTTATATTAATAAAGCGTACTCTATCTCTGCTTGATGTATTTCTTGGAGGTTGTTTGGACGGCGTCATAAAACGCGTTCTGGGGATAGCATCCGGCTACTGGGATGAAATACGCGAGTTCTATCCCAGCCGTGGCATCACGCTTCAATGGCGGCAAAAGTAAAAAGTCCGCAGAGACCCTTAAGACTTCTTCCTTGCGGGAATGCGAAAACTTACTGTTTCTGGGTACATTGTCTATGCTGAATGTGTCTACATGCATTGAAGTTATTTTCTACATGTTCATGTGTGTGCGTAATGGTTGCACACCAGACCGCAATCGTTCGAACTCTCTCGCTGCATGGTTACACACACATAGGTGTGTATGACACCACCCGGAACGCGGTAGGTTGCATCACAATTTTGATACGAAGTCTGAAAAATATAAAATTGAAGGTGCATAAGTGTTCGCTTCGAATCCCTGTCGCAAGCTAGCTCGCAACGTGACTACCACATGTAAGATATACGCAAAGAGAATTAGTGTGAAGCCACCCGTAACGATGTACGACAAACGGTTGCGTCACAAGTTTGGTACGAATGTCTGGAAAACTGGTGATTCATGGAGGTCGGCCAATGACGAGTGCATATAGACGAATGAAATGTATGCGATAATCTGAAGTGGTGGCGTTCTGTTTGCTGTGTGCGTGATAGGGCCGCGTAATGACGAACCCTACTTGCAGTCGCTCCATTTTTCTGTAGCGAAAGCGAGTACGCACACACACACGCCGTCGCATTTTCTACTAATTTGACTAGTAATGCTTTGGCATTAAAAGGCGCGTGCGTGCTGAGGAATATCAGTGCACGCTAAGAATCCCAGGGTCATCGCGAACTGGTTGCTTCGTTGATCTCAAATAAAGATAGCACATACCCATTAGGAGGGAGTGGCCAGGACATAGGCCGTGAATTGCTGAAAAAAGGAGCCTCTAGGAGGGAAAAAAGGGGTAGTAGCAGTAGTAGGATAAAGGCTAAAAGACTGGACGACGCAACGACAGCGGTCCCGTTAACTGGGAGATCGAAGACGGGACAATGGCTTTGTGTGCATATTCGTATACAACGCATGTAATGTTTCAATTCTCGCACTGATTGAGAGCGGGAAGAGAGAGAGAGAAAAACTCAGAATTGTGGAATGGCTGCGTTTCATGAAGGAAATTTTGCACAGCAGAGTGCACACCGCTGTTTACTTCGTCCACACAAAGAAGCGGCAATGGGCAGAACAACAACAGAGGACACAGGCAGACCCAACTGGGAAAACGGAATTTGCAATAGGCGCCTCCCCAAAGAAGATAAACGGCGGCAGAACAGCAGGAAGTAATCTAGTGTGTCAGATTCGCCACAAAATTTCACGGTGTGAAAATTACCAGTAGTGATCTTTAAATTTGGTTTTTTTGCAGAGGAACCCGCAGTGCAAACGCACGAAAGAGACCTCTTGTCTGTGCGAGCGCTAGTCATTGCTACTCCAATGATGCAGATGCTGATATTCGGGAGATGATGTCGCGGCATCAAATATCAAGCATTCAGCACCCCTCTACTGCGGCATATCCTTCTTTCCCTGCCTAAGTTCTTACTTCCATCACGCATTGGTTGAGGCGTCTACTGAGAATTCAGAGGAATATTTCACTACCTTTTTCCCTTCAACCAATTTTGACCTGCCGCCGTGGCTCAGTGGTTAGCGCTCGGCTACTCAGCCTCAGTACCCGGGTTGGAACCCGACCGCAGTGGCTATGTTTTGACGGACACGAAACACAAATGCGCCCGTGAGCTGTGCGATGTCAGTGCACGTTAAAGATCCCCGGGTGGTCGAAATTATTCCGGAGCCCTTCACTACACTAAGGCGTTTCTTTCTTCCTTTCTTCTCCCACTTCCTCTTTTATCCCTTCCTTACGGCACGGTTAAGGTGTCTGCCGAGATGTAAAACAGATACTGCGCCGTTTCCTTTCCTCAGCAACGAATTTTCATTTCCCAGTCTGCGTTATCCGTTCAGCCTGGTAACCTTATGCTTTCTCTGCATGATCACGATGCATTGTCTCTAAATGCAAGGGGAAACGAATAGGTTCTCCAAACACCTGAAGCCCCGCGCACACGGAAGAAGAAAATAGTTACTTTGCATTTTTATACGCGGATATACGAACGTTAGGGACGTGCCGCAATGGATCAGTGGATTTGGGGCTTGGCTTCTGGTCTCACGGCTGCGGGTAATCTCTCGGCTGCAGCACCTACTGGGCTTCTTTAATTTGTGCTGTGCGTTGCCAGCGGATGTTAAAGGAGCTCGGGTGGTTTAATATATTCTGGAGACCTCCACAAAGACATCCTAAGAGCCTGTGTCATCTAGGCACGCTAAACTCTATATACCACTTACTGAACTTTCAGTAAAGAATATTTATGCATCACTGAGATTCTAATAACAGTTTGTAGCACTCCAATAGATTTTTGAAATTTTTCCCATATTTTAGCACTTCTGTTGAAGTTCACACTTCTCGTCCCGTTTGCTCGTAAACAGAAATTGAGCTTGTGTAGTTCCAATTCTTCAGGAAAATGACCTTTCTATAACATGTTGGCTGTTTGTATGTCTCCTCATGAACACAATATGCCACTCATAAGCACAAACCTTGTGCTAATAAAGAGAAGAAATTGAGTATTCACAAAGAATATTAGTCTTGGCTTCAGGAGAAAAGATGTCAAGACATTGTTTTGTAACACACTCCTCTGCCGAAAAATTTATGAAGGAAGCCAGCAGTCACCGAAACAACGGTATATAGGGGAACATTTTCTTTTATAATTTATGGGCTTAATCAATGCGATAAAGATTAGAGGGTACACTTAGCTCCGCCCTAAGGGTATGGTGCAATAGCAAAGTGAGTTAATTCCAAGTTATGGACAACTGGTGATTCTCGACTTTACATTCATATATCCTTGGAAGCCCTCAATACCACTACTGACGCAGTAGAGAAGCAGTTAAGCGACGCTCTACTGACCTACGACGGCAAGTGCTGCCTCCTATGGTGCTTCTGAGACCCAAGTTGGTCATTTCATGCGACCAATAATTAATTTAACTGCCGCGTGCCACGGCGGGTAGTCTGCTAAAAATTCTTTTGGCTGGCTGTGATAACGCAGCAGGGTCACATGACTTAGGTGGCCCACATACATCCTAGGTTGCTTCTCTGGGGATTTTTTTGGATTTGTCGCTCACGGTTAACGACGCCGCCGACGTCGCCGGATTTTCTGCGACACGAGCTCCTTCACGCTGTCGCGATAATAAAAGCGTAATTATTTTACCTGCTTAAGAAAAGTAATTACAGAGCAGAAGAAAAACGAACGAATCACTTCATTTGGAATAAGCGGCAACCTTCGTTGATCTTTCACGACATCAGATCTTCGTACACCACCGCAATCAAAATAGTAGGCAAGGCACACCGCTTGACGTATCAACTCTCAATCCGTATTTGAACACCGCAATAAAACAACGGGACACAACGAAGAAAGGACACCACAAGCGCTTGTGGTGTCCTTTCTTCGTTGTGTCCCGTTGTTTTATTGCGCTGTTCAAATATGAATCAATACCAACTCGCCCAGTTCGCAGCTTTAATCAACTCTCAATTATTGCGTATTTCAAAGAGAGCTAGAAATGAACGTCGTTATAAATATGTGAACCCAAATCTCACGGGTGTCTACCAAAATTGGACTGTACATAACGTGCTGGCGCGCATGATTGTCGTTTTCTTTAGGTGCCCCTCCACAATACTGCGTCTATCGAGACAAAAGAAACACAGGTAAACCCTCAAAATTCATCAGTACTGCTGGACTGAAAAATGGGACCGTCAAGAACGTCACGCATGGATAGAACACATCGGTCTGGTTAGTTGAGATGCGAGTGACCATAGTTGTTCTGCGCACTTGGTTTCCTCGCATTGGGGTAATTACGCTCACAAAGAGCGAGTACATACGTAATAGGGGGCTCTTGTTTTTAATTGAGTAGAAAATTAACAAAGGGAGAATTTTAAATCAGGGTAACTGAAAACCACGCACACCCCGTAAAAATTTGGGCGCTTCTGCTGTGGAGTAACATAGTCGATAGCTTTGTACAAGAGCACTGCGCGCTAGGAAGAGGGAGGACTCTGCGGTCGCTGTCAGATGCAATTAAGCCTCCTGTCTGCTAATTACTCGGTTCGCTGACATCGCGAAACACAATCAGGCACCAGCCAGCGTGTCTGCGGGAAGACTTGAAAGGCGCCGAAAAACCGGAGCGGGCGAAGACAATCAATGATAATGATGAGGAAAGAATTAAGGAAGACAATGCCTGCCTTCCTAGATGCTGGTAATGGCAGCTGTGAATTGTAAGTGGCCCTAATTTGGATTCCGCTTCCTTTTTTCCACGCTGTGCAAGGCACCATTAGCGATACTGTCTCCTATGTTGGCGCTCTATGTTCTTCTGACTGCATTAGCAATTTGAGGTTTGGCAATATCCGTACAAGCTCACACAGACGTATGCACGATGCCTTTGTGTCTTGTGCTCGTACCGAGATCACTGCAAAAGAGATTGCAATATTTGCTGAAAAAAAAAGCAAATTCTGACTGCTTTAAAGTTCCGAAGGAACGAAAGCTGGAATACTGATAATACACGCATTTTGCATTGCGCTGGAGATCGGTGTAGAAGGTGTTTCATCTGAGAATTTGCACGATTCTGAAAAATAGGCTCTTTTAGTTAGAAGGCCGTTCTTTTTTTTTTGGTAAAGCGGTGTCAGCGTTGTAGTACATAAGAATATAGCTAGGACGTGCAAACTAGCAGAAACGAAACCCGACCGGGGCGGCTGCGTTTTTATGGAGGCAAAACGCTAAGTCGCCCGCGTGCTGTGCGATGTCAGTACAAGTTAAATATCCCCAGGTGGTCGAAATTATTCCGCAGCCCTCCACTATGGCACCTCTCTCTTCCATTCTTCTTTCATTCTCTCTTTTATTCCTTCCCTTACGGCGCGGTTCAGGTGTCCAATGGTATGTGAGGCAGATACTGCGCCATTTCCTTTCCTCAAATACCAATAAAAAAATAAGAAATCTTGAATATTTAACTATTCAACTATTACTTCTAAGCTCCTTAATTGTTTAGAGGCGAGTAGCCCACCGTAAGTAATAACGACATCAGTTTTTAGAATTTTTAAATCCTGTATGCCCTCAGCGCTGTGGCCGCAGGAATTTTAGCTATTTCGACGAGTTACGTAGACTGGAGAAGTCTTCTTGAGTGCAAGCTCGTCCAAAGCACATGTATTTTGGCGCAATGTCGCCAAAATTTGTAACGGAATACAGATATTACAAAAATATATTCTTGTATTCATTTTTGCAATAATTAATTCGTGAGTCGTAGTTTATCTTTACCTGCTGTCAGCTGCGCAGCTTTTATATTAACATATCTACCAGTGATTTGTAGGGATAACCAGGACGCAGGTTCGCGGTGTTCTTGTGCGGTTTTCAATTTTTCGTGGAGCGGCATGTTTCTAACTCATTCTATGCTCTTTATCTATGTTTGAGTCCTTTGTTACCAACGGCATTTGTCATCAGTTGTGACTTTTTTCTTGCGCCCTGAATATAAAACTGTTCCCCAATTTCGTTATTATTTCTCTTATGCGTAATGTTGTAAGATGAGATTGTTCTTGCTTGTACTCATTATCTAGCGATTCGGAAATAAATATTCAAAGCCTATTTACTGCCTTGTTTGCTCTGATCGCCATAATCTCCCCGCCTACTTGAACGTCCTTCCCTTTAACGCATATAACGCCTATTATGTGCGTTTACTGCAGCGGGCTGAAATCTGAGGCAGTCGCCGAGTTCAGATAAGTTGATAAATAAACAGATGTATAATTTTCGTTAATGCATTGCGCGTGGATTAACACATTCTGGTTTGACTGCAAATTTAAAATGTCTTTGGAAGATACAACCACAAATGTCAAACAACATTTTGAAAGCACGGTGTGTTCAGGTGTCACATCTTCTGCCGTTCCACAAAACTATAGTATTGCTCACTGTCTTTATTTTGGTGGCGTTTAACTTTTGCCTTGGCTGTAAAAGCGTTACATCCCTGCCACATGTCAGTGTTCAGAGCACTGAACCAAAGCTCATAACGTTACAGCTGGTTGTAGAAGGAGCGCCGGTCCAAAATCAGCCGAGTTTCGATTTCGGAATACATAGTTTTCAATTTCTGTTATCGTGCCCTGTCAGCTGCCAACAAGATGGCTTGCATCTTTTGTTGGTCGTGGCCACGTTGCTTTCTAGAGCACTGGCTCCTCATCAAAAAAGGCATGTGGTTAGGGCAACTGATATTTCTTGACTTCATCCCCTTTCTGTTCTAATGACAGCCACGTGAAAGGCCCATTGGTGCCGTAATTATTTTTGTCTACTTGCTTTTCAGAAACCTACATTCGCATGCTTTTTTCTGCTTGTACGTAGAAGGCACTAGCTGAGAAAAATGGCAGAGGCAACGGGACACAAATAGTCATTCGTTTTGCTTTCGCTCAAGCTGTTCTCCAGTAATTTACTTTGACGCCATAGTCATGAAGGTAGAAGTGAAATACCGTGGTCGGCCTATAACGATAAGTACCAGGTGTCACCAAATTAGCCAAGAAGTTCGCCATCGTGTAGTGGTGTACTAACCATGCAGAGCTCTTTGCACCGATATGGAGAGCAGAGTTAAAGGCGCTTACAAGTCCTCTCTTCGCCGGTTCATTTGTAGCAACTCTCTAGTAACATTAGCAACGAAAATGTATGACTACAATAGTTTATTCTCAACCGCAAACTACCTGAATTCATTGGTACCATCGCCATGAATGGAGCGTGCCTTCAGCTAAGTTAATGTCATCAGACTGTTCAGGGCGTCAATGAAAAGAAATAAAGTGTGGACTCGTGCAGTGGAGCCGCTGTAGTTATAAGAGTCTCATTGGAATGATGCTGGCTCCGGGTACAGATGCAACGAGGCTTAACTGACAGCAAATAAACGCGCGTGTCAAGTATAAGCGTTCGTCGGTCTCAGCGCTGTGTCACGTCACTCTTGGGTTTCACATGCAATCGACGCTTGCCTACGATGCACAGCAACCCGCTCTATAAGCAGATAATTAAATCGCCCTGCCGGCAAGCCCTTTTTCAAAGCGTGGCACACTTGGCAGCCTTCAGAAAGCTGAATTCTTTGAGCTGCTATTCCCGGAAACGCAAGCAAATTTTCCGCTCAGTGGCTGGCTTTGAAATGCCGAAGTCGCGGATGATTTTTTGCAGCCGAAGCATTCTCTTCATTTCTACGCTGGAAACACTAGCGATCGATCACACTTTAAGACGTCTAATATGCAAGCTTTCCGATACACCTGGCATCTTTGTTCGGGAGGTAGTTGAGTCTATTGTGCGTGCACTTGGAAGTGGAGTTCACTTGATTGCAGAGTTTGCTTGTAGGGATATTTGTTCGACCATCTGATGTTCGAAAACGCATTTTGAATGAGTTTGTGTGTTATTCCCTATTGAGCTATCATCTGACAAATTCGCCCGCATGTAGTATTGTTGACAAAATTTACCCAAACTGCAATTTACGAGAGATGCCGCACTGCAAGCGGGCGCCACGCGACGACGTTCCCCTGATGTACAGACAGGCGCATTGCTCCGCTCTCGACCGCAGGGGGTGCATTGTCTGTTGCCAGGGGCCGTCGTGTCATGTCAAAGTGAGGTAAATTTCATTTCCTGAAAGCACTAACCATACCAGCGACGCCTGCGCTGCGCTTCTCATGAACATATTTCAAGAAAATTAGGGTAGGTGACTTGGAGTCTTAAAGTATTGCCGCTTTTGGCGGCACGGCAAACAACACTCAGAAAACTGAAAACGGGAAGCATTACAACGTGATGAAGACCTCTGAGAAGATTTGTGATTCGTCAGCTCGCTGAGTAACGCCGACGTAATGTGCAATTTACGGAGGCACCTGCGGAATCATTTAAAAATCTTCACTACCTAATACTGTGGCCGTTGCCCTTTAAAACAGCCGCTTGTGCTTCAACTGCGCCTCTACTCCTTGCTGAAGAAAGGAAGAAATTTTTTGCCTTCTGCTTCACCCGAAGAAAACGTAAATATCTTGAGCTGGAGATCTCCGCTTCTAAAACTCGGTCAGCTGCTTTGCGACAGCTTTATGCAGCGTTGCGAACGTATACTGAAAGCACAACGGAAATCTTTAATTTCACAGAACCTAAAACCCCTCTTCTCTCTACTCGTAATACTGATGACGCAAATCATAAACCGACGCGATCAACTTTGCCGTAACGCAAATTCGCCAGGCTTTTGCATTGCATAACAGCTCCTCAGAGTACTGCAAGAATTAAGGACGCCATTAGCGTGCCATATGTTGCATTCCTGCGCAACGCAACCGCCGGCAATCAGCTTCGTAGGCAGAGCAGGCATTAAGCCTGGAGGGTTGTTGGTTTAGAGCATAGCGGAAAATTGCGGAACTTCTCGAGACCTTTAATAGAGGAGGCAGTTAAAAGTGAAAACGCGTTAGTGGCGGTGGCGGACTAAAATCTTGTGTAATCTTAAAAGAGTCGCGAGATGCTCTTAGTCGAGGGATTAAGGCGAAGGGCATTTTGAGGTTGGCTGCGGGGGAAGTCCAAGAGTATGAGCTGTTAGAAAGCGTTATCAGGTGTTTGTATATATATATATATATATGTATATATATATATATATATATATATATATATATATATATATATATATATATATATATATATATATATATATTGTAGATGCGCAAATCAGACGCACAAGAAATGTGGACTGGCAAAATCTTTGTCGACACAGCGTAGCTCCAAGCCAAGAGTTCGAGAGCGTCAGCTTCGTCTTCTTCAGCCTTCTCTCCTTCGCGGCACTGGCCGCTGGGGCAGCAAACCCCAATTGTATGTCTTACAATACCCCTGGGGTGAAAAGGCGCCATCCTGGCGGCCTAAGGGCACGAGTTGATAGCGAGGTCGTAGTAGGGTTCCAGGCGGTCGAAGTGGACGATTTCGCGGCCGCGGCGTCGATGATCAGGCGAAGGCGTGAGGGGCTCGACGAGGCAGTGTTGTGGATCGGGTAGCATGCCGTCGCTCAGCAGGTGTTGTCGGGCAGAACAGGAACGAAGTGGTCCGGAGACGGATTTAAGGTGACCAAAAGGGAGAACTTTATGTACAGTATTTACATTGTCATGGTAGCGTAACAACTTGGTCGGAGACCGACCGGCGGAGCGGCCACTCTACTCGAGAGTCAGAACACACACCACTCCACTCCCTTCTGCTCGGAGTTTCTCTGTCGGCGAGCCGGGTATTCTCCTCGCAGCCGGGACACCCAGGTCCTCCTCTCCACGTCCGCTGCTCGGTCACAGCCTGTGCCAGCGCGCCCAGCTAGCAGCCATTCTAGGAAGGCGGGTTTGGCCCGGAAGCGTCCCCAAAGTGATCCCGCACTCCAGGCCCGCGGGAAGGCCGAACGAGGCAATCAGGACAACAAAGGGAGGGTCCTGCATATGGACGTCCGCGAGCGACGGCGCCTCCCAGTCTCCGCCTGTGGGTCCGTCACGGCCACATCTGCCGTTGATTAGGTCGTCCCAGCCCAAGGATCACAACAGTAGTTAACTGGAGGTGTCTGCTGAACTATGCGATATGGGCCGTGGTATTTTCTTAGCAGTTTTGTCGACAGGCCCGGGCTGGAAGAGAGCACCAAAAGCCAAACTAAGGAGTCAGGAAGGTAAGCCGGCGGCAGACATGTAGAAGTAGCGCGGGCACTTTTCTGACGGTACTGATTGTGGCAGTAAAGGAACGGGCGAGTTTAAGGCATTCTTCGGCGTGCGCAGCGGCTTGAGATACAGTTGTAAATTCAGAGGAGTCTGGGCGGTAAGGGAGTATGGTGTCCATAATTGAAGATGGCTCCCGACCGTGAGAAGAAAATACGGGGAAAAAGCAGTAGTTGCTTGCATTGCAGAACTGTAAGCATAGGTAACGATTGGTAGAATGCGGTCCCAGTTGGAGTTATCGGATGAAATGTACTTGACCATCATGTCGCCGAGGGTCCGGTTAAAGCGCTCGGTAATGCCGTTCGTCTGGGGATGGTAAGATGAAGTTCTACGGTGGACGATGTGACACTCCCGAAGAAGGGCCTCCAGGACGCCGGACAAGAAGACGCGACCTCGGTCGCTGAGTAATTCCTGAGGCGTACCGTGGCGAAGAATGATGTTGTGAAGTATGAAACCGGCGATGTCGGAGGCCGTTGCAGCTGGTAACGGGGAAGTTTCCGCATAGCGCGTGAGATGATCTATGGCGACAATGATCCAACGGTGCCCAGCAGAAGTGCTAGGAAGAGGGCCATAAAGGTCGATTCGAACACGGTCGATAGGGCCGGCCGGACAAGGTAAAGGTTGCAGAGGAGCCGGTGAGTGCTGTGGTGGATCCTTGCGCCGCTGACATTAGAAGCAAGAGCGGACGTACTGACGGACAGAACGATACATTCCTCGCCAATAATACCGAAGACGTAGGCGGGCAAAATTTTTCAGCAGACCGGCATGAGCGCATTGCGGGTCGTCATGATACCTGGCACAAATAGCGGAGCGGAGATGCCGGGGAATCACGAGCAGCCATTTGCGACCATCTGGTAGGTAGTTGCGACGGTACAGCAGCTGGTCACGCACGACAAAGTGACGGGCTTGACGACGGAGTGCTCTAGAAGGGGGGCTGGCAGAGCGGTTGGCTACGATATCGAGAATAGAAGCTATCCAAGGATCCTTGCGCTGCTCAGAAGCCATATCAATGGTATTGAAAGAAGGCGTGAGGCTGGAAATAGAGGGTGGGTCGAGTTCAGAGGACACAGGGGAGCGTGAGAGGGCGTCAGCATTGGAGTGTTTGCGTCCGGAGCGGTAAATGACCTGAATTTCGTAGTCTTGTAATCGGAGAGCCCAACGAGCGAGGCGGCCGGAAGGATCCTTGAGTGACGACAGCCAGCAAAGGGCATGATGATCTGTGATGACAGCGAATGGGCGCCCATATAAGTAAGGGCGAAATTTTGTGATCGCCCAAATAATTGCGAAACGATCTTTTTCCGTGACGGAATAATTAGTCTCCGCTTTTGTGAGTGCACGGCTTGCATAAGCAACAACGTACTCATTGAAGCCAGGTTTCCGCTGAGCAATAATGGCACCCAGACCAATGCCGCTGGCGTCCGTGAGGAGTTCTGTAAGAACGGAAGGGTCGAAATGGCGCAAGATCGGAGGGGAGGTGAGAAGATGGCGCAGCATGGCAAAAGCTTCGTCGCATGCAGTGGACCAGGCCGGTAAGTCGTTGCCGCCGGCGAGAAGTTTTGTCAGTGGGGCGATAATTGCAGCAAAATTCTTGACGAACCGACGGATGCTTCGGGAAATCAGCAACTGCTCGTAGCTTGGCAGGGTCCGGGAGGACACCATCCTTGGACATGAATTGGCCTAAGATATTCAGCTGTCGGACACCAAAGTGGCACTTCTTCAAATTAAGCTGCAGGCCAGCGTCACTGAGGCTCTGAAGGACACTCTCAAGACGAAAAAGAGACGGATAATCCGGTGAGAATATGACAACATCGTCCAAGTAGCAGAGGCATGTTTGCCATTTCAGCCGGCGTAGGATGTTGTCCATCATGCGCTCGAAAGTTGCTGGCGCGTTTCAGAGACCGAAGGGCATCACATTAAATTCATACAGCCCATAAGGCGTGATGAAAGTTGTTTTCGGGCGATCAGCGTCGGCCATCTGCACCTGCCAGTATACAGAGCGCAGATCTAACGAACTCTGCCCCCTCTGCCCCCTGCAGGTAGCCAAGCGCATCATCTATACGAGGCAGGGGTTAGACGTCTTTCCGAGTAATTTTGTTTAGCCGGCGGTAGTCTACGCAGAATCTAATGGAACCGTCCTTTTCCTTGACGAGTACAACGGGAGAAGCCCACGGGCTGTGAGAGGGCTGGATCACACCACGTCCAGTGGTCCAGTGGTCCAGTGTCGATATGGTGGCGAACCGCTGTTGCACGACCAAAGGTGTCTTGATAAAAATCGAAGGACGCGCGGAAGCGCTGAAGCAAGGCGACTAGCTGGGCGCGTTGGACAGGTGGCAGAGCGGCATCGACGGAATCGGCAAGCCGGTCGGGTGAGGTCTGATCGGTTGCGATGATGGGAGGAGTGAGGGCATTGATGTCATACGCGGGAGGATCATCCGGAACAGGTGAAGCATCGTCGAGATCGATGACATCAACCGTGCCAAGCGATTCTCCCCGAAATAAAGCGGTCGGGATAGGCAACGGGTTCGCAACGTACAGGGCGCTACAACCACCTGAAATGGTGAGCACAGCATGTGGGAGCATGAGAGATTTGCGGTGCGCACAAAGCGGTGAGGGCGAAAAAAAGACAGAAGCGTCAGAGAGTGCAGCACAAGTAAGGGGCACAAGAACAGAAGAGAAAGCCGGCACGTCGGTGTCGTCAGTGGCGAGAATATGCGCGGCAGTAGCAGGGGAGGCGTCCACAAGAGTGTCAAACAGCGGCAACCAATCAATTTGAGCACGTGCACAGTCGATGATTGCGTGATGCGCGGACGGAAAGTCCCAACCGAGGATGATGTCGTGGGAGGAGCGGGCAAGAACGAAGAACTCAATGGTGTAGGAGAGGCCTTGGATGATGAGGCGAGCGGTGCACGCTGCGAGAGGTCGAATGGGGTCAGCGCTGGCGGTTCGAAGGGAAATTTCAGAAAGCGGCGTCGTCACGTTTTTTAGTTTGCGGCACAAGTTGCGGCTAATGATGGACACGGCAGCACCTGTGTCAATGAGCGCATGAACAGGAACACCTTCAACCAGCACTTCAGGAATGTTCGCAGGAGCGGCAATAGGGCTTGAAACGGTCGGTGACGTCGCAGGTCTTGCCTCCGGAACTGCGGCGCCTAGTTTTTCCGCTTGGAGGGGTGACGACCGGCGGCGCATAGGAGAGACCGAACGGCGGCGAGGAGACGGCGACCGGGGGATTCGGTGGTAGGAGTCGGAGCGATAGGTAGAGGGAATATGGGGCAGATGAGAAGAGTCAGGTGCGGAGGGCACGGGAACGTCGTACGTCGGCGCTCGCCCGTAGTCGCGAGGACGGGATCCGCGGGTGCGGCACCAACGGGCCACATGACCAGCGATGCCGCAAGTATAGCAAATCTGGCGGTTATCTTGCGTGCGCCACAGATTCAGAGGGCGTGGAGCGGTGCGAGGCAAAGGCCGTTGAGGGTGAGGCATTGTAGGAGCGAGCGGCGGGTCAGGAAAGACGGTGCAAGGTGGCGCATAGGCAGGAACAACCGGCTGAGGTCGTGGCCGGACGACAGCTTCAGCATAGGTTAGCGGTGCGGTGACTACAGGAGGTGGATTAGCGGGCGGCAGGACCTCTGCAACCTGCTCCTGGATGACAGGCTGAATGGAAGGTGACAGCGTTGGCGTTGGAGCGGGTGGGCAGGTAACCAGCAATAGCTGGCGGGCGACCTCCTCCCGCACAAACTGCTGGATCCGCTGAAGAAGGGTCGACTGATCGTGAGCAGGACCGCCGACAGCCAAGCTCGAAAGGGTGTTGTCCGGACAAATGGTACGGCGGGTGACAAGACGCTGTTTCCGGAGCTCGTCATAGCTCTGACACAAAGAAAAGACGTCGGAGATGGTTTGAGGATTTATGGACACTAACGTCTGAAATGCGTCGTCCTCAGTCAATTTAAGAATGTGCTTGATTTTGTCCGCGTCGCTCATGGATGGATTCAGACGCTTGAATAAATCAACGACATACTCGATATAGCTTGTGAAATTCTCACCGTTCTATCGCTGTTAAAATTCGTTGTCTTTTCAACTCCTTTACTATTTCCACCTCCCCGTTTTGCTCTGCGTTTTTCTGTGTTTTATTCAGCCACTGCCCAAGTGAGAGCTGCTGCGCGGTTCATTATACGGCCCCTTGCCCTCACTCTCAAGTTTGCTTTGAGGGCGGAGTTAATACATCCTCGCTCGCTCTGTGTCCTTATATTGACAAGACGGTTTCATTGTAAGCCTGCCCTGACGAAGGGATTACCATTTCTGCTTTTGACGTAACTTCCTTTAAACCAATTGATTGGCACTAAATTAAAAAATAAAAACCTTTCCCTATGCATCTTGGTTTCGGAGACTGTTGCCTTCCTTCATATATATATTCTTCAGCCGAAGGCCCACCCCCAGTGAATACATCAAGAAAAGTGCAGTGTTTCTTCACCACGTCTTATACTTCAAGTGTATTGGCAACCCAGCACATTATATATAGCAGACAGCGAAAGGGAAATGAGGGGCTCGTTTCATAAACATATGAAGGAAGCCAAGTCACCGAAACCAAGGTGCATAGGGGAGTGTGTTTTTTCTTTAATTAGTAGTGCTGAATAATGGGAGAATAATACTTCACTTTTGTCGCTTAAGAAAATTTTGTCATAAATCCGGAGAAGAAACAACTATGCCGTCGATTGGATCCGAACCCACGACCTCCGAATTTCGTGAAATCTGGACGTCACTACTGTACTAAGAAAATGGATGCCTTCTGATGCCTTTTACTTCTTTTTGAATTTTCATTATTTTTATACATATGGAGGAAAGAATGTATGTCTAATTCTGCTTAATGCTCAAAGCCACTGTGCAGATACATTTCAGAGCTGAAGCTCTTTTCCTCCCTGGAAAAAGATCAAGGTCATGTCGCTCCGAAGAACGAACTTTAACTGTCGGAGAGGAGGTGTGGCTGTGACGTCATAGAATTTGACACACCGAGTTTTGGTGCAGCTGCTGCGCTGAGCAAGCAGGGTTCGCTCGCCTTCACAGCCACGTTGAACAACGTGATTCGACGTTCCCGTCGCAATTGCGCTGAACCACGTGTTTCGCCGTTCATCTGACCATAAAATTAAACCACAGCAAACCGCCTCTCACCATGTTTGTTTTAGCTTCCGCTCTGTAAGCTATGTTCAGCCAGCTTGAACCCCAGCCATTTTTTTTGTTGCTTTGCTCCGGTGGCCAGACCTTTCTTTCTTCGGCTACCATAAGAAAAATTGACGGCTACTCGTGGGCACGAAATCGATGTCCGCCCGCTATGTTATTTTAGAATGACATCACACGTGTTGACGTCAATTGCCGGGCAAATACAACGCGCTCAAGGTTGTTGGCGGAATTCTAGAAGAAAAATTATACAAAAAGTAGAGGAAATATATCAATGATTGTTCATGCATTTGGCATCTGCTGCCCTTATTGTTATTGTATATTTCATTTCTTCGTTTAATTTTATCTCCTCCGTGATGTCGTATGACACTTTCTAGTTATTATATGTCGAAATCAATCTCAATATTGCAGCTTCGTGGACTGGGGCCGAGGTCACGGAAGTAAAATGCAGTCAATGGGAACTGCAGCATGTGCGCAATTGTTTTTCCTAAGCCAACGTGCCTTTCTATATACGCCTACAGTTTGCTGGCGGATGGTGTTATGGCAAGAGGCTTAGTGTTTTTACGCAAACTTATTCCCCCAGAATATATAGTAGCTTTCGAGTTGTGACGGAGAAAATCTAGAGCACCAAGATTTTGAGGATTTTTGTGAGACGAGGAAGACTGTCAACGGCTTCTTTGCAAAATGCGCAGGACGAGATATTTAATGCGAAGAGCAAAATAATGTATAAGTGCCTGTAGGTGGGGCGTGAATGTATGTGAATGCGAATGTGCTCGAGCGTACATATAAAGCTTAGCTTATATGCACACAAGCATAGAGGTTATAACATAAAGCGGGTAAGAATACTCTCAGGGAGAATGTTTTCTCTTACAGGTTTTTCTAAGGGCAGTGGTGACTCAATGCTTATGGCGCTCGGCTGAAGACCCGAAAGACGCGGGTTTGATCCAGGCCGTGGCGGTCACAATTGAATGTAGGCGAAATGCTAGAGACCCGCGTATGCGCGATGTCAGTTCACTCTTAAAAGCCAGAGATCGTTTAAGTTTTCCGGAGACCTGCACTGCGGCGTCTGTAATGGTCTGCGTGGGCTTCGGAGGTTAAACACCATAAACTAAACGAAAACAAACCAGACATTTTTGTACATCTTAGAAGAAGATGAGCGTCGGTGCACGGAAGAAGGTGCACGTCGACTGCCCGACTTTGAAATGCAATCGAAATGTTCTGAGTCATATTTTTCCTTCGCACGAGAAACTGTGCGTTTAAAGGTGGCTGCAATAAATTTACATTCACTCCAATTATTCGGGCATTGGTTATGAAGAAGATATTTCCATGCTGCCTTCCTCCGCATGTAATCTCTTGTACAGTCCGCATTCCACCAGGTAGAAGAATTCCCATTGGTTGGCCGCACCAGAAACTCCGCCTTTTTACGGCATTCTTCTATAGCCAGACATATGCTTGTTGACTGGTGGGCCTCGGAGGTGTTAGACACTGACGCAATGGCAGAGCGCAACGCCGTCTGAAATCTGTCAATTTATATGTGACCGCAACTGAGAAGTCGCAGGAGTTACACTACATACGGTATCAAAATGACAAGATATATGGTCACTTGAGGTGCCGCAATTAACAGTCGACCAATTCGATATGCCAATGCCAGAACTAGTGAACGTGAGATCTGAAACAGATGGAGTCTGTGCGTGAAGGTATGCGGCCGATCCTGAATTTAAGCACATAAGGGTGTGATCAGAAACCCAGTACCAAAGGCGGTTCCTGCATAGATTTGTCCTAAAACCCCACGACACATGGTGAGAATTGAATTAGCCATCCACGAGAACTGGGTTTTTACAGTTAGCCAGTAACAAGTTCAGAGGTCTAATATAATGTACTCCTGAGGGGAAATAACAATTTGCTATAGAAAATGGAGAACACTCAGGAAGTACAAAGTCTAATGCCAAAATCTCACAGTCAGGAGACATTTGTTGAAAAGATACCTTAGCCCTGTGGCAAAATTGTGGAGATACTAAAGTTAGTAAACCACCTTCTCTTTACTGGCGATCTAGGCGAAATGAACGGTAATTTTTAAATGAAAATGTTGGTCGGTTGAAAGTCAGGTTTCTGGCAGAATTATTACATCCGGATTGAGCTGGGTAAAAATGCAGAGTAAATCTCTGGAAGCTGAAAGAATAGAGCGACAGTTGAACTGGAGAACTCGCAACGACGCTATGGTTGCGAAACCGTAGCAGCAGCAACTGACTGCCCCATAATGGTATCCTTGGGATTGGTGACAAGCTGTTGCTTCCTTGATTTGGGCTTGGTACGTGGAGAAGACGAATGAGACATGGGGGACCCACTGCGCTTGAGGACCCCAGCATCAGACTCCATCATCTAGAAATAATAAATGATGCCATCATCAGTCGAAGTACCTGAGGTTAGTACCGCGGAAGGGGCTGTAGTACGTTCCTGGGGCTGAGATGCTTCAGGAATTGTAGACCGGGTAAGAGAAGAGCGAATTGCTGTCGAAAGAGGTGCCAATCCGGCTTGCACGGCATGTGTAAGCTGAGTCGCTAGAACGTTTGTAAGGCACTCCGATACACTTACGACAGTCCTCTCTATCATTTTAGACATGGAAGCCTCCACAGCAGCCGCAATTGCCTGGGACAGAGTAGAGTCTAACATGACATAACCGTGTGAACGTTCTTTCAACTGTGTAATAGCGTTACGGCGCGAACAGCATTTTCTGTCAATTATCTCTAGAATTTGGATTTCCTGCGCTCGGGAGGGACAATTTGAGTAGTTTGCAGAGTGGGCCCCACCGCAAAGGCACACATTTCTCGTTCTGCTTAGTGCAGGTGTTCGTTACATGACCATCCCCACAGTTGCAATACCGCAAGTTGGATTTGCAACCGCCGGCGCTGTGGTCATAGAGCCAGCAGTTGTTGCACTGGACAGGCCTAGATGGCAAAGGGTCTACCCGAAAAATTAGAGGCCATGCCTTGATTTCAGAGGGGCAGGAAGTTCCGGCAATGGTGACAATGACAGATTCAGTAGGCACCCGCATGTTGTTTACATCCCGGCTACGGGGGTGCACAGCAACAACACGTGCAGAAGACAGAAGGTCAGGAGTCTCTGCGGGAGACAAGGAAGAGTCTACGCCTCGAACCATACCTTTCGTGCAAGCCAGATGTGAAGGGATAAAGGAACTTACTCGAAGCGAAGCAAAGGATGAGGCGTTTAGTAAATCGCTGAAGCAGTCGAGGTGTGGCGATCTACACAGAATCCCGCCGCGTCCAAACTGGCGTACCTCTGAGATTGACTCATAATGCGAAGTGGCTGACTTGAGAGCAGCCCGAACAGCTACAGGGTTGGTCATCTTGATTGTACCGCCATCCTGAGGCACCAGCGCAGTAGGGATACTGCCGACGCCACTGCGCAAGAAAGCTTCCAAATGCAGGAGATCAGGGGAGAGAGAGGCCGACCAGGGGGAGCGCCCCTGGCCGGGAGACTGGCTAGACATAGCCCGGGCTTAATGCCTTACCGCGTGCTTAAAGCCTACAAAATGAGAAGCCGCCCTTAACTTAGCCTATCGTTACCAACAGAGCAGAGCAGCAGAGCAACGAACAACCACCACCGCCTTGTGTAAAATCGCTGTCACTAGATCGCTGTCACTTCGACTTCCTCTTTTTGATGCGGGGCGTGCTTCAGGTCAGTGTTACGCGAAAACATGCGGAATGCCCTTTGTAAGTATAAATGGTTCATATACTGCGGGTTGATTTTAAATTGCCACCACTACTCTAGCTGTGCTAAATCAAGAATTTCCACTTCACACGTATAGGAATTGAAACCAGTCGTGGTAGGTGAATTTCAATCGTTCTAAATCCTCTATAAATGCATTTGCAGGCAGAAAAATAAATACTTTTATGTCCTCACAGATATTAAGGTTCACTAAGGTCGCACCTCACACAGGAATTTGGGCATCTAAATGTGGGCGCCGCGAGTAAGATTTATTTCTGTAATCTTCGTCACAGAAGTACAATGCCTGAGCCACAATGCCACCGCCGTCGGAAGTGCGTGTGCGCGTGTGCATGTGTAACAAGGGAGTAATTACTCACTGGCATCCACCCGAGTGCAGCCACACGGCTTCAAGGAAAAGCTATACAGCTTTTGCAGAAACTTCGTTGTTAAAAAAATATTCGTCCTAGTCCGGAGTGCGTGTGCGTTTGCGTGTGTGTGTGTGTGTGTGCGTGCGTGTGGGGGAAAATGCGTCCGTAATCTCTTCCCACTTTAAAAATGCTGTTGTCCAGAATTGTTAGGCACGTATCTTTCCGAATGTATATCATCGTAGTTACATGGCGTATTTACTGCATATATGTGGGGCAGGGTTCATAGTTTACAACTTCGTCCCACAGCATCCGATTTTTATGGGTACACTTACAAGTAAGGCATCTTCGCCGGGCAGAAAGAAGTCTCCGAAAAAGCAGCCCGCTCCCTAACACCAAAACGTACACCAGCAACATACAGGCGTAAGTATCGTCTCCTAGTGGTCACGGCAGTCCAGCGGTCAGGAACAATGAAAAGGGCTTCCAAAATAAAATTGTTAATTGGGAGACCTGCGCCCCGCAAATAACCGGATCACACGGCGACCGCACAGCACCAAGCGCACTCGACCGTCATCGAACAGAATTCCGCCACTCTCGGCCATGCTCAGTTTAAATAATAATGGTAATAATTGGTTTTTGGGGAAAGGAAATGGCGCAGTGTCTGTCTCATATATCGTTGGACGCCTGAACCGCGCCGTAAGAGAAGGGATAAACGGGGAATGAAAGAAGAAAGGAAGAAAAAAAGTGCCGTAGTGGAGGGCTGCGGAACAATATCGACCACCTGAGGATCTTGAGCGTGCCCTGACATCGCACAGCGCACGGGCGCCTTTGAGTTTTGCCTCCATAAAAACGCAGCCGCTGACGACGAAATTTCGAGATACGTTGAGATACGGCGTGCACAGTAACCACACCAGTCTGGAACAACGTAGAATCGTCACAGTCTGCCTGCAATCATTGAGGTAAATCTGGCCACGTCTTGCATCACAAATAAACCGATAAAGCCATGTCCCGGTGGCTTTGGGCATGAATGAACATTTCAAAGTTTTGTGGCGATATGACGGTGCAGTGACGCAGCTTGTGTAAGCGCGTACAATTAGCAAACTGAACTGATTTCATTTTTCCCATTTTCTCGGGCCGGGTGAATAACCTTATAGTGTAGAGTAATTCCGAAAATTAAAATAAACCGGCAATGTAGCTTACACAGTAACGAATATATAAAAAAGTCTAACGAAGGAAAAAGAACCAGGAAAATGAAGATGCCCACATTCATTGCTTTGTTTTCAGCCGTGTACGGTATGCTGTCGGTGTTCGAATTCCGCAGAGAACCATGATGGCGCTGTGGGTGAACGCCTGTCCTCGAATTCCAGCGATAATTTTTCGGACGGGCGATTCATTTCGTGCCGACGAACAGCGGTCCTTTTTCTATAACAGTTCCCCTCGCGCAGAGAGCTGAAACAAAACGGACAAAAAAAAACTAAATGAAAGGTGTGCCCCTAAGCAATAGCCACGAGAATTGACCGACATTTGAGTACCTTTTCTTTCTCGTTATCTCAAAACGAATATAAACTTGAACAAAATACTAGCGTCTGTATAAAAACCACCATTTATGGCTTTCTGCTTTCCTCTGCACAATATTGAGATTGCTGCACACGCATTCGCAAAGCCTCGCGGTCGTAAACAAATGCGCGGTGTAGGGAAAGCGCGTTCAATTTAATCCTTCGCGTGGATCTATCCGAGTGCTCGTGTTTTCTTCTCAAAATATATTTGCAAAAGGAGTGCACCCCAGCCTCCAACTGCATGAGGCCTACAGTTGCTCAAGCACAAATATTGTTGCCGTAGCAAACTTTCAAGGTACATACAGCATAAGGCTTCTTAGCTATAGTATGAAAATAAGAGATATAAATGAATAAATGCATAAAGCACAGTGCTGTACGTTGATAACGATACGCTTCTCGAATTGCTGCACGGCCTTGAGCTCCTTGTTTATGCATCCTGTGCGCGCTTGCTTGTTCTTACTGTCGGTTAAGAGCGGTGCATAGAGTGCGCTTGAGCAAACCAAGAGAAGGATTGTGCGTACGAAGCTGCAATAAGTGGAACTTTGTTTTCAGCCAGGTAAGAGGAAAAAACGAGACCAATAAATAACAGAAAGAAAAGCCAGGAAATAAATTATGTGCCAAGGAATTGTGCACATGCTTTGTTTTGATTGTTTTGTCGAAGAACAGCTACCAATAAAGTCATCCCCGTGTCTTCGAAAGCCCGCTTGTATCTGCCCTAAGATTTCAAAAGCAGTCCTTTCGGGGGTCTGAAATCCTGCTGTTGCTTATTCCCAATTAGTTCAAAAGGTTATCGCTTCTACATGACTGAACAATCTTACTTCGTTACCAGTACAATCCCCTTTCGAGAAAATGCCGATGTCTGTGCGTCGGTGTGAATCTCCCACCTCCAATACCCCAAGCACCTCCAGCGCCCTCTGGACCAGGAAGGTGCCTTTGGGGAACACTCTCACAGGGGAAAATGCAACTGCTCCCTTCGTGCTTACAACTTCTATTCGCCTATATCCCCCAGAAAAACGACCTGTCTAGCCAGCTTCACTGTTCCATTAGTTACCATTTTTTATGCAAAGAAAGTTCGTCATTTATTGCAAACAATCTGCTTTCACAAAAAATTGCTCTAAAGTTAACCCCTGCAGGGACAGCCTTAACTCAGCAGCTGTAGTTAATGTACTAGGCTGTAATTCCAAATGTTTACGTTTGCCACTGCTGACAGAACACGTATGGCCATCTGAAAGCCAAATACAGGTAATTATCTCTCCGAAAAGGAGGTATAGCTTTAAAAAAGTTGAGTGGAGCACTTTTTAAGCTAAAGTGCAGTGAGGCGAAACCCTTTAGCTCGGTGTTGCTGATATCTGATGAAGATGTTAATTAAGTACACAAGTGTTTATGAATATTAAACGCTGGGGACACTGGAGGGCGTTTGGAAGGCATCTGTCTGATTCGACGCCTTTTTGCAAACACTCTCCAGCGTCCGAGACACGAAGAACTACATTTACTAGCAGGAATTAGCGTAGTCGTTAGCACGCTCGGCTGCGGAACGGAAGGATGTTGATTCGAATATCGTCGTGCAAAACGATTTTTCTTATCGAGTTAAAGAGCGTAACATACGGACGGAGAGACGCAAGCATGAGCCATTAAAGGACTTTGGCATCAATACTTTGGCAGCTGCGCTCGTCGACGAGTCACCCACGGTGCTGGATGTAACGCCGGACGGAAGAATGAGCCATTAAAGGCTTTCGCCTTAAAAGTAAACGAGAATAGGTAACTCTCTTTATAGACGCGTAATAACTATTCCTCGACAGTATGTAGTTGCCGCATGTCTACCTCTCTAAAAAGGAATTAACAGATAAGCGTATATTCTTATAAAGTGGTGTTTTAGTTCTCTTGCACATTTTGTTGTCATACTGCATGGATGCCGAAAGCGATATCATTTTCATATACCTCATGATTTGTCACACCTTGCTCAGTAAGCACAGTACCTTATCCATACTGTATTGTTCAACATATCTCATCTTATTTTGAACGTCGGGTACTCCTGACAATAACATGCAGCAGAAACCATCGCTGATCATCCAGAAGCCTCATTTAAAGTGTTAAAACTCATGTTTGCTCAACCATCTGGTATGTTATTGGCAGAACAGTAAGAAGAAGAAAATTTCTTTTCGTCTTTAGTGTATAGAGAATGTCATTAGCGCATTTTGTTGTGGCATATTTGATGCCCTTTAACACCGCTCATACGAAATTCATTCGCGAATTACATCTTATTTTATCGAAAGAGCGAAATTTGACTCCAAATTTAGCAGCCTGTGGGGCTTGAACGGATTTGAACGGATCAATGGCTTACTGCATAATCAACGTAGAGGAATTATAAAATGGGATAAAAGAACAGGTGCCGGGGAAATATGTTCCGAGAAAAAACATCGTTGTCACGCTTGCAAAGTTTCCGTATTGTTGGCCTTCAACAACTTTGATAATAAAGTCCAGCTCCTGCACGCTGTGTTTTAAGGAAGTTTTTTTAAGTGCATAACGACGCTGATCTTTCCGACAATGTCGCTGCTACCAGTTGACCTTCTTCATTTTTAAAACTTGTACCTTTATGTAGAAGCTTTTCTTATTGCTATTTGCAAAGTATTTATGCTGTTTGTATTTAAAAAACCTATATTTTATGAAATGCTCCGTGAGGGAGAGTTTTAAGGTATTAAACTGATCTGACACGACCTGAAAGGCCTGCAATTCCTTTTCCACGTGCGAACGAAATATTTCCATACTCAAAACGAATGTGATGCGTTTTAACTCCAAGTGTATTTAATTCTTGCGTGTTCTCTGCGACGTCAGCAGCACATAATAGTTGTACATGTATTGGTGGTCTTTATCAACGTGTACGTCGTTCTGCAATTTTTTTATGATTTTCATCGTATGCATTACCACGTTTAAATTTATTAATAATTAGCTGTATGTACAGGATTCTTTGAAATAACAACAGTTTCTGCCTTTGTAGTGTGAGCACAACGCCTAATATTCTGTGATGCCCAACGTTGGTATGCTCTTTACTCCGTGGAGCAAAGCCGATTTCCTTGCAACCAAGATTTTTATTGCAACCTTGGTCCTCTCTAGGAACGAGCGTATAGGTTCTGCTCCGAGGACATCTGCACAGTAGCTGCCGAAAGCAAGCAGACATGTCATCACAGTACGTAGAGTAACAAGAAGCCAGAGCGCCCGCTTTAGAATTCGCTGGGAACGTACAACTGCTTTATTGCGCATAAGGACCGCCTTAGGATTTGGTTGTTTCATGCCTTAAAAAAAACCGTTACTTACGCATTTCTGCACGCGTTTTCTTCTCAGTTAGCGCCGCTAAAGAAACAATTAGGCATGTACTTATTGTACCTTCATTCTTCCCTCTTTAGCCGAAATTCTCGCAAGGACATTGTATAGCCCCCCCCCCAAGCGAATGTGCGTACGCAAGCAACGCGGCTGCGCAAACAGTGAGCTCAAGGCTGCTCATAATGGGGAACTGAGGAAGCGCATCGGTGTCTGCGTACGAGTGTGAACCGTATATTCGTTTTTCCCCCCTTCAACATTCGTGCAAAGCAAAAGCCAGACTGTGCATTCCATGCAGGTTTTCTGGTGCCACAATTTTTCAGCTACAGAGAGGGCCTACCAAATTTGTAAACATCCTGCTTCACTTTCGTTGCGAAATAAATTTTGGAACAAAAAATAAGGGGTCCGTTGATGTCTAATCCGATTTTAAACTCGGCATTCTCGTGCTGCGGCATGAGTTTGTTTACAATGGCTGAGCATTTAGGATTCACACGTGAAATCACGAATACAGCGGTGGTGCAAGAAAACATAGAGGGAACGGATTTTAGGCGTCCAGCCTAAAAATGTTAATTTCTTTAGGTCGCAACCGGTTATCAGCAGAGAAAGAACAGAAAACAAAGCGGAAACACTGGTTAATGAAGATTGAAACTAGCTAAAATGCCGCATGTCTTTTTAAAACTGTTTCTGCGGTTTCTTCAAGTCGTTTCTTCCAGAAGCCTTAATAAGGACAGGCCTCTCTTGGTTGATGCGAAAATCACTGCGAAATTATCATCGGAACGAGAAGTCGGGCGTTGACGCCAGTCGGGGGGAGTGTCGAATTGACGCTTTAAAGCCGGTGCGATTTTAGACAAAAAAAGTAATAACCACAAGAACTGAAGCGATAAAGCTTCGCGCTTTTTCCTAGTGCAGCCGTTTTAACATGATGGCCACTAAGATCATCAATGGGGAGCTCAAGCACGCCATTACTTTAACATTTCCAAGATCAGAGTGCTTAGGAGGGAAAAGAATGTTGTATTAAACAGACTTCAGCGTTTGCTCGGGCAGTGAGGCACCTACTTCGTCCCTCTAGCTGTGCGCACAGGCTTGGTAGTGGCATTAGGGTGGCACAGAAGACTATTACTTATTTATTTATTTATTTCATAATACTGCAGGCCACTGCTTGGCCCAAGCAAGAGTGAACATATAATGTTACATAACCAAAAGAATAAAGTTATTCAATATTAGCAGCACACGGAAACCAAAAGAATAAAACCAAAACAATAAACTTATGCAATGTTAGCAGCGCACGGATACCAAAAGAATAAACCAAACGAATAAACTTATACAATACCAGCAACACACGTATAAAAAACATACATATAATCAATATTACCAGGTAAATAGACGATTTAACGAATCAGAAAAATTTTGCGAGCAAAAAACAGATTCCGTTAACGAATTCCAATCTTGCACTGTTCTAGGGAAAAAACTGTATTTAAAACTGTTAGTTTTGGCGAAAAGGGGAGTAAGTGAATGTTCAAGCACGTTCCGAGTCCTTCTCACTAGAGGACGCTTAATGCACTCCGGAAGCTTCAGTTTATTTTTACCTGTTAAACTATTAAACAAGAATACCAATATATTAATCTTTCGGTGGACTTCTAGTGTACGAATGTTATTTGACATCATTAACTGCGATGGAGAGTCTTCCCTTTTGTATTTTCCGTATATAAACCTAACCGCTTTCCTATTTACTTTTTCAAGGACCATTATGTCCTTTTTCGTGTACGGGTCCCAAACGACTGAAGCATATTCAAGTAAAGACCGCACACAAGTTTCGTAAGCCCATTTTTTCATGTGTGCTGGGGCAGTTTTTAGCTCTCTTCGTAAAACCCATAGCTTTCTCAATGCGGCTGTAGAAATATTAGTAATGTGTGACGACCATTTTAACTTACTGTCAAGTGTTACACCTAAATATTTATATTGCTCAACTTCCAAAATCCTATTACCGCGAAAAAGGTAAGGCAGCAAACTTGGAGACTTTTTTCTAGTTATACGTAAGACAACAG
Organism: Amblyomma americanum; assembly: GCF_052857255.1. Classification (NCBI taxonomy): domain Eukaryota; kingdom Metazoa; phylum Arthropoda; class Arachnida; order Ixodida; family Ixodidae; genus Amblyomma; species Amblyomma americanum. The sequence goes on along the minus strand of NC_135501.1, from coordinate 145,369,694 downwards.
TTTTTTCACTATTAAGTTCCGTAGCCCATTTAAGACACTATTCTTCAATGGCAAAAACTGCTTTTTGTACAGAGCTGTGGTCATATTCGGATGAAATTTGTTTAAACACAACACAGTCGTCTGCGAATAACTTAACAGAAACATCTTCAGGTACGACCGCAACTAAATCATTAACATATATTAAAAACAACAATGGCCCATGCACACTTCCTTGGGGGACTCCTGATTGAACATTAACAACACTTGAAGCGGTCTTATTAATTTCTACATATTGCCGTCTGTCTGTAAGGTATGCTTGAACCCACCGAATGATAAAAAAAGGCACACCCATACATTCCATCTTATAGAGAAGTTTACCATGTGGCACCTTATCAAAGGCCTTGCTAAAATCAAAGAAAACCACGTCCGTTTGCCCGGACATATCAAGCACCCGCGAAAAGTCGTGCACAACCAGAACAGTCTGAGTAACTGTAGATAAACCCTGCCTAAACCCGTGTTGACAATCAGACAGAAGATTATGATCGCTCAGGAACTTTAGCAGGCAGCTGGCTACAATGTGCTACAACATCTTACAGCAACTGCATGTTATGGAAACAGGCCGATAATTTGAAACTGACAGTCGATCACCTTTTTTATACACAGGAACCACACGTGCTATTTTCTAATCTGAAGGAAGTTTTCCGCATGCTAATGATAGTTTAAAAATGTCTGTTAGGCAACCTGATATTTGTTCTGCGTATCGCGTCAAAAATACATTCGGAAGACCATCGGGTCCAGCGGATTTTTTAGTGTCCAGTTTCAAGAGCATCGCCAGGACACCCTCACGAGTCACTTCAATGCCCTCCTCTGGTGCAGCCGCTGCTTTTATTTCATATTCATCTAATTCTGAAAACACCTCGTAGAAATACTGGTCAAAATTCTCAGCTATTTCGGCAGCGTCCGTGATAATCTTGTCTCTAACTTTTATTTTGGTAAGTGCATCTTTGGGTCTTCTCAAGTGCCGCCAAAATTTCTGCGGATCAGACTTTAGAAACTCTGCTAAAGTGTGCGAAAAACATTTAGTCCTGGCGCTGCTCACTTTTGATAACAGGTCATGTTTGATGTCTTTAAACAGCGGCGTTGACGTCCCATGCTTTTTACGATATCTCTTAAGTCTACGCTTAATGTGTATAATTTCACGAGTAATCCATGGATGTTTCCGCTTTTTAAAAGTTTTTCTGTCTGGAACGTAATCTTTAATACAATGCCTAAGCACATTAGCGAACCGTTGCCAAGAGCTTTCCACATCACATGTAATCACAAGATTTTCTTCAATATAGTCAATAATCGCCACATCGTCAGCTCGACTAAATTCCTTAACTCTAGCAATATCGACCGCGTGTGTTTTTGATTTTTCAAATTTCCAGGAAAAAAAACTAAATTATGGTCAGATATACCGGGATCAATTGTAACCGTTCCTTCTTTAAATCTTTCGCTAATGAACAGCAGGTCAAGAATTGATGTTTCGCGAGTACATTCAGTAATTATTTGATCAAGACCAAGAGCAAGCATAACATCAAGGATAATATCGCTCGTTTGCGATAATCCAAAAGACAGATTGTTCCAATTTAGTAAACACAAATTAAAGTCACCCGTTACAATCACATTCTTGTTTCGTAACAACAACAATCGATCATACAATTTACTCAAGAAGCTTTCACCAGCATCTGGGGCACGATAAACAGCCACAAATGAAACGCTGTTTCCTTCACTTTGATTTTTAAAAAAAGGCTTTCATGCTCAGCAATCTGGCTTTCGACATCAACATCGACACAGGATTTAACAACAACAGCAACACCACCCCCTTTAGATCCTCGGTCCCGCCGATATAACCGAACACAGTCCCCTCCACGCTATAGCCAAAAGTCCACAAGAGGGTAATGTGCAGGGCTCGAGTGGTGCTTGACGTCACTTCCTGTTAGCGACGAAAGGGAAAGTGCGTCTCATGCAAAGATATGATACGAATAATCCACTTAACAAGATGACAGCATCGGCCGCACGGTGCTGCTGTAGCACATCGAACATAACCAAAGAAAAAAAACAAAAATACGCAGCCTATATGTTGTCATGTGCTTATGTAAAACCTGCACTGAGCGGCCATTTCTGCTTCCCGCTGCCAGGGATTTGGAGCAGCAACAATCCAGGCAAAGAAAATGACACTGAAAATCCTGATTGCAACTATATACAAGTGGATAGTGGGCTTCCAGAGACATCATTAATCGTCATGCGGAGCTTGGTATACATTCATCGCACGCTTGTTTCTTTTTTTTTTCTTGCAGCAGTTTGCTTTTATTTTAAACATTCCGCTACCATTCAGATTGAGCAGAACTCTGGTTCTCGGCATAGATAACATGATCATTCTGTCACAAACTCATTGAGCTTAGTCATCGCCTTCCGTATTAATTCTTGACGCGACACCCCACATTAGCTGTCAGTGGTATTATCAAAACGCCGCTTCAGAAAATAAAGTTAAAATACACAAAACATAATGAATCGCGGCAGCAGAAAAAAACATCCTCTGTTATTTTCCCGCAATACAGACTTTCCATTCTGTCTATTTCACCAGACGCAGCTAACAGGTCACGCCCACGTGGAGAGGAGAAGGCAGAATCTTTAAGTGGTTCCCGATTTCTCGTATCTTGCAACTGTTCGCACGGGACGAAAAATTACGAGACGGATAACAGGCAAGGCGGATTTAAAGTGGTGGCGAAGGCTGGGCCGAAAAGTGGTTTAGCGCGACTGCAGCACAACCAGAGGATGGGGGGCAAAACACTCATATAAAGAAATGATAAAGCTACAAAATTGGAATGCAATCTGCCAATAGAAAAGAAAAAATATATTAGCACCTTGTTTTATGAAAGAGGTAAGTGATTTTATTAAAACCTGGCAAATTTTGTATTTTTGCAACACTCTTGACCTGCCCCCTATTCATGAGTGTGCGGTGCATTACAGCGCGTCTTTGCAGGCCTTGTTTCGATACCCGGCTAACCCGGCCACAGTGGCGGGAGCTTACGAAGCGATTTCTTATCGCCAGCTGTCTGCGATGGCTGTCGCCAGTGTCTGGAAGTGTTGCTGCCTTTCTATGCTGCCCCTCCTTTACCAGTCACTTTCATTGCGTTCCCAATTGCACATTAACAAGGCCATAACTAGCAGGAACTCGAGCACATTTGACTGGCAAAGGTTGGGGCGCGCTGAAAGGCAGCAACCTTCGAGAGGTACGGGCTCGAAAACGCGGATTCTACAGAAAGACCGCTTTATAATTCGCGCCAAAAGCATACGTATGCGTGACGTCATTCTAAGTCACGTTTGCGTAGTTTGCCCCCCAAAATTCAGGGGGCGCTGGAGTGCCCACGAGCCGCCATTTTTTGGACCAATGGGCGTCTATGGAGCCTTCGCTACCAGTGTACATCTACCTTGTAACAGGCGCCGACTCGCCATAATTCCGCTATTTGAATGAGCGTCCGCTAGTGTTTAGCCCCAGTGCGCACAATGCCAGCGTGCGAAGGCAGTGATGCAAGCCTAGGCATGCCGGTTCACCGAGAGGTGTCCTTGATGGGCTCGGAAGTGTTGGCTGCCGCGCTCTTCGAGGCACTGCGACCACCACGTAAGCAGAAACGACGGCGTGCTCTGATGTCCCTTCCAGACGACGTCTTGACCATCATACTCAGCCTACTGGACTGGAACTGCAGAGTGGGCATGGCATTCCTCTGCCGGCGGTTGAAGCAGCTTGTGGACGACGGCCCGTGGTTGAAAAAGGCACGCTTCACCCTAAACGACCCGCCGAATGTTTTCACGACAGTAATGTCGCTGCTTCGAGCCGAAGCTATCACGGAATTGGACGTAAGCTACTACGTCCTTGTCGGCCCCACCAGGCTGGGAGAAGGAATCAAGCTCTGCAGGAACCTCACCGTGCTCCGTTGCGTTCAAACCCGCCTACATCCCGCTTCCCTGCTTGTGCTTCTTCGGGATCACCTGTGCAGACTCGAGTACTTATACTGGTCAGTGCTGCACATCAACCTGGGTGGATTCCTCCCTCCAGCCTTAGACCAGTCACATCCGCGTATCTGCAAGTGCTCGGCGTTTCCTGCGACTCTGAGGCATATGTACGTAGAGATCGTACCCACGCGGGATTGCATCGCATTTGTTGAAATCGTGGTGAAGCACTCTCACCACCTGCGCTGTGTGCACTTGCACGGGCATGAGACTCATGAAAAAAACTCCGAACTCGCTTGCCGCATTCTTTCCTGCTTGCGTGCTGCAACGCGTGACGATTTCGACGAGTTTACCTACAATTGCAGCTGCCCGCCAAATGAAGAGATGCTGCCCCCGTACCCTGCTGAGCCGGCGGAAGACATTTCTGCAGCCCTCAGCAGAAGCGTGCAAATGTACAAACAGGCAACTCTAAGATGGCGTTCTCCGCGTGGCCTAAATTGTGCCACCCTGGCCGAGCTGGAATCGATGCAACACATGAAGTACCACAAGCAGCTAACACTCCTCATCGCAGAGAACGGAGAAGGCACGATATCGAGCCTGAAGAAGGCATCCAAGAACTGGACATGTCGCCACCTCGAGGCCCTGACACTCATGTCACTCTTCCAGTGCGAGGGTATGTTTACATACAAGCAAAATATCCGTAACCAGGCGGCCCTTTGTAATTTCATCAGGTCATGCATCGCCTTGACCGAGCTCAACCTCTCAGTGTTTCACTTTGGCGAGGACTTCGATTGCTGTTCAGTTATCGCCACAGGAGGCATTCACAACCTGCGGTCTGTGGCGTTGGCATCCTGTGCACTGTGCTGCCCGAGACGCCTGGAACTTCTCAGCCGGGCTTCTTTCCCGTTGCGGGAACTGGACGTCCGTGGTCCCGAGGTCCCAGGGGACCGCTCGTCCCAGTGCTACGTCTGTCGACTCCAGACAACCTGCGACGACGTCTCGCTCACTGCCCTGCGGCGTCTGAAACACCTCAATTGCCTCACGTTATCCGGTCTTTGTAAAGCCCGCACGCTGAGCTTCCTGGTCGGCTGCATTTCCCTCCGCGACCTTCGACTCAAGAACATGGGCGTTTGGCATCGCGCCCGGCACCAGGATATGTCACCCATCGCCGACATCTGGCCCCAGCTGCGGTCGTTGAAGCTGGACTGCACGCGGCATGCCATTGACTTCAGCTTCATGAACGAGCTACCCCAGGCTCCTAAGCTTAGGCGCCTCTGTTTGACAACGGTTATCCGAGGTGAAACCGCCACCTCTCCTCTTCCCAAAGTGTTAAAGCACATCTGCCCTGCCGTAGACATAGCACACTTTCATCAATAGCACGCGGAGCGAAAATGTTACCAGGACGTGTTCATTCCCTCCTCACGGCTGGAAGGAGCAGACAGAATGAACGATAAACCGGGTATCTCCTGCGCTAAGTTTGTGGACTATATCTGGTTATGCTTCTGCAGGAACTACATCGGGGCAACCAAACCATACGACATGGGGTAATGGGCAGTAGCGCCGAATTCTCTGCTGCAATTTTTTGGTCAACACCCAGCAGTTTTCTGCATTCTGGGAAGGCACGCTCTTCGCAAAAAGACGGAACCAACTCCCTGCCATAGCTCATTGTTGTAGTTGAATATCTGGATCGCAAATTGTGGCTGTATATTTTGTGTTACGCACTTTCGTGACGCGTTAGGACACACGATATGGTCTTTAGTATGCGGCCAGTTTCAAACGCTGTTAATGCGTTCGTGCGAGCTGTTCTTAATCGATTTTACATATTGACCACGACTACCACAGTCGATAACCAGCGTATATGTTCTCATTCTTGATCGGCGAAGCCACGCTTTTTGACTAGGTCATGTATGCGGTTACGTCATCTTTTCATCGACTGGATTAGGGTAATAAAGCCTATTCTACGATTTGACGCTGTTCGTGGAATTCAGTACTCCTTTATTTGCGGCAGAGCTGCAACGACGATTATCTGCCTCCTGTCAGCGTTCTTTTATTAGATAGGGGCTAGCTGTCAGGCAGCTCAACTTTTTGTACGAGCGGTCACAGCAATCTGACCCCCTAATTACCCCAGGCAATGCGCGCTTCAGCTGCACGTGTATTCCCTGCGACTCACCGTCTGTGGCACCTACAGTTTTGCGCCTACTGGCCGCTGACGGCAAGCGTAAGGCAATCGGGGAGCACGCCCTTCTAATGCGAAAGCATTGTATGGCTTATCCAGGGGTAGGAAACTCCGGTTCCTACTAAAGGGCACCTGGTGAGTGGAAGAGACCTCATGATTAAAACTGCATGAATCTAGCGCCCACACGTAGCGCCATCTGTGGTTCTTTCGAAAGACCGCTTCGGCAGAATGATCGTTCGTCTAAAGAAATTGCATCCACAGAGTGAATCCGAACCAGAGTGGCAACCACTCCTTGTGGTGTACTCTTCATTGTTCTCTTGATAGGGCGTCGTTGCTTAGATGCGTCATATTTTGATGCCGCAGTGAGGTGCCCGCTGTCGCGTCTTTTTCGTGCTTGGTTGTTTAGGTGTCTCGTGTTATGCATTTTGCTGAATTTCGACTGTTTTATTCACGGTTTGTACATTACTCATGTACTATCGGCAGAAGAAGTTTGCGGGAAGCGATTTCTTCGAAAAACGTTTATTGTAACTTCATCCCACTATCGACTCGTCGGATATTGTTACCCGAGAAAGAAGCATGTATTTGCCTAGTATCTTCGTCTATTTTAATCAATTGGCTTTCGTGACACCGCAGGAATAATTTTTTTGCGCACACCCAAGTCCCGCAAACTGTTGCTGGCGATATTATACGTAAAACACTGCTTCGTTGTAATAAATACCGTGTTTAAAAAGAAAGCACGATAACGGGGGAGGTGGGGGGTGCTGGTGTGTTGGCCGATTTGGCTAAGCCACCGGACTACAAAGCTGCTCTTTTTTTCATCGGCATTGGTTCAAATCCCGCTTCAAGGTTTTTTTTTTCCTGTGCATACCGTTTTCATTACGATGACACAGCGCTAAACTTGGCTTTCTTCAGGCCGCTTGGAGAGGAATTGGTGCTGACGTGTATTTTCTGAAAATAATGGATATGAAATTTTTATAGCCTTGGTTCATCGCAATGAAGGCAATAGAGGCGGTACAGAAAATTCCAGTTGTCATCACCGTGATATCAAAGAAAATAAAGTTTCTTCTGAAGGTTGAGACAATTGAAACCAGCAATTGCAGATTGGTAGGTGAGCGCGCTGCTCATCGGCCTCAAAACCACCCTCATTCGTGACGTGAAAAGGTGAACCAATATATCCGTTGCCTTAAGATTGTATCCTAATCAGTAGCTGTGCCGCCGCGGTGGCTGAGTGGTTATTGCGCTCCGCTGCTGGCCCGAAAGACGCGGGTTCGATTCCGGCCACGGCGGTGGAATTTCGATGGAAGCCAAATTCTAGAAGCCTGTGTGCTGTGCGATGTCAGTGCACGTTAAATAATCTCGGGTGGTCGAAATTTCTGGAGCCCTTCACTACGGCATCTCTCATAGCCTGAGTCGCTTTGGGACCTTAAACCCTCATAAACCAAACCAAACCTAGTCAGTAGCTGTGGCATTAAAATGGTAAAAATATATAAATAAAAGTGAAAAGCAAAACATAAGAAAAACACTTTCCAATTCTAAACCCGTAATTTCGTCGTATACTTTAAGTTCTGTGTTCGAATTCCGGTTTAAAAAACAATCTTATTTTGTCTTTGTGCTCTCTTTTGCTTTCAGAAAAAGTACAAATTTTTTTCTTCTGTGGCATTTCAGGAAGTTGTGATCATTGCAGTGAATAAGGAATCAACTGGATTTGCAAATGCTTTCACACTCTCAAGCCTTTATGCATTGGAATCACTGCGCTCTTCTTTCGTGCCATTGAACAGGACGACAAGCAAAGGCGTTTGGTAGCTAAAGCACTTAAAGCAATCCAGACTAGCCACATCCAGGTTGTGCGGAATATTGTACTACACGGATGTGGCGGATTTGGTGCCGGCTGTAGCAAGTTATTGACCGTTATGACGCTGCCAAGTTCATGCATAAAATCTCACAACCAAAGCGTCTGATTTTCGTCGGGGCTAAAGTTGCCGCCAATGGTGACGTGCACGTCATGAAACATGCGAGATGCCCGTTGCGGTGTACATCTAGCGCAGCAAAGCCGGGTGACAAACGTTTTGGGTCCTGAAGCCATGAGCGTAATTTTTCCCACATACGGCTTTTCGCTGCGTTTATTTGCTTTTATTTACTGTGTGATCTGCGCTGCGGGCATCGATTTTTGTCTGAGGTAGTTGCTGTTGCGATGTACGGATGTTTTATGATCACACGCTTCCGCGGCAGATTTTAAAAATTCTTGAAAGACGAAACAGATTAACACAACGAAACGGAACGAAGACAAGATAGCAGAAACACGCCACACAGGACGGGCGTCGACTAACAGCTCTTTATTGCGTCATAAAAAACATCACCGTTTATACCAATTTTCTAGACCACGTGATACAGTACCAGCCAGTGGACATTGCGATGGAACGCCTCACATGCTTGGCGCTCACTGTCAGCCGTCGTTGTCTAAGGCCTGTAGCTTGTTCATGCACACCTTTTATCTGTGGCCCGTTTATCATCGTTATTTTAGTAATGCTATTTCATGTTAGTGCATGCAATGTCCACTGGCTGAGAATGTAGCACGTGGTCCAGGACTGCCTTCCTGTGATGCTAGTTTCTTGTATCTTTTCCTGCTTCCGTTTCGCTGTGCTAATCAGTTTCATATAAAGTATGAACCAACTAGCGCACACCCGAATGCTCTCTGAAAGATAAAAGCGTTTTAAACGTAGTTCTTGGGGCGAGAAATATGATTAAGCTCTGTGTGTATAGGCGCGCAGTTCTAACCAATAGGAGGAAGAACAAACTTCTGGCGCGCAGTTGCGAATTTAATGATTATTTCTAAACTAAATTTGAGAATGATTTCTGTACATTATGCGGTAAGAGGAAAACCGGTTAGATAACAGAAAAAAAAATGAGGAAAAATTGGAGAGCACACTTAAGCTCCGCGTTAAGAGCATGACGCGATAGCGTTAGTGGGTCAGTATCCATACATTCAAAGTTGGTTATTCTCGACTTCACAATTATACATCCCTGGGATTCCTCATAACATTTCCTACGCATTGGTGCCGCGGTTAAGCGATGCCCCACTATTCTGCCGTGGCAGGTTCTGCCTCCAGGGAGGCTTTTGCGATTCATGATGTTGTTCCTCAGTGACGTAAAATTAATTTAGCTTTTAACTTCCAGGGTGCTCGCTTCCCTTATAATACCGTGTTCTGGTTGTCACAACGTCACGTTACCTAGGGGGCCCGTCTGGGTTGCTTTTCCGGCGTTTTCCGCTCTCAGAACCGATGACGCTAGATTTATAACGCTATCGCGTAGAAATCTGTGCTTGTCACTCATTATTGTGGAGTAATTATGAAATAAATATTTGAACTTCGTTGCCACTCATACTGCTCACAAGTGAGAAGAGGTTCGCAGTCGGGGGTACGAACAATACCTTATTCGCTTGGTCTCTACTTAATAGCTATAAAATCAACTTTTCCCTTGTATTTAAATGTGATGTCGGCTCATATTCACTTTGAAATTTAGTTTATGGTTGAAATACAAGCTTATTTTCGCGTGACTGCGTTACTGCTCCAAAGCTCCATGAGAGATTGAAATGTTTGTCTCTGGATATCCCGCTGTTGAGCGTGAAGAACTAAAATCTGTTTTTTTAAAGATGTCATCAAAAGTCGTGCATTTGATAACATCCAAACTGTAAATACTGACTAACATTTACATATGAATTGTTATCATAAAACAATTTTCGGCCGGTGACAAAAGTAACGAACTGATTATGCACCTGTATAATAACTAATGTAGTTAGTCATGTTTTTCTATTTTCGCGCACAGAAAAAGTACTTTTTTATTGTAAACGGAATTCGCTGAAACCACACCCAGAATATATTATACCAATAAAGCGCACCCAAGAATGCGTAGCTCAGCCACAATTTTCACAAACGAGTCAGGGGTTCAACTAGTTGACCCTTCAGCCATATCCCCTGCCCGCAGGGCCTTAATACGCGATGTGCATCTATGCGCAATGTGCCTTGAACACCAGGTGAACCTTAGAGTTTGCGGCTGCAAGGTACAAAAAATGTACCAATTTTACCCAAAAGCTTTTCCTGCTAAGTTACGGCTAACTAAGAGACGCCATTTGTAATCTGCTCACTATACGAACATAAAAAAACAAGCCTACTCTTAGGAAATAAAGCAGAGAAAAGATAGAAGAAATCGCTGGCTGAGTAATTGAAAAACTGCTAATAAAAGCCAGTAGCGTTTCGCCGAATGTCCACCAAAGCCACAACGAGTTTTCAAATAAAGTTTCCTAATTTTTTAGTGGCCGCATTCTTTTTTATTATTTCCTATATTTTAGACAAAGAAGAAGAACAAATAAAATACTTCATTTTCTCTCGGCCTTTGCCCCAAAAAATCAGTACCTGGTCCTTATGTTCCGGAGGATAAGTGAGACCCGGCCAAGCTGGAGAGCTAACCAAAAAGGACTGATTTTATTCTTGAAAGCCATGTTAATTGGACGACTAGAATGTAGCTGCGACTCGCGTGGCCACTAGAAAGCACCGCGAAAAGTCCTTCCGACCACAGACACAGAGTAGCACGTCGGAGGAATAAGCAAGGAATGTTCCTCTATAGTGAACAGGAAGTACAGGTCATCAGGAGAGAGGCTGTGGGGCAAAGGCACGCCTCGGGTGATCGTTGCGGATTATGCAGCCGAGAGCGAATTTGCGGAGTTTGGAGCTATAGCATTGTCACGAGGCAAAATGTAAATGTCATTCTCTAGGTTCCACGTGTGGTTTTTTCACGTATCTGTACCAACGTGTGGTTTTTTGTTTTCTTTTTTTCTTTCCATTGCAATAAACCTTCGGTTGGTAGTGTGTGCTTAACCGTGTTGCCCATATGTTTTCGTCCCCTTTTACCGTCGTCTTGTAGAAACGTTGTAGCGCCAAAAAAAGGCTTGTGAATGTTAACCAACTAGCCGGAACCCAAGCTTTACATAAGCCAGGAACGCGGCTACTGGCCACATTTGACGACAGAGGGCATCGAACATACAACGAGGAGAGTAGCAGTAGATGCAGCCTAAAAACGGTGCAACCCAAGGAGACGTTGGCACTGCGGGCGTTTCAGGTGCACATAGAGCCCAGGCGGGCAAGCAGTGAAAGTTTGGGAGTTGTCCAGATGATGACACATGCATCTGAGACGGGTGATCGAAAGTCCAAAAAGGAAAGTAAGCATAAACATAAACGTTCACGCAGAATTGAAAACAGAAATAAATACTGTGCAAGGAATGCGCAGTTTTCACTACGTTAAGAAATCACGGGATACTATCTATGCACCATGTCCAATTACTAAGGCGGCTGCCTAAGCGAATCCCTCAACTATCTTCACGTAGGGAGAAATTCGCAAAGCAATTTGACGTTCTAAACTGCGTGAGGCGACAGCCTTTCCGCACGACTTTGGCTTCTGCCGTTGCTGCCTGTGCGAATTAACATTAAAGACGAAGCATTTGTATTCATACACGCAAAACATAAATATCCGCAAAAACAGCAGGTTGAACAGCCGTCGCCGTAGTTCAGTTGGTAGAGCACCGGACGCGAACTTTCGGTGATATTTGGCTCCCTTTATAAGTTTGTCAAACAAGCCCCTCATTTCCTTTACCTTGTCTGCTAATAGCTTAACGAGTATCTCGGTTCTGGCCGTCTTGATGCCATAGGTAGCATGAGAGGGCTTCGCAGAGTTTCCGCCCTCGCCGTTAGATAACGTTCCACGTCACACTTGAGATAATACAGGACGTGCTACGTCCGCCGCTATGGACGAGGGTGGAGCTGGCGAACACTCTCAAGGTTTGTTTACACCCAATAAACATAAATACCCACGAGAGCAGCAGATTGGACAGCTGTCGCCGTAGCTCAGTTTGTAGAGCAACGGTCACGGTATTCGGAGGTCGTGGGTTCGGATCCCAGCGGTGGCATGGTTGTTTTTTTTTGCTGTTTTATAAGTAATTTTCTTTAAACGATAGATTAATATAAGTATTATTATCCCACTGAGCAGCACTACACATAAAAAAATTACATTCCCCTATGAACCTTGATTTCGGTGACTGTTGGCATCCTACATTAGTTTGTCAAACGAGCCCCTCATTGTCTTTACCTTGTCTGCATATATATATATATATATATATATATATATATATATATATATATCCGTGTGTGTGTGTGTGTGTGTGTGTGTGTGTGTGTGTGTGTGTGTGTGTGTGTGTGTGTGTGTGTGTGTGTGTGTGTGTGTGTGTGTGTGTGTGTGTGTGTGTGTGTGTGTGTGTGTGTGTGTGTGTGTGTGTGTGTGTGTGTGTGTGTGTGTGTGTGTGTGTGTGTGTGTGTGTGTGTGTGTGTGTGTGTGTGTGAAGGTAATGTTCTGGGTGCAGCGGTAGCACTCCAATGGTGGTGGCTCACTTCTGTGCTTAAACACCCGAGCTGGCACTCTCTACCCTTGTTTGTTTTGTGCTTGTGCCACCGGTCGGTCAGCCGGGTCATGTTCATATATATTCCTATACGGGGTGTTTCATGTGAGACTTTACGCAATTTTTCTAAATAGGCGTTTAGGCTTAAAACAGCGCTTGTCAGCGGTGTAGTACATCAGCATACAGGTAGAACGTGCAAACTAGCATGCTGGTTAACTTAAATTAAATAGTTAACTTATCAACAATCAGTGTTAGGCTCCTTATTTTTGAGAGGCGTGTAGACCACACTAAGCAATATTGATATAGTGATTTAGAATTCAGGAAATGCGGTTACCCTCGGCGCTGTGGCCCACCAAAACTTTGTCTACATCACGCCAAAACACATGAGTTTGCGAGCAGCTGGCAGGCTAAACAACGTCTCCAGTGCACGTAACTCGTCGAAATAATGAGAATTTGTTGAACCATAGCTCTGAGGGTAATCGCGTTTTCGAATTTCTAAAGGCTGATATAGATATTACTCACTATAGGCTACACGTACGTTTCTCAATAATTAAGGAACCTAGCAGTAATAGTTAGAAAGGTAACTATAGAATATTAGTTAACCAGCCTGCTAGTTAGTACATCTTATCTGAATTCTGACGTACTTCACATCTGACACTGCTATGCCGAAAAAAAGCGGTCTTCCAACTAAAAAAGATTTTCTTTAAAATTCTGAAATTTCTTAGGTGAAACATCCTTTACATTCGTTCCTGAGTCTTCGCAGATGCATTTTTGGGGCACGCGTAGTTCCAAAGATACTCATTTTCTTACTGCTGTAACAGGTCTACTGGAAGATTTCTTTATGACAAAGAAAATTGGCTTCCCTATCTGAACTCTCGTACATGTGTCATATGTGTCTGACTCATAGGAGATTATGGAATATTTGTCATTTGTGCCTTCCTATGCCATACGTGCCCACATATGTGATACGTGCCCACATATGCCATACGTGCCCACCTATGTCTTATGTGCCAACATATGTCATATATGCCAAGATGTCGTACGTGCACAGCAGTAATAGGAGCATACGTGTCTCATATATGTATTTTGGGAAGTGTATTGAAAAGGGAAACGCTGGGCTGGAAAAAATGGGAACACTGAAATAATTGCCATATTAGTTAAGAAACTAAAAAGTAAAAAAGTACAGGGCGAAAATAAAACTACTGCGCTCAACAGATTCGAAGCACCATCCAGCAGATCCGTAGAACGCAACACTAATCGTTGCTCCAGGACTGCTAGTTTCGACAGCACCATTAATCCTGTATGACAAAAATCTTGCTAGACTTTCCATCACTTCACAAATGAAGTGTACGAAGTGAGGACAAGTGGCGATTTCTCTGGTTTAGTGAACGTAACTAGACAACTGGACAACTTACCTCAAGTATAGTGATTGTTAATGTGCCTTGCTAGAAGCATTCAATGCGCACATATTTTTTGCTACACCCGACGCTCCACCATGAAAATACTCTAACTAATCCGTTGCGTAGCTTTAGAATGGCTCAACAAAGCAGAAAGTGCAATATTTACCTTCTAATTAAACGTGTATCCAAGCACATTAGAAACACCGAAAAGGAGACAGCTCGGGTAGCCCGTCTTAAAAGAAAGAAAGAGGGCACAAAGAGAGAAACAAAGAGAAAATTTTGTGAAACAGGCCAGGCATTTTTTTTTGGTTGCGTTGGTTCGGCATTTGTTATTCTCTTTTTGGCGGCTTGTCCCTCGCTTGTTTTGCGGACTGCGCGTGGCTGTATGCGAGGCACTCATGAACGGCAATATTTCGCACAAGGTAGATGTAAGCTGACACGATGTACATCGGAGCTCTTTTCTGCGCACGAGTGCCTTGTGTCAGTTAGGGTATACTGCATAAAAGTACACACTAAAGACACCTTGAGTGCGTGGGAACTCATATTGCGGAAATAACTCTTCATCTGAGACATTCGCAACGCGTGTGAGCTCTTATTGTGCCCATATAATCTGTTACGCATATGAACTGATATGAAACTTGTGTTCATAGGAGGCAGATTTCTTTGCACCTATAGCTCATATGTGTACACGTTAGACACATTTTAGACATAGACGACCTCGTATGAAGCATAACTTGCCACACATAACACATATGGTGTCAACTTAGTTCATACGAGGCACATTTGGGACCCATTTGACCTCGTATGAAGCATATCTTTGTTGATATGAGGCATATATCTTTTACACATATAACTCTTACACCGCCTAAATCAGCTCATCAGGTCGTATGTAACACATATGAATTCATACAAGACGTATATGAAATTATACATGATTCAGAGCACAACAGCAGATTCATAGCAACATAGCAGATTCATAGGGTGTTATAGCACAACCGAAATCTCTCGAGATATCCATCCAGCCGAAAAGAAAGCACGGGTGGGTTAGATACATTCGTGACACATTTGCTGGGAATTTGCAGATTGGGTCAAGAACGTGCCACATGAGACCTTATGGCCCAGGCGCGTCAATGTGTGGGAACATTTAAGAAGCTGTGGAGCATTTTCGTACGTCGAAAAATGGCGGTAGCACGCTTTGTTTTAAGCGAAGAATGGCGCGCCAGGAAAAGACAAGGACTTGATGGCAATACCCTTTCTTCCTTGACTTTTTATGCCTCGCTATTTATCGGTGAACATGTGTCACCAGATTAACCGAACATTTACGCTTCTTAAGCACGCTTTTAAGCCTATATGTCATGCACTAATCATAAATTGAGAATAGAGGTGATCACAGTCAGCACAAAAGTCCTTCCGATTCGATGCAGCTGTTGTATGTGGGATATTTTTTTCTCAACCGCATACATTAGTTGATGAAAATGATAACCACTACCCTTTCGCTTTCTGTTATCGAGGTGGATGAAACCCCATATGCAATGGCTCTCACACCACAGCCCCAGAGTTTCACTGCGTTGCTACGTCTCTAAGTTGGGTATTTAGCGAACACAGACACCACAATATTTTAAAACAAACGTGGCCGCAAACTTCAGTAATTTAAAATTGTAGGCATATTTGTAATAATTACGGTATTGACGAAGAGAATTGTTATTTGCCCTCCGACAAAATGATTTTCAGCATTTTTGTTAGTTTTACTTGAAAAAAAAATCTTTTAACATAATTTTAACAGCTCTCTATCAATCATACTTCCAATTATTCGACAACATGCTACATTTGATTTTTAAACGAATATTGCTGGTGGCATGACGTAAGCCAACAGTCACCGAAACCAAGGAGCATAGGGGACGGATCTTTTTCCTTTTTCAATTTGACGTTTTCATTACTTGGTAAATGAGTGCAATTATTTATGGATTAAAGATAATTGGTAACAAAGCCGAAGAAAAAACAACGACATACCGCAGGTGGAATCCCAACGCATGGCCTAGGAATTTTTTGTCTGCTACTGTGCCAACGAAGCTGTGATGACGGCGGTCCAATCTTCTGCTTTCGAGGGCATTTAATGTGTAGTGTAATCAAACAATGAGAGTGCTCACTAGCACCACCCTCATCCACAGCGGCTGAAGTAGTACGTCCTGTATTACCGCGAGTGCCACGTAGGAACACAATCGAACGGTGATGGCGGAATCTGTGCGAGAACCCTCTTATGCGACCTTTCACATCAAGACTGCCAGATTCGAGGCCCTCGTTGAAATGTTAGGCAGACAAGGGCTAGTCAGAAAAGGCAAGACAGAGGAAGCCCCTCTTTTTCCTTCCCTTGTCTGCTCTGTTGCTGGCTACATTTTTTTCAGCTCTGATTTAGTTCACTCAGTAATATTCAAGATATTGCGTTCGATTAAGACTGTTAAAAGGTCGCTGGTTATTCTTTTCGCTCGCAAAATACAGTTGTATACAATATGCACTAAGAAGCAGCATTTATAAATGTTTCTCGGCAGTCGAAATTGAACTGACGGATGTCAGAAATGCAGAAGGAACGTTTCTAAGACTAAATGAGTGAGGTAAAATGGCTGTACTTTGCCCTGAATTGCTCTGCTAAACATCAGTCTATTTCTTTATTTCAGATTTTTCAAAATATTTTGGATACATTGGGATTATAAATAAAAAACTGTTCCAATAATCACTAACGGCGTGCACCCACTCAAAACGGGCATGTCTCTTTAATGCATTCCCTGCCCGCTAAAGCCAGTAAACGATTAATTGAAGGTGAAGGAGATTCCTCTGCTTTCCGATGGATAGTGTTTCGCTTGTCGTTTTTTCGCGCACTTTTTTCACGACGCTCTCTGCCGGCAGGGCGATGCTTTTTCAGCTTTTTACTTTACCGTTGTGCTTTAGATTGCTGCCACCTTAAAGGAACAGCGAGGTTCGAAGGCCTGGTTTTTTAGCCAGACACCAAGACAGTGAACTTTTGTTTCTCTCTGTCTCGCTCGGTTGGCAGGTACCTGATGTTCGTGTTGAAAACACAGTGGGCTTTGTTTACATTTCTTCAAACTTAAAACCTCTGCTTGACGTGCCAGCTATTTGCCAGTGGTGAGTTAGGCTTCGCTTGTTGGTTCACGATCTTGTTGGTAGCAGTGCGAACATGGGACGACAGAAAAAAAAAATGGGATGTGTTTTTTTCTGTCACCCCGTCTTCGCGCTGTTATCAGAATGAATCACTG
This sequence comes from Amblyomma americanum, assembly GCF_052857255.1. NCBI lineage: Eukaryota > Metazoa > Arthropoda > Arachnida > Ixodida > Ixodidae > Amblyomma > Amblyomma americanum. The sequence continues at coordinate 145,352,435 of NC_135501.1, read as the reverse complement.
AGCCACCGCATCGGTTTAAAACGGGCGTTCATATATAGCCGAAACTGCGTACGATAAACTCAATGTTGCCGAACATTTCGTCATAAGCTGTCGCCAGGATATGTTCGCAAGTTGGGGATGAAATGTGAACGATGGACTCCCGTCACCAGGACATGCACTTAAGTCATAAGGACGCTTTCACATATTGATCCCTGACATGTGTGCTTAATTAACGAATCCACTGCGCAGCTCTCATTGCAACAAACCGACTCGAAAGGATATTGTGCAATGCGTAATAAAGCTAGTCAGACTCTGCATTGAAGAACGATATTCTCGCGCCATAACAACTTCTGCCTTGTGACGTTGCTAATAAAAATGCATAAACAGCAACATAAAATTTTGTGCCTGTGCAAAGACACGCAAGGCGGCTGTATGATGCAATAGCGGCAGAAAGGAGGGCGGCCGTCAGTGCCTGCGCAGTCACTTTTCTACACTGCCTTGAAATGCGTCTCGACGAGCGTGGTGGAAAGTACTCGCTTTTCCCATTTTTCTGATCGGTAGCTTACATCTACAGAGAAACGGGTACGAAAGACGTCCTTCGAAAATGACCGCTTCGGTGTGGCCGTAATCGTAATCCTACGTTGTGGACGGAAGGAGGAGCTAAATATTAGGACATCTTTACTGCCATGCAATACAGAATAGTTGCTGTCATGTCATCAAACGCCGGCCAAGACTAAAGCAGGATTGCGAGCGGCCTTTCTCTGCTCATAACGTTATCCACCTCTGAACGCTATGTGCCACTAATTGAGAAGAGACGGAGGGATTCCGTTAACAGGTACGACGCGGTTCCTTTGTTCTTCTTATAAAGCGATCACCTTATAAACTCCAGCAATGAATCGATGCTCTTTTCTTCGCACACAGTACCTGCTATTTCTTCCCCTTCATTCTATTTCCAGCCCTCCTGCATAACATTAACAACCACAAAGTCCACATTCAGACTGAAGGTTTGATTTGAAGGCAAGCAGCAGTTCGTGGGTTGTCTCCTCCTTCTACCCCGTTTCTGTGTCCCCTCCTCATGACAGCTGCATAAGGCGTACGATCGCACTGGGTGCTTTTCTGCGAACCACCACTTTTCGGCTCACCGGACCAGCATTCTCATAGACGAGCACAGGAACGCAGGTCTATTAAGCCACCACCTAAGACGCTTACATTGAGGCCGATGTCATTTTCCTCGTAAAAACTCTAATAGATTTGTGACTGTAGAGCATAAAAGACTGTAAACATTCAGTGTCTCATTCTCTTTCTGCCCAGGATCCAGTTTTGGGCGCGGTATCCTAAAACACGAATTCGTATCATCCCGGCCATCTTCAAACCATGTGTCAGTGAATTTTAGAGGCGAAGGGACGTGGAACATCTGGTGAATTGACTCTACTTCACCAGAAAGACTTCAGGATGTTGGTGTCATTTTTCTCCCGCTCTTTCTAGCAACATTTTTGCAAAAAAATCTCTCCATTAAAGCTTGGCTGAATGTGATTTTTATGTGGTCAGCTAGATTTTTTTTAAAAAAAGCAGTGTAGACCGATTGCACAGGACTTCAGTCATGTCCAGCTATAATTTGGACCACATGTTTTCCGGGACGACTGACCAGGTGAGAAAAGGTAACCATGCAGCACGAACCCAGCCATAAATTGAACTACATGTGCTTTAATACCATGATTTTTTGCTAAATAATGATCAGCTACGGACTATTCATCTGCATCCTGCGGTCAGACTACATAACACTGATAGCGGCAAGGATTGTTCCTGTTGAAGGAAGTATATTTTAGTCTAGCTGTTAGCTCAAAGAAAAGCACTAGCGATACACCAATGCACAATCGTAGTCAGGTAGAGCCAAAGAAACGAGGATCTTTCTAATTAGTCCCCAACTTGGACTGTTGTCCTCCAGCCTACACAGGAAGAGGCGGCCATGCTCTGTACCAGGTTGTCCGTTCCCAGTTAAGACTAACGACCACTTTCCGTTCTTTATCCAGTATGGTACTCTATAACGTTTTTACGTTGATTAAATATCCTCCTTGCGCATTCAAGGTATTCGAAGAGATCAGGCATGATTCCAGCACTGATATCAATCTATCTAGTACACTCACCTCGCACATAAGAGATCGATGGCACACTCGTTTCACATCGACAGCTCGAAGAATGTAGTTAAGGTGAATATAATTAAAAACCAGATAAAAAATCTTCCTTCCCCGATGGTGGTGGTTTCAGTTGAATAGTAATTGATCAAGGGTGTGACTTCAAACCAAGCTCCTTTGTTGGTCATTGCTCAAGTCTTAAGCGTGAAATGGATGACTAACCGGATGACAGATGTAGCCTCCTACGTTCCTTTGCACAAAAATGCGAATCAGTCAAGTGCATAGGTAAAATGAAAACTAAAATATAGAGAGTTGTTATAGGTCCTCACAAGGCGTTCGTGCTTAATCGGCCAGGATACCATAGCCGCTTCTTAAACAATTGTTGTTTTCGAAGAAGAGAAATTGTTCCTCAGTTAGGTGTGAAGAGATTAATATATAAGGGTTTATAGATGGCGATCTATATTCGTCAGAATTAATCACAACCACTTCCTATTTTGTTTCTGCATACTAGTACACGGCAGCACTAATTTTTCACCTGGCATTATAATGAAAGATGGTGTCTGTGCTTAAAGACAGCTACGTAAGCGGTGAAGCGAGCAAAACAAACGGATATGAAAAAGCGATATCAAAAGAAGAGAGCATGTCCTTTACTCAGATATAAAAGGTTGTAAAGTGCCAAGAAGCAATTATACTTTCAGCGAAATGAATTAGTCTTCTTAGGTCTCTGGTTGGAGTTACCTATGATAATGGACCAATAGAGTTTTATAGCACGCCAAGAAAACATTCTGATACCAAATTCCATGCGTAAACAGTATCTTTAAAATTTTCAATAAACTGGTAAAGCTACGATTTACTTCATATAATAAACGGATTCTAAAAAAGATAAATACGCCATATTTACAAGCAACGTGACACATTAATGTCAGGGCACCGCCCAGGAGACTGACGTAGACGAATAAGTATGAGAAGCATGAGCCTTGTTGCTTGTGAAAATTAAACATGTTCGAGAGAATTGGCTCCACCTCCGGCAGATCAGTCTCTCATGAAGTAGAGTTTGAAGAACCAGCTATATGCAGAATTAGTAGCCGCCAGCCTTGATTCAAGATCGAGCTTTTTATTGAATTGCAAAACATTGATTTTGTAGGAAGGAAAAATGCGGATCGTCCGTGAGAAGTGCCTATAAGTCATCAGATGACAGCGAACCAAGTAGAACATTCAATAGCCCAAGTTTCAGCGGCCAGTTCTGAGCTGACCAACACGGCCTTCCATTGCTCGAGACGAAGAACTTAGATCCAAGAATGGTGAGGTAACGTTCCTGGTTAGGCCCTTCGTTTTCCAGTGCAGCAGCCTTTAAAAACGGCAGTGGCAGGCGCACTCTAGCAAGGTATCTCCGTCTTCTGTTTAAGCCTTTATTTTCTTCAGACATCAAACAGCTTGTATTCGCTCAGGTTGCCATTTCTGAAACTTTTTTTTTATGAGCGGAAAGCAGCCTGTCAACTTAAGAGTACTCGTCCGTGAATGTTATCGACACCTATTTGGGCTAGAAGGTGCTTTAAAAGGCGCGGTGCAGGTAACCTAAAATAACAGATAATGGCTGATGTAATGTTTTAAAAGAAGTTGAGAGTAATGTGCATGAGGGAATAAACTGCAGTAATGATACTTAAGTCAAAATCAATAAGAAACGGGCATGACCAGATCATGTATTTCAAAATGTAGGTAAAAGATGATTCCTTAGTGGAACGGAGTGTGTTCGAAGAGGAGACAAGAGTAACAGGGGCCAGCAGGTGTTCATGCGTGAGGATGAGGTTAGGAAGCTGGGAGGGTTAAGGCGGCCGCTGCTCTCACGTTACACGGCTAATTGAAGCGATATGGGAGAGGTGTTTGTCCTGTCTTAAGCGAAGATAGGCAGATAATGAAGATCATAGACTAGCGACCTTAAATGGCGAATGAAAAGCTTACAGCAGTGAAAAAAGAAATGTCTGAGAAATTGAGACCAGTCGTTCTGACTTGATGTGACACCTACGCTCTCTTTTCAAAAGAACCACAAGGTAGAACTGCACTTAAACCCTAGTTGTAAAGTCTGTCCATTTTCTGTTCATGTTTTCGCCTTAGATATTTCGCGACACCCAATTCATGCGTCTGCAGGCGTACAAGTCTTGCATCGCTCGTTGTTACCGGGTATGTGACCAGAAACCGCCTGGCTTTCTCTGTGGGTTCTACCAAGTCATTAGGGTTTAAAAACTGGCGACTATTTCCTTTTACTCAAGCTCATCTATATATTTCGCAGAATGAAGTCCGCAAACGAATCATCCATAAACTTCGGCGTAATGTCTCTTCTAAACTAGTTACTAAAATATTGCCATACCCGAAGCACGGCATTACGAAGTTAGTTTAAAACCGTTTGAGGTGCTTTTCTGGCTGTTGTTAATAGAAATTCAAAGGACATTCGCGCAGAAAATAAGGCGTTGCCAACCCCCTCGTAATTTTAAATGCGCCAACGAAAGTTCATAGCTGCTCGACGTAAACGATGCTGTTCGCTAAGGTAATTTCGGCCCGTCTCCACTTTACCATACGAGATAACATAGTAACCTTAGTGTAGTGGTTCAATCATAACCGCAAAACTGCGAACACTCGCACGTAGAATACCAGGCGTATCCTATAAAAAGAATACTTTTGTCAGTAACGATGAAATAAATTTTACTTTGACTTCTTGAAAAAATGCAAAAGGGCAAGAATTATGGTTCACCCTGCCCCACACGTTTTGTTTCCCGTAAACGAGCAGAAGGCACGGCAATTTCTATGAAGGCTAACGAAGCAGCTCCGGTTGTTAACAGATTATTTTGTTTTTACTGTACGGCTTATCTCTCAGCTGAATTGAATGTGTCTCCAGTAACCCGCTGCATGGCCAGCGTATTATGTACGCATAGTGTGTTTGAAAGTAAAAAAAGTTTAGAGCTCGCAAATTACACTGAGGGGGTAAACAATATGCAAAGGCAGCACCCACTGCATCGACCTTAACGGAATGGACTTGAAGGCCAGGAAGAAAACGAGTAAGTATTCTGATCTTTTAAATAAGGCCGCCTATCTACGAGAAATCCTCCACAAATGTGTAGGTGGGTTCAAAAGCCAAGTAATTTCTTTTTTACACGAGGCACTTCACAAAACACTGAGAAAAGGGCAGTAAAAAAGGCATCAACTTCTTTGAAAAGCACCAAAATTGTGCAGATCTTCCTCGAAGTTAAGCCACTTTATCAAGTTCTCCCGTCTGTCTGCGTCAAGAGCCATCAGAGGAAGAAAACACAAGCATGCAATATAAAAAAAAGCTCACGCAGCCAAAAAAGGCTAAAATAGCTTTCTTCTCTTGGACCGCTTCAAAACCGCTAGAAAGACGCGACACGCAGGAGACGCCTCACCTTTTTTCTGTCACATTTTCTGCCCTGCGCTGAACTACATCGAGAATTCCTATCTACCACGTCCTTCACACAGCTCCAAGCGCACACAACAGCGTTCTGGCGGCCAGAACTTGCACGATGCTACTCAGGGGATAAACGAAGTTTGAGGGACGAAAATAAATGGAAGTGGTGGTGGAGGAGCGGTCTCTGAAAGGGTTGTCCAGAACCAATCACTTGTCCTGGACATATATTTGATAGCGCAAAAGGCTGTTGGGAACACAAATGGGACACTTTGGGCAGGCTGAATTGTGGGATAGTGTACAACCTTTGTCAGTAAAATTTCGTGACTGAGTCTTAAAAAAATGATTTGATGTCAGTGCACGTTAAAGATCCCCAGGTGGTCGAAATTATTCCGGAGCCCTCCACTACGGCACCTCATTCTTCCTTTCTTCTTTCACTCCCTCCCTTGTCCCTTCCCTTACGGCGCGGTTCAGGTGTCCAACGATATATGAGACAGATACTGCGCCATTTCCTTTCCCCAAAAACCAATTATTATTATTATTATTATTATAACATTGAAATCATTTGAGCACCACCCCTTCGAAAGTCTCCCTTCTTGAGATCTTGGAAAAGTTGAAAAACGCTTTTTTTGGCATGCCTGTCAGCTCCTTAGTCGTGACGTCTTGAATGGCCTCCACAATCCCCATCCAGCGACCTTTTAGGGCTCTCTTCACGCGAGGAAAGAGGAAAAAATCGCATGCCGAGAGGTCAGGCGAGTATGGCGGATGGAGAAGCACAGTAATGCTGTGCTTGGCGAGAAATTTTGTCACGCTGATAGCAGTGTGGGGCGTTGCGTTATCCTGAAGAAGGCTCCATTGTCCAGATGCCTATAAGTCAGGGCGACGGCATCGCAGTGCATTACGCGTGTGTTGGAGCACGCGGATATAAAACTCCTGATTCACCATCGGCCATTGTGGGACGAAGTCGTGGTGTATGACACCGCTGGCATCGAAAAAGGTACCAGCATCGTCTTTGTTTCGGGCTTCTGTCGCCGCACGTTTCTCGACGCCGGAGAGCTTGTGAGCCGCCATTCGGCGCTCTACCTCTTTATTTGAGGATCGTATTGAGAACACCATGTTTCGTCTTCAGCAATGATGCTGTCGACGAACGCGCCATCCTTCTCTGCCTCGGAGAGCAAATCAGCGCTCACTGATGCCTGCGTGTCCTTCTGGTCCCGTGTGAGGGAGTGCGGAACAAGTCTGGCATTCAGCTTTCGTTTCCCCACGTTCTCACGCAAAATTTGGTAGAATGATGTCTTACTAATGTCGAGAGCATTTGATAGCATGCGGACTGTAATGCTGCGGTCTATCTACACGATTTTCCTGATCCGAGGCACTTTGTATTCATTCAATGACGTTCAAGGGCTCCCCTGCCTAGTGTCCTCTTCCACCAACGTTCTCTCTGAAACGAACCCCTTGTGCCACTCGAAAACTCGCGCCCGCGATAATGTCTCGTTGCCGTAAGCGTCACAAATGGGCTGATACGTCTGTGTGGCTGTGTTGCCAAGCATCACACAGAATTTTATGTTTACACGCTGTTCAAGGCGAACGTCCATCTCTCCACATTCACTCATTGTAGAATGCGCAGACGACTAGTGACCACGTAATTTACTACATGTAGTGCCGTCTAGCGGCGGCACAGCAATTAACATAAATAGCTCAGGTTAACCCGTAAAGATAGCGCTACACATGCGCACCAACATTTGTTTTGCGGAATTGTTTCTAAAGAAGAAAATAGTTCAGTCCAGAAACTGTACGGACAAATGTTGTGCATTGAGAAGTGCGACAAGGGAGCAAAAGGATAGACTTTAGGGCGAATACGATAAAGTTGGTAGAAAAAGAGAAATGCGTTTCAGAAGTTATTATCGCAAGAAGAAAATATGCGCAGCACTGTGAAGCCTGCCTGTTGTTTTACTATGCTAAGGGGGCAAAGGCTAGAATTCTGTTTGACTATGTTAAGAGGAAGAAGGCTCCGAGCCTGGGGCCCTTTCTATTGCTCCCTTCAAAGGGCAGCGAAATCGTAGCCTCATTTACCCAACTTACTGACAAGGAGCCGACCGCAGTGCAAATCCTATTGACCACACTTTCCATTATATTCTTAGACTCTCCTAGTGCATTGCAGTTTGTACCTTGAATTGTGTGGCATAAGGCGGCCGCAAAAATGACATACAGAGAGATTATTCATGAACAAAAATAAGGAATAGTTCGAGGATAATTGGCAAACAGGAAGAGGCAGTTAATCGAGTCCAGTAGAAAAAAGAGACAGGTCGAGCGTTACGGGAAAGAAGGCGGGCAACTCGTGTCTCCTGTCTTGACTGTTACCACTGATGAGATGGAAAACATTTACAGAGGAAAAGCTAAAGAAAGCTAACTCGTAAATGCTCTAGATGGGGAATAGATGAGATGGGCGGAGAGTAGCCAGGACTCTCTGCGATTATAAGGAAAATAGAAAAAAATAAAAAGCCTTAGAGGAAATAATAGATGTGAAGAACCAACACGCTGCACCACATCTGTATTTTAGATTGTTGATCTAATTCCCATGATCAGATGAAGAAAAAGTCATATCAAAGCAATATAGAGACGAGAAAGGATTAAAGGTAGAGAGTAGAAACGATTCGAAACTAAAGCGAAGATCGAGTACCTAAAAAATTGTCTGAGAATTATGTGGTGTTTTCGCAAACGCAGGAGTAACAGAAATGGTAGAGGAAAGTGTCATCGGGAAGGAAATAATAGAGCTCAGAGTTTGGGCTGACGAAGAGGCCGGAGGACGGGACGCTGACGCGGACCTTTCTATCGACATGGCAACAACTAAGCCTTTTTTTCTTCTCGTGTACAAGTTGGCTTCAGCAGCTTTCTGCTTCTCTGAAAATGCCAGCAGGGACAGGAAAAATAATGCTTCTCATCCATTTCTTTTCCCCCTTTCGCTTTCTTCTGTTGTATTCGATTTACTGCCTGCGCTTCCATGTACGTATACGTCCGTGCCGGCTGTTTTTCTATAGACCTGTTTGTAGATACCGCGGTTTTCTCTTTCTCTGTCGGTGGAACTTCTGCTGCCGTCTTAACTATATCCCTTTTATCCATAGGGTGAATGGTAGCAAACTCCATCAATCACACCAAATTTTCTGTAGATATTCTTTTTTCATGTCTTTAAGGTTGTGATGTATTGAACTGAGGCTCGGCTAGGCAGCGTTTTTCTTTATATCGTCTGATTACTAGCCTGCCAGAGATGCGATTGTTATCTGTGAGGGCGCAGAATGAGGGCTGATGAGATTATGCGCTGTGTGGTCTTGTAATGAACTTCACCTGTTTGCGTGTGTTTGAATGTGCCTGTCACTAACAGTTTCTCGGAAAAATATGCTTTAGGAATAGCGTGACCCATGATGATAGATACCGGTCTCAGAGAAAATTGCAGTCTGTTGGGCTCGAGTATCTGGCACTATACGCTGTCTGACTTTCCAAAATAACAATATGAACAAAAGAAGAAAAAAACTTCATAAAACGCGTTTGGTAATCTCTGATTTAGCGCTGCGACCCGTGTTCTTGTTAATACGTGCGTTTTCCTTGATGTTTCTTGTTCACCACAGATTGAGGCCTCCTGTACCATGTGAATTTATTTTGCAGAGAGCAACTGTCCCCCATGCAAAGAATAGAAATCACGAAGCGTTCACCTACGCAGCCTGTCTGGAGCGGGGGAACGTGCGAAACAGCACACGTAACGAGAGAAAATAAATATCTGTTCGCGGCGAACGTAACTATAAAGGCTTACTTCACTCTGTGTCAAAACCACACAGAACACGAAGTATATTGTTGTTTAATTGCTAATTTGTTTGATTTTTGATTGATACGCGCGCGCATAAAATCGCACCCAAAACAAAGAAGCACTGATGTTTGCATACTGTTTCCGTCCGTACCTCGGTAGTACCGAGGTAGAGTAGTTTACAGTCACATTTTCTTCGTGAGAGAATAAAGACTATCTTACAAGGAGAAGCGCAATTTTTATAATATTCGCGAATAGTTCCTGCTGTCTTGCCTCGGGAAGCTAAAGCTAGAAAACCTAAATGAAAAGACATCGTTTCATAAGTCGCCACATTCTTTGGTTGGTAGTCATATTTTGAAAAAGGTTTCTTGCATAATAAATGTTACGTTGGCTTCGACATGTGCCGCTTCCGCAGTTGCATATATCGTCGACGCGTTTCGATGATGCTAGAAATTAGAAATAGATTTCGTGTTCCAGAGCTTTCTTATGTCTGAATCTCGACAGCATGCCTTTTGCAGAATCCATCTGTGACCCAATAAATCTATTAATCCATGCGTGTAAGACGTGTTTTTTATGGAATTGATAGCAGTTTAATTATTTTGCGAATCCCTATGCAGGCTGTAGAAAGCCAAACGTTTCTTGTTCACTTGCTCGTTGTATCATGTTACATATGGAAATATTCTTCGACATGGACATAAATTGCGAAGCGACGCATGACAGGCAAACGGCAAGGATATGGGCGCTAATACTGAGCCGCGCGTTTAGCGGTTTCTGGGAAAAATATGTGGCATTCTTCATTCTAATTTACTGTTCCTCTTGTCCTGTGCGAACAAATTTATTTGCGGAGGGCAGTGCACACAGCTCTTCCTTCCTGATGCTTTCAAGACAGCTGGCCGCTTTCCGCTTGTCTTCCTTCAATATCTGACAATTTTTTTCTCCTCATTGTGTTACGTTGATGAAGGACAACAATGATATCTCACAACTTGTTGGTGTTATTTTGTTATCGATGCTGGAGGTGACAAACGCCGTCAAAGAAAGCGCATGATTCTGTACTTCTGTCCCCGAACATAAGAAAAACTCTCATTGTTGCCTCTCGTTTGTTGGCAATACATCATTGCTGGAAAGTGGCGCCATTGATGCCCTACTTTCTTCTTCACGCAATATATAGCATTTCGCGATTTACATTCCTGTCTTCTTGATAGGCCTCGCTGTTTCCTGGCATAAAATCCTATGACAGTGCAGTGATGCAAAGTTTTGGGTACGCATTATTTTACGATTTGTTTTGATATCTTGCTGCTTTTTGTGTGGCTACGTTTGTCGCTGCAACTGTAGCAAAAAGGCTTATAGATAGGTACAAATCATTATCAGTCCAAGGTTGCCTCATCAATGCCAACGACAGTTGTGCCATATAGGCAAACTAATGGTAAAAAGTGTTTAAAATACGGCGTTTAGTTTATCTTCGTGATTGCTGTTAAAAATTCAGGTACAAGTGAAATGAAACCCTATTGTCGAGCTTTATAAGGCTGCGAAGGTACGCCACGCCAGTTAGTCGACAGCTCTATTGGAGTGAGCAGCATGTACGTAGTATACTGATTCAGATGCACCATTCGCAAAATCTTAAAAATGAATTTTTTGTTAAAGAGCTTTTATCATTTGTCCTCTAGTGATGCTGGTCTAGCAGTGCTGCTCGCGGAACAAATAGGACTTAAATCGCGTGTCATAAGCATTTGTAATTTTTAGGAAGACAAAAGAAACATGCCCTTGTACTTAAAATCCTATCGTGCTTAGCAGACAGACGAGAACTTTGCATGGAAATCTTGATCAATATCAATATTGGTGGCAACATAAAAGAAATTTTAGAATTATCAAGAAGGTTACCTTCTCAGAATTAATCTTACTAGGTGCACAAATTGAAAGCGGTACAGGCTTAGGAGTTTTATTCCCTCATGACAACCAGTCAGTAAAAAGCCTCTATGAACACGTGGAATCGACAGTTAGGTAAAAACTCAGCAAACAGTACGAATTGGCACAGGCAAGAAACAGGCTGGAGGCAAATCAGTGGGTGACTTTGGCATACGTCCTAGAAATTCCAGACGGTAGTTATGAGCAGACTGCAAGACGAAAAAATTGCGTATCCTGAATACCTTCTTACGCTAATGGAAAGACCGAAGGGGACATGGAAGAGCTTGAATGGGGAGGGAAAAAAATGGCCTCAAGGTAGCATATTATGACGTGCAATTCGCTTCATATTACGCTACCTATGCTATGCTTTGGAAGCAGGATGAGCGCATAATATGAAGTGCAAGGCACCTCGTATTGTGCACTCATCCTTGCATCTTGCAGGATGTAGAGGTGCGCGGCAAGGGCAGACGTAGGAAACACTAGACGGTAAGGTCTAGAATAAGCCATCGCTTCAGGACTGATCCGAAGAACACTCGTAATAAAGAAACCCCTGAACCAGTTAGCAGTAAGAACGAAAGTCGAGGAATGCAGGTGGCGTAACTCCAGGCCCAGACGAATTCCTTTCGAACCTCCACCACGATCAAACCTTCTTCCCCGCAAAATACCACTTTCGGTGCCGGTCACGCAAGAGCGCCGGCCCACTCTTTGTGCCAGTTCACTAAACTGCCTCACCAACCACATATACTTCACCCCACTACCTCATCATAGGAAGATGATAAATCCACTCTATGGGCGATGACCAGCGGCTGATCGCGTGGGCGCGCAGGGCAGAAGAATCTATCGGTATTCTGGGCTGAGAACCCCGTCCACGGGACTATTCTCCTAATAACTCTTATTAAATACGTTTTTCAACCACCACGAAAACCAAAGCGAGCTGTGTGGCTAAGTAGTACATTTCTAGCTTTCAAAAACACAGCTGCGGGCAACGTCGAGGAAATTACATATGCTGTCGTCACGCGCAGGTTAGCTGGATACCCGGAAGCATCTAACAAAGTGTTTGAGTTTCCGAGAATTGGAAAGACTAAAGCTTAAATTTAGGAAAACGAGGAGATGGTCTATCACTGCTACGAAAACTTGTTTACACGATGAAAACTTTCAAGAGGCAAAAGCCAAGAGCTAAGGGAACATTGGAATGAGCACCTTTTCGAGACTTTCTCAGGACTCAGGGCCCAGCAGGGATCTTAACACACCTCATGTACAGCCTCACTCTCCAAAACGGCAGCCAGTGAAACACAACGCAGCAGCAGAAGGGTGATAAGACTGCCGCAGCTGCCTTGTGGCTGAGCATCCGCCTCGCATGCAGAAGGTGCGGGGATCGATCTCCATTGCCGCCGTGTTCCAACCGGCGATACAAAGGATGCAAGCTTCCCTGGCCAAGTACTCGGATTGATCTGGGTGAAATGCTTAGGAAATGGGTCTTTTACTTACCTTGAGCAAACAGAAATACCTTGTGACATAGTGCTGTTTGGCGCCAGATGCCCTTGCGCCATAAAAATTCACTATCATAAGAATTACGATAGAACAATGTCCAGGATAGCACAACACTGTTCCAGTATGCTGAGTCGCTAGTTGATTACTGTCATATCGTGGGAATGGCGATGAGGCATGGGCACTCCGTTTCCTACTTCTGTAATGCGTGCCGCTGTGGTACAGGTGTATTGGTGTCACTGAAAGAACCAGAAGCACGTGCGATGCCGCGGGCGTCAGCTCAAAACAAGGGCGGGCTGTACAGTGCAGAACACGCTCCAAACGGATGCATGAAATCGATATTTGGCCCGGTCCTTTTGTTCCCTTTAAAGAGCGCCCTCTGTTCAGACCGGCAGCATGTCACTTTCACCGTGCGCTCCCCTCCGGGAAGAATGGTTTCACTTCCCGAAGCGGGATATCCCCACAGGTCCACGTGTCTGCGCGGCACCTCGCTTTAATACGTTGTTTTGCTGTCTACATGGAGTATGTCGCCCACAGCAGGCACATAAGCATGCGGACGTATATTTTAACGCGATAGCGTTAAATAGTGGCAACAACCACTGCCCCGTTTCAAAGGGGATGCTCCTACCTTCCATCCATCCATTGCGCCGAAAGGGCCCCGTCTCACGCAAAAGCTGGTGTCGTCTGAGTCGGCGGCGTTAGCTGTGAGCAAAAAATTTATCCTGTCCCTCCTCCTCCTCCTCCTCCTCCTCCTCCTCGCAATGTACGCCACTGCCCCAACAGATTGTGCGCGACAGCAGCGCTTCCCGCTCGTCTCGTTCGTGCGCAGTGGGGCCGTGCGGGCACGCAGGAATCGCACGGTGAGCGGCGGACGCAGCGCACATACATCCAAAGCGCGTTCACCACGAAGCTTTCGGCTTGCTGTCCGTTCGTTCGGCGCGAAAGCTATGCTGGCGTTCCTGGCATCGTGTTATTCGAGAACGATGTGCCGCTGAACTACGAATGAAACTTGAGTCCTGTGCGTTTCGGCAAGGCGCCTGGCAGCGTTTCTACGTGATTTGCCGCTCCGCGCGTCCGTTTGGCCGTACGTAGCAGAGCGATTTGTCTAACGGGCAAGGCGTCGCGCCGAACGGGTGATGCGTTCCGTGGACTCCCTAGCAGTGCTGCAACAAGCTGTTGCGTTCCACTCTTAAAGGCGAAGCTTAAGCGTGCCCCAAGTTTTGTAGCGGGATCTACACTGGGCTACCAGTCGAGCATTTTCCGGTACATGGGAGAGGCCAGTTGCGCGCATGCGCCGTTACCATGACAACGGGAGAGGATCAATGTCAGGCATGCGCTTCGGCGTCACTGCGGCCGCGTGCCCGCTCCACCGTCAGAGCCGAGCGTGACGTCACGCGTATGAGCGGTTGTGCGCATACGCCGATACCGTAATGACGAGAGAGACCCCAAAGCTGCGCTGCGTTCTTCGTCGCCGCCTCGCCCCACGCTGCTGCATAACCCGAACCGCGCGTCGCATGCACAGAATTGAGTATAGCGGAGATGTAGTGGGAGTCTGTATCACAACGTTTAACATGCATGCAGAGAATTAGAGTCGAGCCGCTCCTAAACGGCGGTATAGACAAGAGAAAATTAACTCTTCCGATCCTGAGGTTGTCGCCTGGCATTTGGCTACTCAAAAAACAGAGAATGAGTTAGGGCGCTCTACAACTGATCCGGAGTTCCCGGGTTCGAACCCGACCGCGGCTGCTGCGTTTTTATGAAGGAAAAACACTAAGGCGCCCGTGTGCTGTGCGACGTCAGTGCACGGTAAAGATCCCCCGGTGGTCGAAATTATTCCGGAGCCCTCCACTACGGCACCTCTTCTTCCTTTCTTCTTTCACTCCCTCCTTTATCCCTTCCCTTAAGGCGTGGTTCAGGTGTCCGCCGATATATGAGACAGATACTGCGCCATTTCCTTTCCCCCTAAACAAATTACTATTATTAATATTATGACAGAAGACGAAGAGAGCAGCGGAGACGCCCGAACAGAGACAGGAACGCCTTGCCAAACGGAGGTGCCTGACTGCCGAGCGTATTAGACGCCGCGTAGCCGCCGAGATAGAGCCTATGAAAGGCGTCAGTCAACCGGATCCAACAGAACAGGACGTGAAGGCCCGTCGTATGACTGATCACACCATTCGAGTTTCCGAACAACACTTTCAGCCAGTGAAACGTACCTCTCGCTACGTATATCCTGGCATAGCCGAGCAAAGCCATTGGCAATTATTTTCTTCCTCCATTTCTCATTCTAAAATCTTTTTAGCTTTTCATTGTTGTGTTTATATTACATTTATTTATATTTTCATTGGATTTACTTTTTGCTTCTCTTTTCGGGTTTCATTTATTTTCATTTTCTTAATATTCTTTTTATATTGTGTGTTATTTAGAGTTCTGACCGTTTGTTCCGTTAAATATACGCAGCTGATCGGTTGTTGATTGACAGTTCGTGCGAACTACGGTCCACAAACTCCCCTCTATAACTGCCGGGCACGCCCCTGATGAGCTAAGAAAGGCTTACGCCTCAAAATTGGTTTTTGGGGATAGCAAATGGCGCAGTATCTGTCTCACATATCGGCTGACACCTGAACCGTGCCGTAAAGGAAGTGATAAAGGAGGGAGTGAAAGAAATAAAGAAGGCAAGAAAAGAAGAGGCGCCATAGTGGAGGGTTCGGGAATAACATCGACCACCTGGGGACCTTACACTGACACTGACATCGCACTGACATCGCACAGCATACTGGCGCCCTAGCGTTTCGCCTCCATCAAAACCCCGCCGCCGCCGCGGTCGGGTTCGAACTCCAGAAGGCTTACGCCTTAAATATACGATTTCAGTTGTGCGTAGTTTAGACTGTGGTAAAATGGTCCACTTAATAACGGAGCAATGCATTTTAAAGCGAAAGTTTTACTACGCCATGTTCCGTGAGTTTTGCCGACTCCGTCACTTTCACCTTCAGTGACCTTCAGGCACTCCTGAGCGGCGCCGAAACCGATGAAGAGCGGGAGCTTCGAAAGCAAAGGAAAGGCAGATAACAGGCCCCCTGGGGTAGTGGATACCTCTGTCACGCTTTAAGCTCCGTGGCGGTAGCTACGTACGGATGTGCGCTACATGCGTTGGGAATGACATCATTGCGGAAGCAACTCGCCACTGAAGCTAAAGGCCATCGGTGTTCATTGTGTTAATTTGCGCTGGCTTTAAGAACGTTCTAGACACCCATGATTTTGAGCAGAGGATGGGAGCATAACTGGCTCCATTGAGATTGGTCGCCTAAATCGACCTTTGAGGTACGTGGCCGTGGTGAGAGAGAGGTGTGGGCTGCATGCGTTAGCGCCGAAAACGTTGCGGCAGACACGCGACACTTCACCAATAGGCCGCATCGTTCAGTGGGGGACCAGCCTCCCGCAATCAACCATTCATTAACTGCCTCCTATCAGTGTGTCAGAGAGGGCGCACTGCACATCCAATGAGCGGAACGCAACTGGGTAGAGGCCAAGCCGCGTTTAGTTGCCCAATACGCCAAAGCTATCACTCTCTAGGCAGGTTCAGCTGTAGTTAAACCGCAGCTAATTTTTTCTGCTCGGCCGTCCTTCGCGCCACACCCGTAAGGGAATAAATGAAAATTCGTTTCTGGGGTAAGGAAATAGCGCAGCACCCGTGTGACATCTCGGCGGACAACTGAACCGCACCGAAAGGGAAGGCTTAAAGGAGGAAATGGGTGAAGAAAGGAAGAAATGGGTGTCGTAGTGGAGGGCTGTGAAATAATTTCGACCATCGGGGGATCTTTATCGTGCACTGACATCGCACAGCAGACAGGCGCTTTTTTTTCGCCTCCATCGAAACGTGGCCGCCGTGGTCGGGTTCGAACCCGGGAATTCCGGCTCAGTACCCGAGTGCCCCAACCACTGAGCCGCCGCGTGTGCCGGTATTCAATAGCTGCCTGAAGGACGCAACACGTGTCTCATGGAACATAGTGCACTATTGAGCGGATTCTGACGGGGAAAAACTGGTTTTTCAGGAACGGAAATGGCACAGTAATTGTCTCTTATACCTCGGTGGACACCCGAACAGGGGTGTAAGGAAAGGGATAAAGGCGAGAGTGAAAGAAAAAATGAATGTGAATTAGCTCAGCTAATCGAGGATATGCAAAGCGATAGATATCGGCGTTTCAGCTCAGCTAATCCAGGATATACAAAGCGAAAGATATCGGCGTTCATTGTGTTCTTTGGCACTGGCGTTGACAATGTTCACGACGGCGGTGGCTTTGAGGGAAGAAAGGGCGCATAACTGGCTCCCTGGATATGCGGACGCCTCATTGGTGCTTTGAAACACGTGGCGGTGGTGAGATAGAGATGTGACCTGAATGCATTAGCGCTGAGAGCGTTGTGGCTGGCATGTGGCACTTCAGCGATCGCTAGGTCGCAGCGTTCATTGCGCGGTCAATCTCTCGCGATCAACCAATAATTGCATGCCGTCTCCCAGGGTGGGGGGGGGGGGGGGAGGGCACGCTGCCTATCTTGCTTGCGGAATGCAATCAAAGCATGTTTTTGTAGTTCGACACCAATGCCACATACCTGAAAGTGGGATTGAGGTGTTCACTTACTCACGAAGCCGGTCGTGCGCCTTTCCTTTCGTGAAAATGAACGCCTTTGGAAAGTTGTCAACGCCAATGAAATCTATGAACGCCGTTGGCTGACTTGTTTTTTTTTTGGTTTTTGAAGAAAGGAACTGGCACAGTAACCGTCTCACATATCTGGGTGGACACCCGAACCTGGCCGTAAAGGTAGGGAAAAGGAGGGAGGGAAAGCCGTTGTAATAATAATTGGTATTTGGGGAAAAAAAATGGCGCACTATCTGTCTCATATATCTTTGGACACCTGACCCGCGCCGCAAGGGAAGGGAGAAAGGAGAGAGTCAAAGAAGAAAGGAAGAAAGAGGTGCCATAGTGGAGGGCTCCGGAATATTTTCTACCACCTGGGGATCTTTAACGTGCTCTGACATCGCACAGCACACGGGCGCGTTACCGTTTTGCCTCCATAAAAACGCAGCCGCCGCGGTCGGGTTCGAACCCGGGAACTCCGGACCAATAGCCGAGCACTCTAACCTTTGAGCCACCGTGGTGGGGCAAAGGAGAGACTGAAAATTGAAAGTTGGATTTTGAGGAAAGGAGCGACACTGCGTCGCGCCGGACCACCTGTGGCGCAATGCTACTAGGGGCGCATGTGGAGTAGTGACTAGGGAGCGAGCGAGAGAGAGAAACATCAGTGGCGACGCGCGCGTTGTGACGTCATGCGCCTCCTCGGAACACCGCCACAGCAAAATTGGATAAAAACGCAGCCACAGCGGTCGGATTCGAACCCGGAGTTCCCGGGTTCGATTCCGACCGCGGCGGCTACGTTTTTATGGAGGAAAAACGTTAAGGCGCCCGTGTGCTGTGCGATGTCAGTGCACGTTAAAAATCCCCAGGTGGTCTAAATTATTCCGGAGCCCTCCACTACGGCCTCTCTTCTTCCTTTCTTCTTTCACTCCCTCCTTTATCCCTTCCTTACGGCGCGGTTCAGGTGTCCAACGATATATGAGACAGATACTGCGCCATTTCCTTTCCCCAAAAATCAATTATTATTATTATTATTATTATTATTATTATTATTATTATTATTATTATTATTATTATTATTATTATTATTATTATTATTAATTATTCATCGCGGCCAGTGAAGCTTTCGCTTTTAATATGCATGTGCGTTGGGCGAGGGATATGAGCCAGCAGCTGTCCTGTGGTAGCTTTCTGTGAAGGTCTTTAAGCAAAGCTGCGTATATGCAACGTTGATCGATAGAAATAGAACTTCGCCGCAGTGGTTGAGTGGTTAGAGCACTCGGCTACTGTTCCGAAATTCCCGTGTTAGAGCGGGGCCGCGGCGGCTGCGTTTCGATGGAGGCGAAACGTTAAGTGCCCGTGTTCTGTGTGATGTCAGTGCACGTTAAGGATACCTATGTGACCGAAATTATTCCGGAGCCCTCCACTCCGGCACCCATCTTAATTCACTCTCTCCTTCCTTTCACTCTCTCTTTTTTCACTTCTCCTCCCTTCCCGTATGGCGCGCTTCAGGTGTCCGCCGATATGTGAGACACATACTGCGCCATTTGTTTTCCCCAAAAACCAACTTTCTGGTTTCACGCTTTATTCCTTAATCCAATAAATAAAAACATTATTTAATGAGTGCCTAGTAATTATCTTTGTAGAAGGAAACAAATTGTTCAGACTAAGCCACACGACAGTCATTAGACCTGAGCTTGTTTCACTATGCTAGGACACACCGCCTTTTTTAAAAGCTCAAATGCCTTTATCCTCACCTCTTTCATTTCATTTCTCAATTCTGCCTGCTATCGTTTATTTCCGCTGCCCCAGCTCAGGTGCTTGAGTATCGAAGGCAGATTCCGGGGCTAGCAAAAATCTTTTCCTTTTTTTTTACTATTATTTTATTAAAACACCCCTACCACCATTACCTTTAGCTGGGACGCCTGGTATATCACGTAAACACTCATGGTGGTAGTTGCATTGCGCCGGCATGAGCATTGGCGGAAGAAGATTAAGGTGAAGTTCCTCTCTTTACATTTATTCTCAGGCAAACCAATTAGTTTCTCTAGATATTCGGCGGCTAACCTTGAGTGACGAATAAAACTTAAGACTGGGCAGCATATATTATTAAATTTCTCTGAAATTTTAAAGATTTTTGCTCTCAGACCAGTAAACATCTGTGCGCCAATTCTGAACGAAGAGTTTAGCGGAATTCAGATCTAATGGCTCAATGAGCAGTCGATACCTCAACTGTCAACCTTTGAGTTCAAAAATTGGGCAGTCTGTGCGGCGTTTGAGCATCCTACCTATCAGTGACGTCCCCACTCAATCATCAACTGGTTTGATACTGATTTCCTGTGGTGGCCGCTCTCCTGGATTTATCGGTGGCGTCATCGATTAGCGGACATGTGTTAATATATAGATTTACTATGGGGGCCGCCATATTGAATTTCTAGGGAAGAAAAATTCACACCAAGGGGAATTGGTAGCAGAACCCGACAAATCGAGAAATGTGACGAGTAAGAGCTCACGCTCTTAATATTCAGGGGAAAACACTTAAACTAAAGTGCGTTGAGTCGAAAGAGTGTTTAGGCGGAAATCTTCCACATCGGCGTATAGAGAGGCGTCTGGCTAGATTATCTCGATTGATCGCGGCTGCGCGCAACTGCTTCCACATTGCAGGGCGCTTACTATCTCCCTCACATCTTGTATCGGCAAACTGATGGAGATTATGGTGCGAGACAGGTTGTCCACTTACCTCGAAACACATCACATTTTTGCGGACACTATGTCTGGTTTAGGACCGAAAAAATCCGCACAAGACTTCCTTTCTACAACTCCATCATGACATAGAGCCCAAAGAACTCCCTCACAATGAAAAGGTAGTCCTGGCCTTGTATTTGAAAGGAGCCTATGATAATGTCAAACATGAAGTAACACTCAATCACCTCCAAGATGCCAACTGTGGTGAGAATACATACCGCGACATCTGGCAATTTCTCACGGGTCAACAGACCTACATTCCAATTCAAGACAAGGAACATGGGCCCTATACCATCAGATTCCGGGGTACACCACAGGGTGCGGTTTTATCCCCCCTCCTCTTAAACCTCGCAACGAAAGACCTTCCCGGAAAATTAAGCTCCATGCCCGGCATCCGATATGGCTTATATGCGGATTTCTCTATCTGGGCAACAGAAGGCAATGTCGGACACATTCAGACCTGACTACAAAGGGCAGCGGAGGTAGCTGATGCTTACGATGCATACTGTGGTCTCCACTGTGCCCCCACTAAATCAGATTTTGTCCACATTCATACCTTCTCGGAATGACACTTCAATTCACCTCACACTTCCTTCGGGTCCTATTAGAGAGGCCAAGGGGATCCGCATCCTCGGCCTCTTTATTCCCCAACAACGCAGACGGGACACAACACCAGCAAAACTCCTGATGTATGGTGACCAGGTGGGCCGTACGGTCCACCGAGTCTCCAATAAGTGGGGGGGGGGGGGGGAGGATTACGTAGCAAAGATGCTTTGAGGCTGACATATGCCTTTGTAACGAGTAGAATTCTTTACTCGACCACCACCTGCACATGCGCAAACACGACGAGGACCAACTCGGGCTGATGCACCACAAAGTCAATAAACGGGCTCTTGAACCTCCAGTTACCACCACTAGCCAGCGTTTGTTGGACCTGGGCGTGGTCAGCACCTATCGGAAACTCCAAGCCGCCCATCTCGTCAACCAACATACGCGCGTATCAAAAACGCCATCCGGTCGCCGCATTCTTTATCGTCTCCCCATCCAATCTGACTGCTGACTGCTTTAAAGTTCCGAAGGAAGGAAAGCTGGAAAATTGATAATACACGCATATTGCATTGCGCTTGAGATCGGTGTAGAGGGTGTTTCATCTGATAATTTCCACGATTCTTAAACATAGGCTCTTTAGGTTAGAAGACCGTTTTTTTCGGTAAAGCGGTGTCAGCGTTGTAGTACATAAGAATATAGCTAGGACGTGCAAACTAGCAGAAAGGGAACCCGACCGGGGCATCTGCGTTTTTATGGAGGCAAAACCCTAAGGCGCCCGTGTGCTGTTCGATATCAGTACACGTTAGATACCACCAGGTGGTCGAAATTATTCCTGAGCCCTCTACTATGGCCCCTCTCTCTTCCTTTCTTCTTTCACTCTCTCCTTTGTTCCTTCCCTTACGGCGCGGTTCAGGTGTCCAATGATATGTGAGACAGATACTGCGCCATTTCCTTTCCCCCAAAACCAATAAAAAATAACAAATCTTGGATAGTTAACTTTTTAACTATTACTGCTAAGCTCCTTAATTGTTTTGATTCGAGTAGCCCAGCGTAAGTAATAACCACACCAGTTTTTAGAATTTTTAAATCGTAGAGGCCCTCAGCGCTGTGGCCCGAGAAATTTTAGCTATTTCGACGAGTTACGTACACTGGAGAAGTGTCTTTCAGTGCAAGCTTGTCCAAAGCGCATGTAATTTGGCGCAATGTAGCCAAAATTGGTAACTGAATAGAGATATTACAAAAATATAGTCTTCTACTCATTTTTGCATTAAGTAATTCGTGAGTCGTAGTTTATCTTTACCTCCTGTAAACTGCGCAGCTTTTATAGTTAACATATCTACCAGCGGTTTGTAGGCATGACCACGATGCAGGTTCGCGGTGTCCTTGTGCCGTTGGAGCAGCATCTTTCTTATTCATCCTATGCTCTTTATCTATGTTTCAGTCCTTTGTTACCAGCGGTATTTGTCATCAGTTGTGACTTTTTTCTTGCGCCCTGAATATAAAATTGTTCCCCAATTTCGTTATTATTTTTCTTTCGTATGCTTAATGTTGTAAGATGAGATTGTTCTTGCTTGTGCTCATATTCTAGCGATTCTGCAATAAATATTCAAAGCCTATGTACTGCTTTGTTTGCTCTGATCGCCATAATCTCCACGCCTACTTGAACGTCCTTCTCTTTAAAGCATATAACGCCTATTATGTGCGTTTACTGCAACGGGCTGAAATCTTAGGCAGTCACTCAGTTCAGACAAATTGATAAATACACAGACAAATCATTTTCGTTAATGCATTGCACGTGGATAAATACATTCTGGTTTGACTTCAAATTTCAAATGTCTTTGGAAGATAAAACCACAAATGTCAAACAACACTTTGCAAGCATGTGTGTTCAAGTGTCACATCTTCTACCGTTCAACAAAACTATAGTATTGCTGACTGTCTTTATTAAGGTGAAGTTTAACTTTTGCCTTGCCTGTAAAAGCGTTACATCCCTGCCACCAGTCAGCGTCCAGAGCACTGAACAAAAGCTGATAACGTCACAGCTGGTTGTAGAAGGAGCGCCGGTCCAAAATGAGCCGAGTTCCGATTTCTAAATACATAGTTTTCAATATCTGTTATCGTGCCCTGTCAGCTGCCAACAAGATGGCTTGCATCTTTTGTTTGTCGTGGCCACGTTGCTTTGTACAGCACTGGCTCCTCATCAAAAAAGGCATGTGATTAGGACAACTGACATTTCTTGACTTCATCCCCTTTCTGTTCCAATGACAGCCACGTGAAAGGCCCATTGCTGCCGTCATTATTATTGTCTACTTGCTTGTCCGAAACCTACGTCCGCAAGCTTTTTTCTGCTTGAACGTTGAAGGCACTAGCTGAGAAAAGTGGCAGAGGCAACGGGACACCAATAGTCATTCGTATTGCTTTCACTCAGGCTGTTCTCGAGTAATTCACTTTGACGACATAGTCATGAAGCTAGAAGTGAAATACCGCGGTCGGCCTATACCGATAAGTACCAGCTGTCACCAAATTAGCCAAGAAGTTCTCCATCGTGTAGTGGTGTACTAACCATGCAGAGCTCTTTGCACCGATATAGAGAGCAGAGTTAAAGGCGCTTTCAAGTCCTCTCTTTGCCGGCTCATTTGTACCAACTCTCTAGTAACATTAGCAACGAAAATGTATGACTACAATAGTTTATTCTCAACCGCAAACTACCTGAATTCATTGGTACTATCGCCATGAATGGAGCGTGCCTTCTGCTAAGTTAACGTCATCAGGCTGTTCAGGGCGTCAATGAAAAGAAATAAAGTACTGACTCATGCAGTGGAGCCGCTGTAGATATAAGAGTCTCATTCGAATGAACCTGGGTCCGGTTACAGATGCAGCGAGGCTTAACTGACAGCAAATGAACGCCGTGTCAAATATAGTTTGTCGGTCTCAGCGCTGTGTCACGTCACTCTTGGGTTCCACATGCAATCGACGCTTGCCTACGATGCACAGTAACCCGCTCTAAAAGCAGGTAATTAAATCGCGCTGCATGGAAGCCCTTTTTCAAAGCGTGGCACACTTGTCAGCCTTCAGAAAGCTGAATTCTCAGAGCTGCTATTCCCGGAAACACCAGCAAATTTTCCGCTCAGTGGCTGGCTTAGAAATGCCGAAGTCGCGGATCATTTTTTGTAGCCGAAGCATTCTCTTCATTTGTGCGCTGGAAACACTAGCGATCGATTACGCTTTAAGACGTCTATTATGCAAGCTTTACGATACATCTGACGTCTTTGTTCGGTAGGTAGTTGAGTATTGTGCGTGCACTTGGAGGTGGAGTTCATTTGATTGCAGAGTATGCTTGTACGGATATTTGTTCGACCATTTGATTTTCGAAAACCCATTTTGAATGAGTTTGAGTGTTATTCCTTTTTGAGCTATCAACTGACAAATTCGCCTGCATGCAGTATTGTTGACAAAATTTACCCAAACTGCAATTTACGAGACATGCCGCACTGCAAGCGGGCGCCACGCGACGACGTTCCCGCGGCGTAAAGACAGGCGCATTGCTCCGGTCTCGACCACAGGGGTGCATTGCCTGTTGCCAGGGGCGCCGAATCTAGGTCGTCGTGTCCTGTCAAAGTGAGGTAAATTTCATTTCCTGAAAGCACTAACCCTACCAGTGACGTCTGCGCTGCATTTCTCAGGAACGTAATTTCAAGAAAATTAGGGTAGGTGACTTGGAGTCTAAAATTATTGCCGCTTTGGCGGCACGGCAAACAACACTCAGAAAACTGAAAACGGGAAAACACCCGCCGTGGTTTCTCAGTGGTTAGGGCGCTCGACTACTCATCCGGAGTTCCCGGGTTAGAACCCGACCGCGGCGGCTGCGTTTTTATGGAGGAAAGACGCTAAGGCGCCTGTGTGCTGTGCGATGTCAGTGCACGTTAAAGATTCCCAGGTGGTCGAAATTATTCCGGAGCCCTCCACTAGGGCACCTCATCTCCCTTTCTTCTTTCACTCCCTCCTTTATATCTTCCCTTACGGCGCGGTTCAGGTGTCCAACGATATATGAGACAGATACTGCGCCATTTCCTTTCTTCGAAAACCAATTAATATAGTTATGCATTAAAACGTGCTGAAGACCTCGAGGATTTGTGAATCGTCAGCTCGCTGAGTAACGCCGACGTAATGTGCAATTTACGGAGGTACCTGCGGAATCGTTTCAAACTCTTCACTTCCTAATATAGTGGTCGTTGCCCTTAACCGCCGCTTGTGGTTCAGCTGCGCCTCTACTCCTTGCTGAAGAAAGGAAGAAATTTTTTAGCTTCTGCTTCTCCCGAAGAAAACGTAAATATCTTGAGGTGGAGATTTCCGCTTCTACAACTCGGTCAGCTGCTTCGCGACAGCTTTATGCAGCGTTGCGAACGTATACTGAAGGCACAAGGGAAATATTTAATTTCACAGAACCTAAAAGCCCTGTTCTCTCTACTCGTAATGCTGATGACGCACATCATAAATCGACGCGAGCAACTTTGCCGTGACGCAAATTCGCCAGGCTTTTGCGTTACATAACAGCTTCTCAGAGTACTGCAAGTATTAAGAACGCCATTAGCGTGCCATATGTTGCATTCCTGCGCAACGCAATCGCCGGCAATCAGCTTCGTAGGCAGTGCAGGCATTAAGCCTGGAGGGTTGTTGGTTTAGGGCATAGCGGAAAATTGCGGAGCTTCTCGAGACCTTTAATAGAGGAGGCAGTTAAAAGTGAAAACGCGTTAGTGGCGGTGGCGGACTAAAATCTTCTGTAATCTTAAGAGCCGCGAGATGCTCTTAGTCGGGGCATTAAGGCGAAGGGCATTTTGAGGTTGGCTGCGGGGGAAGTACAAGAGTATGAGCTGTTAGAAAGCGTTATTAGGTGTTTGTATATATATATATATATATATATATATATATATATATATATATATATATATATATATATATATATATATATATATATGTGTAGTAAAGGCGCAAATCAGACGCACAAGAAATGTGGACAGGCAAAATCTTTGTCGACACAGCGTAGCTGCAAGCCAAGAGTTCGAGAGCGTCAGCTTCGTCTTCTTCAGCCTTCTCTCCTTCCGCGGCACTGGCCGCTGGGGCAGCAAACCCCAATTGTATGTCTTACAATACCCCCGGGGTGAAAAGGCTCCATCCTGGCGGCCTAAGGGCGCGAGATGATAGCGGGGTCGTAGGAGGGTTTCAGGCGGTTGAAGTGGACGATTTCGCGGCCGCGGCGTCGATGATCAGGCGAAGGCGTGAGGGGCTCGACGAGGTAGTTAACTGGAGATGTCTGCTGAACTACGCGATAGGGGCCGTGGTATTTGCTTAGCAGTTTTGTCGACAGGCCCGGGCTGGAGGAGGGCACCAAAAGCCAAACTAAGGAGTCAGGAAGGTAAGCCGGCGGCAGACAGGTAGAAGTAGCGCGGGCACTTTTCTGACGGTACTGATCGTGGGCAGTAAAGGAACGGGCGAATTCACGGCATTCTTCGGCATGACAGCGGCTTCAGAGACGGTTGTAAATTCGGAGGA
The DNA here is from genome assembly GCF_052857255.1 of Amblyomma americanum. Taxonomy (NCBI): domain Eukaryota; kingdom Metazoa; phylum Arthropoda; class Arachnida; order Ixodida; family Ixodidae; genus Amblyomma; species Amblyomma americanum. Next base: position 145,326,251 of record NC_135501.1, on the reverse strand, counting down.
ATCTGGGCGGTAAGGGAATATGGTGTTCATAATTGACGATGGCTCCGGGCCGTAGAGAAGAAAATACGGGGAAAAACCAGTAGTTGCTTGCATTGCAGAATTGTAAGCATAGGTAACGAATGGTAGAATGCGGTCCCAGTTGGAGTTATCGGATGAAATGCACTTGGCCATCATGTCGCCGAGGGTCCGGTTAAAGCGCTCGGTCATGCCGTTCGTCTGGGGATGATAAGATGAAGTTGTACGGTGGACGATGTGACACTCCCGAAGAAGGGCCTCCAGGACGCCGGACAAGAAGACGCGACCTCGGTCGCTGAGTAATTCCTGAGGCGCACCGTGGCGAAGAATGATACCGTGAGGTATGAAACCGGCGACGTCGGAAGCCGTTGCAGCTGGTAACGGGGAAGTTTCCGCATAGCGCGTGAGATGATCTATGGCGACAATGATCCAACGGTGCCCAGCAGAAGTGCTAGGAAGAGGGCCATAAAGGTGGATTCCAACACGGTCGAAAGGGCGGGCCGGACAAAGTAAAGGTTGCAGAGGAGCCGGTGAGTGCTGTGGTGGATCCTTGCGCCGCTGACATTCGAAGCAAGAGCGGACGTACTGACGGACAGAATGGTACATGCCTCACCAATAATACCGAAGACGTAGGCGGGTAAAAGTTTTCAGCAGACCGGCATGAGCGCATTGCGGGTCGTCATGATAACTGGCACAAATAGCGCAGTGGAGATGCCGGGAATCACGAGCAGCCATTTGCGACCATCTGGTAGGTAGTTGCAACGGTACAGCAGCTGGTCACGCACGACAAAGTGACGGGCTTGACGACGGAGTGCTCCAGAAGGGGGGCTGGCAGAGCGGTTGGCTAAGATATCGAGAATAGAAGCTATCCAAGGATCCTTGCGCTGCTCAGAAGCCATATCAATGGTATTGAAAGAAGGCGTGAGGCTGGAAATAGAGGATTGGTCGAGTTCAGAGGACACAGGGGAGCGTGAGAAGGCGTCAGCATCGGAGTGTTTGCGTCCGGAGCGGTAAATGACCTGAATGTCGTAGTCTTGTAATCGGAGAGCCCAACGAGCGAGGCGGCCGGAAGGATCCTTGAGTGACGACAGCCAGCAAAGGGCATGGTGAACTGTGATGACAGCGAACGGGCGCCCATATAAGTAAGGGCGAAATTTTGTGATCGCCCAAATAATTGTCAAATATTCTTTTTCCGTGGCGGAATAATTAGTCTCCGCTTTTGCGAGTGCACGGCTTGCATAAGAAACGACGTACTCATTGAAGCCAGGTTTCCGCTGAGCAAGAACGGCACCCAGACCGATGCCGCTGGCGTCCGTGTTAAGTTCTGTAGGGGCGGAAGGGTCGAAACGGCGCAAGATCGGAGGAGAGGTGAGAAGATAGCGCAGCATGGCAAAAGCTTCGTCGCATGCAGTGGAACAGGCCGGTAAGTCGTTGCCGCCGGCGAGAAGTTGTGTCAGTGGGGCGATAATAGCAGCAAAATTCTTGACGAACCGACGAAAGTACGAGCAAAGTCCAATAAAGCTTTTAAGTTCTTTCAGGGAGGTGGGCTTCGGGAAACCAGCAACTGATCGTAGCTTTACAGGGTCCGGGAGGACACCATCCTTGGACACGACGTGGCATAAGGTAGTCAGCTGTCGGGCGCCCAAGTGACACTTCTTCAAATTAAGCTGCAGGTCAGCGTCACTGAGACACTGAAGGACACTCTCAAGACGAAGAAGATGAGACGGAAAATCCGGGGAGAATACGACAACATCGTCCAAGTAGCAGAGGCATGTTTGCCATTTCAGCCCGCGTAGGATGTTGTCCATCATGCGCTCGAAAGCTGCAGGCGCGTTGCAGAGGCCGAAGGGCATCACATTAAATTCTTACAGCCCATCAGGCGTGATGAAAGCTGTTTTCGGGCGATCAGCGTCGGCCATCGGCACCTGCCAGTATCCAGAGCGTAGATCTAACGAAGAAAAGTACTCTGCCCCCTGCAGGCAGTCAAGCGCGTCATCTATACGAGGCAGGGGGTAGACGTCTTTCCGAGTAATTTTGTTTAGCCGGCGGTAGTCTACGCAGAGTCTAATGAACCGTCCTTTTTCTTGACGAGTACAACGGGAGAAGCCAAAGGGCTGTGAGAGGGCTGGATCACTTCTCGGTGTAGCACATCGCTCACCTGATCATCAATTATGCGGCGATCAGCGGAGGAGACGCGGTAAGGGCGCTGGCGCAAAGGTCGATGTGTTCCAGTGTCGATATGGTGGCGAACCGCTGTTGCACGACCCAAGGTGTCTTGATGAGAATCGAAGGACGCGCGGAATCGCTGAAGCAAGGCGACAAGCTGGGCGCGTTGAAGAGGTGGCAGAGCGGCATCGACGGAATCGGCAAGCCGGTCGGGTGAGGTCTGATCGGTTGCGACGATGAGAGGAGTGAGGGAATTGATGTCATACGCGGGGGGGTCATCCGGAACAGGTGAAGCATCGTCGAGATCGATGACATCAACCGTGCCAAGCGATTCTCCCCGAAATAAAGGGGTCCGGATAGGCAACGCGTTCGCAACGTACAGGGTGCTACAACCACCAGAAATTGTGAGCACAGCATGCGGGAGCATGACAGATTTGCGGTGCGCACAAAGCGGTGAGGGCGTAAAAAGGACAGTAGCGTCAGAGACTGCCGCACAAGTAAGGGTCACAAGAACAGAAGAGAAAGCCGGCACGTGGGTGTCGTCAGTGGCGAGAATATGCGCGGCAGTAGCAGGGGAGGCGTCCACAAGAGTATCACACAGCGGCGACAAATCAATTTGAGCACGTGCACAGTCGATGATTGCGTGATGCGCGGACAGAAAGTTCCAACCGAGGATGATGTCATGAGAGGAGCGGGCAAGAACGAAGAACTCAATGGTGTAGGAGAGGCCTTGGATGATGAGGCGAGCGGTGCACGCTGCGAGAGGTCGAATGGGATAAGCGCTGGCGGTTCGAAGGGAAATTTCAAAAAGCTGCGTCGTCACTTTTTTTAGTTTGCGGCACAAGTTGCGGCTAATGATGGACACGGCAGCACCAGTGTCAATGAGCGCATGAACAGGAACACCTTCAACCAGCACTTCAAGAATGTTCACAGGAGCGGCAATAGGGCTTGAGATGGTCGGTGACGGCGCAGTTCTTGCCTTCGGCAGTGCGGCGCCTAGTTTTCCGCTCGGAGGGGTGGCGACCGCCGGCGAATAGGAGAGACCGAACGGCGGCCAGGAGACGGCGACCGGGGGGTTCGGTGGTAGGAGTCGGAGCGATAGGTAGAGGGATGCTGGGGCAGATGAGAAGAGACAGGTGCGGAGGGCACGAGAACATCGTACGTCGGCACTCGCCCGTAGTCGCGAGGACGGGATCCGCGGGTGCGGCACGAACGGGCCACATGACCAGCGAGGCCGCAAGTATTACAAATCTGGCGGTTATCTTGCGTGCGCCACGGATTCAGAGGGCGTGGAGCGGTGCGAGGCAAAGGCCGTTGAGGGTGAGGCATTGTAGGAGCGAGCGGCGGGTCAGGAAAGACGGTACAAGGTGGCGCATAGGCAGGAACAACCGGCTGAGGTCGTGGCCGGACGACAGCTTCAGCATAGGTCAGCGGTGCAGTGACTACAGGAGGTGGATTAGCGGGTGGCAGGACCTCTGCCACCTGCTCCTGGATGACACGCTGAATGGAAGGCGACAGCGTTGGCGTTGGAGCGGGTGGGCAGGTAAACAGCGATAGCTGCCGGGCGACCTCCTCCCGCACAAACTGCTGGATCTGCTGAAGAAGGGTCGACTGATCGTGAGCAGGACCGCCGACAGCCAAGCTCGAAAGGGTGTCGTCCGGGCAAATGGTACGGCGGGTGACAAGACGCTGTTTCCGGAGCTCTTCATAGCTCTGACACAAAGAAACGACGTCGGAGATGGTTTGAGGATTTTTGGACACTAACATCTGAAATGAGTCGTCCTCAATCACTTTAAGAATGTGTTTGATTTTGTTCGCGTCGCTCATGGATGGATTCAGACGCTTGCAAAAATGAACGACATCCTTTATATAGCTTGTGAAATTCTCGCCGTTCTGCTGGGCCCGACTGCGCAACCGCTGTTCGGCACGAAGTTTTCGGACAGCGGGGCGGCCGAAGACATCGGTAAGGCTGGTTTTGAGGGCCGCCCAGGAAGAAAAATCGGCTTCGTGGTTGCGAAACCATAAGTTGGCGACGTCGGTGAGATAAAAGACGACATTTGTCAGCTTGACGCTGTCGTCCCACTTATTATAGGCGCTTACGCGTTCATAGGAGGCGAGCCAGTCTTCGACGTCGGTGTCGTCCGTGCCGCTGAAGATCGCAGGGTCGCGCTGACGCACGGTACCGGAACAGACGACGGCGGCGGGAACAGTGGAGCCAGGCTGGGGCTGGGTGTCAGTGCTGAACAATGGGAGAATAATACTTCACTTATTTTGTCGCTTAAGAAAATTTTGTCATAAAGCAGGAGAAGAAACAACTATGCCACCGATTGGATCCGAACCCACGACGTCTAAATTTCACAAAATTCGTAGGTCCAGAATTGTCCAGAATTGTTGGGCACGTATCATTCCGAATGCATATCATCGTAGTTGCATGGAGTATTTACTGCATATATGTGGGACAGGGTTCATAGTTTACAACTTCGTTCCACAGCATCCGATTCTCATGTATAAATTTACAAGTAAAGCATCTTCGCCTTGAAGAAAGAAGTCTCCGAAAAGGCAGCCCGCTCCCCAACGCCAAAACGTACACCAGCAACATACAGGCGTAAGTATTGTCTCCTAGTGGTCACGGCAGTCCAGCGGTCAGGAACAATGAAAAGGGCTTCCAAAATAAAATTGTTAATTGGGGAGACCTGCGCCCCACAAATGACCGGATCACACGGTGACGGCATAGCAACAAGCGCACTCGACAGTCATCGAACAGAATTCTGCCGCTCTCGGTCATGCTCAGTTTAAATAATGATGGTAATAATTGGTTTTGGGGGAAAGCAAATGGCGCAGTGTCTCATACATCGGTGGGCGCCGGAACCGCGCCGTAAGGGATGGGGTAAACGAGGGAGTGAAAGAAGAAAGGAAGAAAAAAGTGCCGTATCGAGGGCTCCGGAACAATATCGACCACCTGAGGATCTTTAGCGTGCACTGACATCGCACAGTACACAGGCGCCTTTGCGTTTTGCCTCCATAAAAACGCAGCCGATGACGACGAAATTTCTAGATACGTTGAGATACGGCGTGCACAGTAACCACTTCAGTCTGGAACAACGTAGAATCGTTTCAGTCTGCCTGCAATCATTCGAGGTTAATCTGGCCACGTCTTGCATCACAAATAAACCGATAAAGCCATGTCCCGGTGGCTTTGGGCATGAGTGAACATCGCAAAGTTTTGTGGCGATATGACGGTGCACTGACTCAACTTGTGTAAGCGCGTACAATTAGCAAACTGAACTGATTTCATTTTTCCCATTTTCTCGGGCCGGGTGAATAACCTTATAGTGTAGAGTAATCCCGAAAATTAAAATAAACCGGGAATGTAGCTTACACAGTAACGAATATATAAAAGAATCTAAAGAAGGAAAAAGAACCAGGAAAATGAAGATGCCAACATTCATTACTTTGTTTTCAGCCGTGTACGGTATGCTGTCGGTGTTCGAATTCCGCAGAGAACCATGATGGCGCTGTGTGTGAACGCCTGTCCTCGAATTCCAGCGATAATTTTCCGGACGGGCGATTCATTTCGTGCCGACGAACAGCGGTCATTTTTCTATAACAGTTCCCCCCGCGCAGAGAGCTGAATCAAAACGGACAAAAAAAAAACTAAATGAAAGGTGTGCCCCTAAGCAATAGCCACGAGAATTGACCGACATTTGAGTACCTTTTCTTTTCTGTTATCTCAAAACGAATAGAAACCTGAAAAAAATACCAGCGTCTGTATAAAAACCACCGTTTATGACTTTCTGCTTTCCTCTGCACAATATTGAGATTGCTGCACACGCATTCGCGAAGCCTCGCAGTCGTAAACGAAACCGCGGTGCAGGGAAAGCGCCTTCAATTTAATCTTTCGCGTGAATCTATCCGAGTGCTCGTGTTTCCTTCTCAAAATATCCTTGCAAAAGAAGTGCACCCCAGCCTCCAACTGCATGAGGCCTACAATCGCTCAAGCACAAATATTGTTGCCGTAGCAAACTTTCAAGGTACATACAGCATAAGGTTTCTTGGCTACAATATGAAAACAAGAGAGATAAATGAATAAATGCATAAAGCAGTGTATTGTACGTTGGTAACGGTGCGCTTCTCGAATTGCTGCGCGACCTTGAGATTCTTGTTTATGCATCCTGTGCGCGCTTGCTTGTCCTTACTGTCTGTTAACAGCGGTGCATAGAGTGCGCTTGAGTGAGCCAATAGAAAGATTGTGCGTACGAAGCTGCAATAAGTTCAAGTGGAACTTTGTTTTCAGCCAGGCAAGAGCTAAAAACGAGACGAAAAAAAAACAGAAAGAAAAGCCAGAAAATAATTTAGCCGGCCAAGGAATGGTGCACATGCTTTTTTTATTGTTCTGTCGAGGAAAAGCTACCAATAAAGTCATCCCCGTGTCTTCGAAAGCCCGCTCGTATCTGCCCAAATATTTCAAAAGCAGTCCTTTCGGGGGTCTGATATTTTGCTGTTGCTTATTCCCAATTAGTTCAAAAGGTTATCGCTTCTACATGACTGAACAATCTTACTTCGTTACCAGTACAGTCCCCTTTCGGGAAAATGGCGATGTCTGTGCGTCGGTGTGAATCTCCCACCTCCAATACCCCAAGCACCTCCAACGCCCTCTGGACCAGGAAGGTGCCTTTGGGGAACACTCTTACAGGAGAAAATGCAACTGCTCACTTCGTGCTTACAACTTCTATTCGCCTATATCCCCCAGAGAAACGACCCGTCTAGCCAGCCTCACTGTTCCATTAGTTAGCATTTTTTATGCAAATAAAGTTCGTCATTTCTTGCAAACAATCTGCTTTCACAAAAAATTGCTCTAAAGTTAACCCCTGCTGGGACAGCCTTAACTCAGGAGATGTAGTTATTATTGTACTAGGCAGTAATTCGAATTGTTTACGTTTGCCACTGCTGACAGAACACGTTTGTCCATCTGAATGCCAAATACAGGTAATTATCTCTCCGAACAGGAGGTATAGCTATAAAAAAGATTAGTGGAACACTTTGTTAAGCTAAAGTGCAGTGAGGCGAAAGCCTTTAGCTCGGTGTTGCTGATATCTGATGAAGATGTTAGTTAAGTACACAAGTGTTTATGAATATTAAACGCTGGGGACACTGGAGGGCGCTTGGAAGGCATCTGTCTGATTCGACGCCTTTTTGAAAACACTCTCCAGCGTTCGAGACACGAAGAACTACATTTGCTAGCAGGAATTAGCGTAGTCGTTAGCACGCTCGGCTGCGGAAAGGAAGGAGGTTGGTTCGAATATCGTCGTGCACAAAGATTTTTCTTATCGAGTTAAAGAGCGTAACATACGGACGGATACACGCAAGCATGAGCCATTAAAGGATTTCGCTTCAATACTTTGGCAGTTGCGCTCGTCGACGAGTCACCCCAGGCGCTGGATGTAACGCCGGACGGAAGGACGGACAGGATAATGAGCCATTAAAGGCTTTCGCCTTAAAAGTAATCGAGAATAGGTAACTCTCTTTATAGACGCGTAAAAACTATTCCTCGTCAGTATATAGTTGACGCATGTCTACCTCTCTAGAAAGGAATTAACAGAAAAGCGTATATTCTTATAAAGTGGTGTTTTGGTTTTCTTGCATATTTTGTTGTCATACTGCATGGATGTCCAAAGCGATATCATTTTCATATACCTCATGATTTGTCACACCTTGCTCAGTAAGTACAGTACCTTATCCATACTGTATTGTTCAACATATCTCATCTTATTTTGAACGTCGGGTACTCCTGACAATAAGATGCAGCAGAAACCATCGCTGATCTTCCAGAAGCCTCATTTAAAGTGTTAAAACTCATGTTTGCTCAACCATCTGGTATGTTATTGGCAGAACAGTAAGCAGAAGAAAATTTCTTTTCTTCTTTAGTGTATAGAGAATGTCATTAGCGCATTTTGTTGTGGCATATTTGATGCCCTTTAACACCGCTTATACGAAATTCATTCGCGAATTACATCTTATTTTATCGTAAAGAGCGAAATTTGACTCCAAATTTAGCAGCCTGTGGGGCTTGAACGGATTTGAACGGATCAATGGCTTACTGCATAATCAACGTAGAGCAATTATAAAATGGGATAAAAGAACAGGTGCCGGGGAAATATCGTTACCGAGAAAAAACATCGTTGTCACGCTTGCAAAGTTTCCGTATTGTTGGCCTTCGACCACTTTGATAATAAAGTCCAGCTCCTGCACGCTGTGTTTTAAGGAAGTTTTTTTAAGTGCATAACGACGCCGATCTTTCCGACAATGTCGCTGCTACCAGTTGCCCTTCTTCATTTTTAAAACTTGTAACTTTATGTAGAAGCTTTTCTTATTACTATTTGCAAAGTATTTATGCTGTTTGTATTTAAAAAACCTATATTTTATGAAATGCTCCGCGAGGGGAGTTTTAAGGTATTAAACTGATCTGACACGACCTGAAAGGCCTGCAATTCCTTTTCCACGTGCGAACGAAATATTTCCATACTCAAAACGAATGTGATGTGTTTTAACTCCAAGTGTATTTAATTCTTGCGTGTTCTCTGCGACGTCAGCAGCACATAATAGTTGTACATGTATTGGTGGTCTTTATCAACGTGTACGTCGTTCTGCAATTTTTTTATGATTTTCATCGTATGCATTACCACGTTTAAATTTAATATTAATTAGCTGTATGTACAGGATTCTATAAAACAACAACAGTTTCTGCCTTTGTAGTGTGAGCACAACGCCTAATATTCTGTGATGCCCAACGTTGGTATGCTCTTTACTCCGTGGAGCAAAACCGATTTCCTTGCAACCAAGATGTTTATTGCAACCTTGGTCCTCTCTAGGAACGAGCGTATAGGTTCTGCTACGAGGACATCTGCACAGTGGCTGCCGAAAGCAAGCAGAAATGCCATCACAGTACGTAGAGTAACAAGAAGCCAGAGCGCCCGCTTGACAATTCGCTGGGCACGTACAACAGCTTTATTGCGCATAAGGACCGCCTTAGGATTTGGTTGTTTCATGCCTTAAAAAAACCGTTACTTACGCATTTCTGCACGCGTTTTCTTCTCAGTTAGCGCCGCTAAAGAAACAATTAGGCATGCACTTATTGTACCTTCATTATTCCCTCTTTAGCCGAAATTCTCGCAAGGACATTGTATAGCCCCCCCCCCAAGCGAATGTGCGTACGCAAGCAACGCGGCTGCGCAAACAGTGAGCTCAAGGCTGCTCTTAATGGGGAACTGAGGAAGCGCATCGGTGTCTGCGTACGACTGTGAACCTTATTTTCGTTTTTCCCCCTTTCAACATTCGTGCAAAGCAAAAGCCAGACTGTGCATTCCATGCAGGTTTTCTGGTGCCACAATTTTTCAGCGACAGAGAGGGCCTACCAAATTTGTAAACATCCTGCTTCACTTTCGTTGCGAAATAAATTTTGGAACAAAAAATAAGGGGTCCGTTGATGTCCAATCGCGATTTTAAACTCGGCATTCTCGTGCTGCGGCATGAGTTTGTTTACAATGGCTGAGCATTTAGGATTCACACGTGAAATCACGAATACAGCGGTGGTGCAAGAAAACATAGAGGGAATGGATTTTAGGCGTCCAGCCTAAAAATGTTAATTTCTTTAGGTCGCAACCGGTTATCAGCTGAGAAAGAACAGAAAACAAAGCGGAAACACTGGTTAATGAAGATTGAAACTAGCTAAAATGCCGCATGTCTTTTTTAAAACTGTTTCGGCAGTTTCTTCGAGTCGTTTCTTCCAGAAGCCTTAATAAGGACAGGCCTCTCTTGGTTGATGCGAAAATCACTGCGAAATTATCAACGGAACGAGAAGTCGGGCGTTGACGCCAGTCGGGGGGAGTGTCGAATTGACGCTTTAAAGCCGGTGCGATTTTAGACAAAAAAGTAATAACCACAAGAACTGAAGCGATAAAGCTGCGCGCTTTTTCCTAGTGCAGCCGTTTTAACATGATGGCCACTAAGATCATCAATGTGGAGCTCAAGCACGCCATTACTTTAACATTTCCAAGATCAGAGTGCTTAGGAGGGAAAAGAATGTTGTATTAAACAGACTTCAGCGTTTGCTCGGGCAGTGAGGCACCTACTTCGTCCCTCTAGCTGTGCGCACAGGCTTGGTAGTGGCATTAGGGTGGCACAGAAGACTAGAACACAGTCCCCTCCACGCTATAGCCAAAAGTCCACAAGAGGGTAATGTGCAGGGCTCGAGTGGTGCTCGACGTCGCTTCCTGTTAGCGACGAAAGGGACAGTGCGTCTCATGCAAAGATATGATGCGAATAATCCACTTAACAAGATGACAGCATCGGCCGCACGGTGCTGCTGTAGCCCATCAAAAACATAACCAAAGAAAAAAACAAAAATACGCAGCCTATATGTTGTCATGTGCTTATGTAAAACCTGCACTGAGCGGCCATTTCTGCTTCCCGCTGCCAGGGATTTGGAGCAGCAACAATCCAGGCAAAGAAAATGACACTGAAAATCCTGATTACAACTATATACAAGTCGATAGTAGGCTTCCAGAGACATCATTAATCGTCATGCGGAGCTAGGTCTTCATTCATCGCACGCTTGTTTCTTTTTTTCTTGTAGCAGTTTGCTTTTATTTTATACATTCCGCTACCATTCAGATTGAGCAGAACTCTGGTTCTCGGCATAGATAACATGATCATTCTGTCATAAACTCATTGAGCTTAGTCATCGCTTTCCGTATTAATTCGTGACGCGACACCCCACATTAGCTGTCAATGTTATTATCAAAACGCCGCTTCAGAAAATAAAGTTCAAACATACAAAACAAAATGAATCGCGGAAGCAGAAAAAAACATCCTCTGTTATCTTCCCGCAATACAGACTTTCCATTCTGTCCATTTCACCAGACGCAGCTAACAAGTCACTCCCACGTGGAGAGGAGAAGGCAGAATCTTAGAGTGGTTCCCGATTTCTCGTATCTTGCAACTGTTCGCACGTGACGACAAATTACGAGACGGATAACAGGCGCCGACTCTCCATAATTCCGCTATTTGAATGAGCGTCCGCTAGTGTTTAGCCCCAGTGCGCACAATGTCAGCGTGCGAAGGCAGTGATGCAAGCCTAGGCATGCCGGTTCACCGAGATGTGTCCTTGATGGGCTCGGAAGTGTTGGCTGCCGCGCTCTTCGAGGCACTGCGACCACCACGTAAGCAGAAACGACGGGGTGCTCTGATGTCCCTTCCAGACGACGTCTTGACCATCATACTCAGCCTACTGGACTGGAACTGCAGAGTGGGCATGGCATTCCTCTGCCGGCGGTTGAAGCAGATTGTGGACGATGGCCCGTGGTTGAAAAAGGCACGCTTCACCCTAAACGACCCGCCGAATGTATTCACGACAGTAATGTCGCTGCTTCGAGCCGAAGCTATCACGGAATTGGACGTAAGCTATTACGTCCTTGTCGGCCCCACAAGGCTGGAAGAAGGAATCAAGCTCTGCAGGAACCTCACCGTGCTCCGTTGCGTTCAAACACGCCTACATGCCGCTTCCCTGCTTCTGCTTCTTCGGGATCACCTGTGCAGACTCGAGTACTTATACTGGTCAGCGCTGCACATCAACCTGGGTGGATTCCTCCCTCCAGCCTTAGACCAGTCACATCCGCGTATCTGCAAGTGCTCGGCGTTTCCTGCGACTCTGAGGCATATGTACGTAGAGATCGTGCCCACGCCGGATTGCATCGCATTCGTTGAAATCGTGGTGAAGCACTCTCACCACCTGCGCTGTCTGCACTTGCACGGGCATGAGACTCATGAAAAAAACTCCGAACTCGCGTGCCGCATTCTTTCCTGCTTGCGTGCTGCAACGCGTGACGATTTCGACGAGTTTACCTACACTTGCAGCTGCCCGCCAAATGAAGAGATGCTGCCCCCGTACCCTGCAAAGCCGGCGGAAGACATTTCTGCAGACCTCAGCAGAAGCGTGCAAATCTACAAACAGGCAACTCTAAGATGGCGTTCTCCGCGTGGCCTAAATTGTGCCACCCTGGCCGAGCTGGAATCGATGCAACACATGAAGTACCACAAGCAGCTAACACTCCTCATCGCAGAGAACGGAGAAGGCACGATATCGAGCCTGAAGAAGGCATCCAAGAACTGGACATGTCGCCACCTCGAGGCCCTGACACTCATGTCACTCCCCCAGTGCGAGGGTATGTTTACTTACAAGCAAAATATCCGTAACCAGGCGGCCCTTTGTAATTTCATCAGGTCATGCATCGCCTTGACCGAGCTCAACCTCTCAGTGTTTCACTTTGGCGAGGACTTCGATTGCTGTTCAGTTATCGCCACAGGAGGCATTCACAACCTGCGGTCTCTGGCGTTGGCATCCTGTGCACTTTGCTGCCCGAGACGCCTGGAACTTCTCAGCCGGGCTTCTTTCCCGTTGCGGGAACTGGACGTCCGTGGTCCCGAGGTCCCAGGGGACCGCTCGTCCCAGTGCTACGTCTGTCGACTCCAGACAACCTGCGACGACGTCTCGCTCACTGCCCTGCGGCGTCTGAAACACCTCAATTGCCTCACGTTGTCCGGTCTTTGTAATGCCCGCACGCTGAGTTTCCTGGTCGGCTGCATTTCCCTCCGCGACCTTCGACTCAAGAACATGGGCGTTTGGCATCGCGCCCGACACCAGGATATGTCACCCATCACCGACATCTGGCCCCAGCTGCGGTCGTTGAAGCTGGACTGCACGTGGCATGCCATTGACTTCAGCTTCATGAACGAGCTACCCCGGGCTCCTAAGCTTAGGCGCCTCTGTTTGACAACGGTTATCCGAGGTGAAACCGCCACCTCTCCTCTTCCCAAAGTGCTAAAGCACATCTGCCCTGCCGTAGACATAGCACACTTTCATCAATGGCACGCGGAGCGAAAATGTTACCAGGACGTGTTCATTCCCTCCTCATGGCTGGAAGGAGCAGACAGAATGAACGATAAACCGGGTATCTCCTGCGCTAAGTTTGTGGACTATATCTGGTTATGCTTCTGCAGGAACTACATCGGGGCAACCAAACCATACGGCATGCGGTAATGGGCAGTAGCGCCGAATTCTCTGCTGCAATTTTTTGGTCAACACCCAGCCGTTTTCTGCATTCTGGGAAGCCACCCTCTTCGCAAAAAGACGGAACCAACTCCCTGCCATAGCTCATCGTTGTAGTTGAATATCTGGATTGCAAATTGTGGCTGTATATTTTGTGTTACGCACTTTCGTGACGTGTTAGGACATACGATATGGTCTTTAGTATGCGGCCAGTTTCAAACACTGTTAATGCGTTCGTGCGCGCTGTTCTTAATCGATTTTACATATTGACCACGACTACCACAGTCGATAACCAGCGTATATGTTCTCATTCTTGATCGGCGAATCCACGCTTCTTGACTAGGTCATGTATGCGGTTACGTCATCTTTTCATCGACTGGATTATGGTAATAAAGCCTATTCTACGATTTGACGCTGTTCGTGGAATTCAGTACTCCTTTATTTGCGGCAGAGCTGCAACGACGATTATCTGCCACCTGTCAGCGTTCTTTTATTAGATAGGGGCTCGCTATCAGGCAGCTCAACTTTTTGTACGAGCGGTCGCAGCAATCTGACCCCCTAATTACCTCAGGAAATGCGCGCTTCAGCTGCACGTGTATTCCCTTCGACTCACCGTCTGTGGCACCTAAAGTTCTGCGCCTACTGGCCGCTGACGGCAAGCGTAAGGCAATCGGGGAGCACTCCCTTCTAATGCGAAAGCATTGTATGGCTTATCCAGGGGTAGGAAACTCCGGTTCCTACTAAAGGGCACCTGGTGACTGGAAGAGACCTCATGATTAAAACTGCGTGAGTCAAGCGCCCACACGTAGCGCCATCTGTGGTTCTTTCGAAATACCACTTCGGCAGAATGATCGTTCGTCTGAAGAAATTGCATCTGCAAAGTGAATCTGAACCAGAGTGGCAACCACTCCTTGTGGTGTACTCTTCATTGTTCTCTTGATAGGGCGTCGTTGCTTAGATGCGTCATAGTTTGATGCCGTAGTGAAGTGCCCGCTGTCGCGTCTTTTTCGTGCTTGGTTGTTTAGGTGTCTCGTGTTATGCATTTTGCTGAATTTCGACTGTTTTATACACGGTTTGAACATGACTCATGTACTATCGGCAGAAGAAGTTTGCGGGACGCGATTTCTTCGAAAAACGTTTATTGTAGCTTCATCCCACTATCGACTCGTCGGATATTGTTACCCGAGAAAGAAGCATCTATTCGCCTAGAATGTTCGTCTATTTTAAGCAATTAGCTTTCGTGACTCCGCAGGAATAAATTTTTTGCGCACACCCAAGTCCCGCAAACTTTTGCTGGCGATAGTATACGTAAAACACTGCTTCGTTGTAATAAATACCTTGTTTAAAAAGAAAGCACGATAACGGGGTAGGGGGGGGGGAGCTGGTGTGTTGGCCGATTCGGCTAAGCCACCGGACTACAAAGCTGCTCTTTTTTCATCGGCGTTGGTTCAAATCCCGCTTCAAGGTTTTTTTTCCTCTGCATATTGTTTTCATTACGATGACACAGCGCTAAACTTGGCTTTCTTCAGGCCGCTTGGAGAGGAATTGGTGCTGACGTGTATTTTCTGAAAATGATGGATATGAAATTTTTATAGTCTTGGTTCATCGCAATGAAGCCAATAGAGGCGGTACAAAAAATTCCAGTTGTCATCACCGTGATATCAAAGAAAATAAAGTTTCTTCTGAAGGTTCGGACAATTGAAACCAGCAATTGCAGAATGGTAGGTGAGCGCGCAGCTCATCGGCCTCAAAACCACCCTCATTCGTGGCGTGAAAAGGTGAACCAATATATCCGTTGCCTTAAGATTGTATCCTAATCAGTAGCTGTGCCGCCGCGGTGGCTGAGTGGTTATGGCGCTCCGCTGCTGACCCGAAAGACGCGGGTTCGATCCCGGTCACGACGGTGGAATTTCGATGGATGCGAAATTCTAGAAGCCTGTGTGCTGTGCGATGTCAGTGCACGTTAAATAATCTCGGGTGGTCGAAATTTCTGGAGCCCTTCACAACGGCATCTCTCATAGCCAGAGTCGCTTTGGGACGTTAAGCCCTCATAAACCAAACCAAACCTAGTCAGTAGCTGTGCCATTAAAATAGTAAAAATATATAAATAAAACTGAAAACCAAACCTTAAGAAAAATACTTTCCAATTCCAAACCCGTAAGTTTGTCGTATACTTTAAGTTCAGTGTTCGAATTCCGGTTTAAAAAACAACCTTATTTTTGTCTTTTGCTTTCAGAAAAAGTAAAATTTTTTTCTTCTGTGGCATTTCAAGAAGTTGAAATCAATGCAGTGAATAAGGAATCAACTGGATTTGCAAAGGCTTTGACACTCTCAAGCCGTTATGCATTCGAGTCACTGCGCTCATCCTTCGTGCCATTGAACAGGACGACGAGCAAAGGCGTTTGGTAGCTAAAGCACTTAAAGCAATCCAGACTAGCCACATCCAGGTTGTGCGGAATATTGTACTACACGGATGTGGCGGATTTGGTGCCGGCTGTAGCAAGTTATTGACCGTTATGACGCTGCCAAGTTCATGCATAAAATCTCACAACCAAAGCGTTTGATTGTCGTCGGGTCTAATGTTCCCACCAGTGGCGACGTGCACGTCATGAAACATGCAAGATGCACGTTGCGGTGTACATCTAGCGCAGCAAAGCCCGGTGACAAACTTTTTGGGTCCTGAAGCCATGAGCGTAATTTGTCCCACATACCGCTTTTTGCTGCGTTTGATTGCTTTTATTAACTGTGTGATCTGCGCTGCGGGCATCGATTTTTGTCTGAGGTAGTTGCTGTTGCGATGTACGGATGTTTTATGATCACACGCTTCCGCAGCAGATTTTAAAATTGCTTGAAAGATAAAACAGATTAACACAACGAAACGGAACGAGGACAAGATAGCAGAAATACGCCATTCAGGACGGGCGTAGACTAACAACTCTTTATTGCGTCATAAAAACTATCACAGTTTATACCAATTTCCTAGACCACGTGATACAATACCAGCCAGTGGACATTGGAAGGAACGCCTCACATGCTTGGCGCTTACTGTCAGCCGTCGTTGTCTAAAGCCTGTAGCTGGTTCATGCACAACTTTTATCTGCGGCCCGTTTATTATCGTTATTTTAGTAATGCTATTTCATGTTAGTGCATGCAATGTCCACTGGCTGAGAATGTAGCACGTGGTCCAGGACTGCCTTCCTGTGATGCTAGTTTCTTGTATCTTTTCCTGGTTTCGTTTCGCTGTGCTAATCTGTTTCATATAAAGTATGAACCAACTAGCGCACCCCCGAATGCTCTCTGAAAGATAAAAGCGTTTTAAACGTAGTTCTTCGGGCGAGAAATATGATTGAGCTCTGTATGTATATGCGCGCAGTTCTGACGAATAGGAGGAAGAACAAACTTCTGGGGCGCAGTTGCGAATTCATTGGTTATTTCTAAACTAAATTTGAGAATAACTTCTGTATATTATGCGGTAAGAGGAAAACCGGTTAGAAAACACAAAAAAATGAGGAAAAATTGGAGAGCACACTTAGCTCCGCGTTAAGAACATGACGCGATAGCGTTAGTGGGCCAGTATCCATACATGCAAAGTTGGATATTCTCGGCTTTACATTCATACATCCCTGGGATTCCTCATAACATTTCTGGCGCATTGGTGCCGCGGTTAAGCGATGCCCCACTATTCTGCCGTGGTAGGTTCTGCCTCCAGGGAGGCTTTGGCGATTCATGATGGTGTTCCTCAGTGACTTAAAATTAATTTAGCTCCTAACTACCACGGTGCTCGATTCGCTTATAATACGGTGTTCTGGTTGTCACAACGTCACGTTACGTCGGTGTCCCGGCTGGGTTGCTTTTCCGGCGTTTTCAGCTGTCAACACCGACGACACTAGATTTGTAACGCTATCGCGTAGAAATCTGTGCTTTTCACTCATTATTTTGAAGTAATTACGAAATAAATATTTGATCTTCGTTGCCACTCATACTGTTCACATGTGAGAAAAGGTTCGCAGTCGGGGGTACGAACCATGCCTTTTTCGCTTGTTCTCTACTTAATAGCTAGAAAATCACCTATTCCCTTATATTTAATTGTGATTTCGGCACATATTCACTTTGAAATTTAGTTTATTGTTAAAATACAAGCTTATTTTCGCGTGACTGCGTTACTGCTCCAGAGCTCCTTGAGAGATTGAAATGTTTGTCCCTAGATATCCCGCTGTTGAGCGTGACGAAAAAGAACTAAGTACTGTTTGTTTAAAGATGTTATCAAAAGTCTGCGTTTGATAACATCTAAACTGTAAATACTAACTAACATTTACATATGAAATATTATCATAAAAACAACTGTCGCCCGGTGACAAAAGAAACAGACTGTTTACGCACGTGTAGAATAAATAACGTAGTCAGTCATGTTTTTGATTTTCGCACACAGAAAAACGCACTTTTGCTTATTGTAAACGGAATTCGCTGGAACCACACCCAGAAAATATTATACTAATAAAGCGCACCCAAGACTGCGTAGCTCAACAACAATTTTCACAAACGAGTCAGGGGTTCAACTAGTTGACCCTTCAGCCATATCCCCTGCCCGCAGGGCCTTAATACGCGATGTACATCTATGCGCAATGTTGCTTGAACACCCGCTGAACATTAGAGTTTGCGGCAGCAAAAGCTTTTCCTGCTAAGTTACGAGTAATAAAGAGTCGCCATTTCTAATCTGCTCATTACACGACCATGAAAAAAAAATCAAGCCTAGTCGTGGGAAATAAAGCAAAGAAAAGAGTAATTGCTGGCAGAGTAATTGAAAAATCTACAAATAAATGGCCAGTAGCGTTTCGCCGAATGTCCACCAAAGCCACAAAGAGTTTCAAAATTAAGTTTCCTATTTTTTTAGCGGCCGCATTCTTTACCATTATTTGCTATATTTCAGACAAAGAAGAAGAACAAATAAAATTCTTTATTGTCTCCCCGCTTTTGTCCAAAAAATTCAGTACCTGGTTCTTTTGTTCCGAAGGATAAGTGAGATCCGGCCAAGCTGCAGAGCTAACCAAAAAGGACAGATTTTAATCTTGAAAGCCATGTAAATTGAACAAATAGAACGTAGCTGCGACTCGCGTGGCCACTAGAAAGCACCGCCAAAGGTCTTTCCGACCACAGACACGGAGTAGCATGTCGAAGGAATAAGCAAAGAATGTTCCTCTATAGTGAACAGGAAGTACAGGTTATCAGGAGAGAGGCTGTAGGGCGAAGGCACGCCTCAGGTGATCGTTACTGATTATGCAGCCGAGAATGAATTTGCGGCATCGATAGAGGCCATAAGCGAGGACATGCATTTTTAGGCGCAGCAAACTTGCTAAAGACGACGGTAAAAACGGTAGAACGAAGACGCTTAGAGACTCATGAAAGGAACAGACTGCTCGCTTTACCTTTGCACAGTAGCAGCAAGAACCAGGCCTCGAAAATCATCACAGTGCCAAGCTATTGTATTGCCACGAGGCAAAATGTAAATGTCATTTTCTAAGTCCCATGTGTGGTTTTTTTTTTCACGCACCTCTACCCACATGTGGTTTTTCGTTTTCTTTTTTCCTCACCCTCGCAATAAATCTTCGGTTGGTAGTGTGTGCTTAAACGTTGCCCGTATATTTTCGTCCCTTTTTAGCGTCGTCTTGTAGAAACGTTGTAGCGCCAAAAAAAGGCTTGTGAATGTTAACCAACTGGCCGGAACCCAAGCTTTACATAAGCCAGGAACGCGGCTACTGGCCACATTTGACGACAGAGGGCATCGAACATACAACGAGGAGAGTAGCAGTAGATGCAACCTAAAAACGGTGCAACCCAAGGAGACGTTGGCACTGCGGGCGTTTCAAGTGCACATAGAGCCCAGGCGGGCAAGCAGTGAAAGTGTGGGAGTTGTCCAGATGATGACACATGCATCTGAGACGGGTGATCGAAAGTCCAAAAAGGAAAGTAAGCATAAACATAAACGTTCACGCAGAATTGAAAACAGAAATAAATACTGTGCAAGGAATGCGCAGTTTTCACTACGTTAAGAAATCACGGGATACTATCTATGCACCATGTCCAATTACTAAGGCGGCTGCCTAAGCGAATCCCCCAACTATCTTCACGTAGGGAGAAATTCGCAAAGCAATTTGACGATCTAAACTGCGTGAGGCGACAGCCTTTCCGCGCGACTTTGGCTGCTGCCGTGTTGCCTCTGTGAATTATCATTAAAGACGAAGCATTTGTATTCATACACGCCAAACATAAATACCAAAAAAAGAAGCAGATTGAACAGCCGTCGCCTTAGTTCAGATGGTAGAGCACTGTACGCGAAGTTTCGGTGACTGTTGGCTCCCTTCATAAGTTTGTCAAACGAGCCCCTCATTTCCTTTCCCTTGTCTGCTAATTGCTTAACGAGGATCTTGGTTCTGGCAGTCTTCATGCCGTAGGTAGCATCAGAGGGCTCTCGCACAGATTCCGCCCTCGCCGTTAGATGACGTTGCACGTCACACTAGCGGCAATACAGGACGTGCTACGTCCGCCGCTATAGACGAGGGTGGCGCTGGTGAACACTCTCAAGGTTCGCTTCCACCCAATAAACATAGATACCCACGAGAGCAGCACATTGGACAGCCGTCGCCGTAGCTACGTTGGTAGAGCACCGCACGCGATATTCGAAGTTCGTGGGTTCGGATCCCACCAGCGGCATGGTTGTTTTTCTGCTGTTTTATAAGTAATTTTTTTAAGAGATAGATTAATCTGAGTAATATTATCCCACTGATCAGCACTACAAATAACGTAAAAAAATTACATTCGCCTATGCACCTTGGTTTCGGTGACTGTTGGCATCCTTCATAAGTTTTGTCAAACGAGCCCCTCATTTTCTTTACCTTGTCTGCTAATGTATATTATATATATATATATATATATATATATATATATATATATATATATATATATATATATATATATATATATATATATATATATATATATGTGTGTGTGTGTGTGTATGTGTGTGTGTGTGTGTGTGTGTGTGTGTGTGTGTGTGTGTGTGGAGGCTGTGTGTGGGGAGGCTGTGTTCTAGGTGCCGAGGTGGCACTCCAAAGGTGGTGGCTCAGTTCTGTGCTTAACCACCCGCACTGGCACTCTCTACCCTTGTTCTTTGTTTTGTGCTTGTGCCACCGGTAGGTCAGCCGGGTCACGTTCATAACTACTCTATACGGGGTGTTTCATGTGAGACTTTACGGAATTTTTTTAAATAGGCGTTTTGACTTAAAAGAGCGCTTTTCAGCGGTGTAGTAAATCAGCATACAGGTAAAACGTGCAAACAAGCAGGCTGGTTAACTAATATTGAATAGTTAACTTATCAACTATTACTGTTAGGCTCCCTAATTTTTGAGAATCGTGTAGGCCACACTAAGTAATATTGATATCGGTATTTAGAATTCAGGAAACGCGGTTACTCTCGGCGCTATGGCCCACCAAAATCTTTGTCTACATCACACCAAAACACATGCGTTTTCCAGCAGCTGGCAGGCAAAGCAATGTCTCCAGTGCACGTAACTGGTCGAAATAATGAGAATTTGTTGGACCATAGCTCTGAGGGTAATCGAGTTTTCGAATTCCTGAAGGCTGATATAGATATTACCTACCATAGGCTACACGTACGTTTCTCAATAATTGAGGAGCCTAGCAGTAATAGTTAGAAAGTTAACTATTGAATATTATTTAACCAGCCTGCTAGTTAGTACATCTTAGCTGTATTCTGACGTACTTCCCATCTGACACTGTTATGTCGAGAAAAAAGCGCTCTACCAACTAAAAAAGATTAATTGTGTAAATTATTAGGTGAAACATCCTGTACATTTGTTTCCGAGTCTTCGCAGATGCATTTTTGTTGTACACGTAGTTCTGAAGATTCTCATTTTCTTCCTGTTTTAACAGGTCTACTGGAAGTTTTCTTTTTGACAAAGGAAGTTGGCTTCCCTGTCGTGATATCTCCACATGTGTCATATGTGCCTGATTCATATGGGATTATGGAATATTTCCTCCTATGCCATACGTGCCCACATTCGCCATAAGTTGCCACATATGTCTTATGTGCCCACATATGCTATATGTGCCAAGATGTTGTACATGCCCAGAAGTAATAAGGGCATACGTGTCTCATATATGTATTTTGGGAAGTCTATTGAATTAAAATAATGGGAACACTGAAATAACTGCCATACAAGTTAACAAACTAAAAAGTAAGAAAGTACCGGGCGAAAACAAAACTACCGCGCCCAACAGATTCGAACCACTATCCTGCAGATCCGTAGAGCTCAACACTAATCGTTGCTCCAGGACTGCTAGTTTTGACAGCATCATTATTCCTGTATGATAAAAATCTTGCTGTACTTTCCATTACTTCACAACTGGAGTGTACGAAGTGAGGACAAGTGGCGATTTCCCTGGTTTAATGATCATAACTAGACGACTGGACTACCTCAGATATTGTGAGTGTTGATGTGCCTTGCTGGAAGCATTCAATGCGCACGTATTTTTTGCTACACCCGACGCTCCACCATGAAAATACTCTAACTAATCTGTTGCGTAGCTTTAGAATGGCTCAACGAAACAGAGAGTGCAATATTTACCTTCTAATTAAACGTATATCCAAGCACATTAGAAACACCGAAAAGGAGACAGCTCGGGTAGCCCGTCTTTAAAGAAAGAAAGAGGGCACAAAGAAACAAAGAGAAAATTTTGTGAAACAGGCCAGGCATATTTTTTTGGTTGCGCTGGTTCGGCATTTGTTAGTCTCTTTGTGGTGGCTTCTCCCTCGCTTGTTCTGAGAACTGCGCACGGCTGTATACGAGGCACTCATGAACGGCAATATTTCGCGCAAGGTAGATCTAAGCTGATACGATGCACATCGGAGCTCCTTTCTGCGCACGAGTGCCTCGTGTCAGTTAGGGTATACTACATAAAAGTACGTACTAAAGACATCTTGAGCGCGTGGGAACTCATATTGCGGAAATTACTGTTCATTTGAGACATTCGCAACGCGTGCGAGCTCTTATTGTACCCATATAACTGAGACGCATATGAACTGTAATGAATTCAACTTGTGTTCATAGGAGGCAGATTTTTTTGCACATATAGCTCATATGAGTACACAGGAGACACATTTTAGACATAGGTGACCTCGTATGAAGCATATTTGTGTTCATACGAGATGCATAACTTGGCAGGTATAACACATAAGCTGCCAAATTAGTTCATACGAGGCACATTTGGGACACATATGACCTCGTATGAAGCATATCTTTGTTCATACGAGGCATATATGTTTTGTACATATAACTCATATACCGCCTAAATCAGCTCATACGATACGCGTTTGTGCACATATAAGTCGTATGTAACACATATGAATTCATAAAAGACGTATATGAAATCATACATGATTCAGAGCACAACAGCAGATTAATAGCAACATAGCAGATTCATAGCGTGTTATAGCACAACCGAGATCTCTCGAGATATCCATCCAGCCGAAAAGAAAGCACGGGTGGGTTAGATACATTCGTGACACATTTGCTGGGAATTTGCAGACTGGGTCAAGAACGTGCCACATGAGATCTTATGGCCCAGGTGTGTTAATGTGTGGGAACATTTAAGGGGCTGTGGAGCATTTTCGTGCGTCGCTTGCTAACTTTTTTCTTTTACAGTGCATCAGAAGAGTGGCGCAAAAAGAGGGTGCGTCGAATTTTCTTCACCACACGTTATTAACTCCGACCGATTACTAAACCTTTCTATTGAACAGAAAACTTTCCCGTATTCACGCCGAAAATTAATGTATCATTATTGCGAGAATTATCCATTTCGAAAAATGGCGGTAGCACGCTTTGCTTAAAGCTAATAATGGTGCGCCAGGAAAAGACAAGGACGTGAGGGCAATACCTTTCGTCCTTGACTTTTTATGCCTCGCTATTTATCGGTTAACATGTGTCACCAGGTTGACCGAACATTTACGCTTCTTAAGCACGCTTTTAAGCCTATATGTCATGCATTAATAATAAATTGCGATTCGAGGTGATCGCAGTCAGCACAAAAGTCCTTCAGATTCGACGCAGCTGTTGTATGTGGGATATTTTTCTCTCAACCGCGTACATTAGTTGATGAAGATGATAACCACTACCCTTCCGCTTTCTGTTATCGAGTTGGATGAAACCTCATATGCAATGGCTCTAACACCACAGCCCCAGAGTTTCACTCTGTTGCTACGTCTCTAAGTTGGGCATTTAGCGAACACAGACACCACAAAATTTTAAAACAAACGTGGACGCAAACTACAGTAAATTAAAATTGTAGACATATTTGTAATTTTTTTATTTTTTGTTATTTAAATATACTGTCAATCCCCAGAGGGATTGTAACAGGGGTGGGTAAAGAAAAACAATTTTACAGTATTATTAACAAAGAATTATACCAGAGAGAGCGGCACAATCGACTGGTTACATTAATACAGGACGTGTCAAGGGATATGTACAAGGAAGTCAAGAGGCAACACAAAAAACTTACTGTGTTTCAAAATACATAAATAACAATGGTAAGTACAGAATTTGTAAAATTATGATCATAAAATACATGCAAGTAATGCAGCACAAAACAATGAAAGCAAAATGATCAATGTGATAATAACACATATGCCATACAATAGTTTTACTCTGCGTTTGGCCACAATTGCGCTTCTTCTACAAGCTGGGTAAAGTTTTCAGGCGAGCTTTGTTGGGCAATTATTGGATCAAATTTGTTCCACTCGCGCACTGCGAGAGGAAAAAAGGAGTAGAGAAAGGCGTTGTTTTTACACGAAAATTCCTTAATTGTGAGAGCGTGTTTGTGGCGTGTGTTTCTAGAACGGTTGATACTAACAAAGGCTAAGGGATCAATCTTAAAGGAATTGTTAAGCAGTTCAAATAGGAACTTCAAGCGGTGTACCTTGGCTCGGTTAGTCAGCGTCGGAAGGCCTGCGAGATGCAGTAGTTCAGTTGGGGAATCGGTGCGGCGGTATCTGTTGAATATGAAACGAACAGCCTTGCGCTGCACGCTTTCTAACATGGTCACATCGTTTTTCACGTACGGAAACCAAGCTATGTTGGCATATTCAAGAACTGGACGAATGAGGGTGACATGTGCGAGTTGCTTAGTGCAAGGAGCAGAATGACGCAGCATACGTTTGAGAAAAAATAGTTTGTTCGTAGCTTTTTTGTGACGTTTCGAACGTGCGTTGACCAGTTAAGATCTGATGTTATCGATACGTCCAAGTACCGATACTCCTGCACTTTACGTAGTGGGGCGTTGTTGAGGCGATATTCATTTTTTAATGCTGTCTTTTTCTTGCTAATTGTCATGGAAACAATTTTGTCTGGATTCATAATCATCTGCCATTTATTGCACCATTGCGCGACACGATTCAGGGCGTTGTTAAGGTTTAGTTGGTCATTGGAGTTTTTTTATCTCTTGATAGATCACGCAATAATCTGCGAATAGGCGAACTTTGACATTTATATCCCTGGTTACGTCATTATTGTAGAGTAAGAACAAAAGCGGAGCAAGTACTGAGCCCTGTGGGACGCCGGATAGAACAGGAACCGTGTCTGAAACGCATTCACCAAGCTGCACAAACTGGTAGCGATCGGCAAGATAGTCACTAATCCAGCGAAGAACCAGGCCGTCTCCAAATAAGTTGTCTAGTTTAAATAACAATTTCATGTGGGACACCCGATCAAAGGATTTTGATAAATCTAAAAAAATAGCATCAATTTGTGACTGGTCGTTTATGCCTAATGCGAAGTCATGGAGGGTTTCAATTAGCTGGGTAACGGTAGATAGGCCGGATCTAAACCCATGCTGGTTTGAATTAAGTAGATTGTGTTCTTCTACAAACTGGGTCATGTATCTAAGTATTATATGCTCCAGTAATTTACAGCACGTGCAGGTTAGTGAAATGGGGCGATAATTAGTCGGTGAAGATGAGTTGCCTGACTTGTGCACGGGGACTACTTTAGCTATTTTCCATTCTGATGGTAAACGGCCTTCCCGGAGTGATTTTGAGTAAGCAAGAGAAAGAAACTTACTGACTGGTTCCGCATACCGTCTTAGAAAAGCATTTGGGATTCCGTCCGGTCCGTTGCTTTTCTTCTCGTCTAGACTCAGCAGAAGCGATAGCAGTCCGCTCTCAGATATAATATGAACGCCTGGCAGTTTGACGTGGGCGGTAGTGCTGGGCCTGCATTCAGGAAGCTGGTAGTCGTCTGGCGTAAAAATTGACTGAAAGTACCGGTTGAATGAATTTGCCTTTTCTCTGCCTTCCTGGGGGGATACCGGCGGATGAGGGTTTGGACGTTGATTTATATAATGCCAAAACGTATACGGGGCTGTTTTGATAAAATTGGTTAAAGTACTACTGCAGAAACGTTCTTTCGAGCATTTTTTTGCTCTTAAGTGACTTTGTTAATTCCTGGATCCGCAATTGGTAGGCTGGAACAGCTCGTAACTTGTTATTTTTGCGTAGCCTTTATATTTTGCGCTTCGTATGCATTATTTCACGCGTGATCCAAGGATTTTGCTTACGGATTACCTTTTTTGTTGAGGGTACAAAACGGTCAATGCAATGCCCAATATGGGCTTTGAATTGAAGCCAGGCCTCGTCTATGCTGGTTTGTTCGTTGGTGCAGAGATCATAGAAGTCTGGAAATTCGTGAGCAAGGTGTGTAAGTATGGCTGCGTCTTGTGCTCTATTAAATACGTTTGCACTTTTAAATGGACAATGAGAGCGGATGACATTCGGTAAGGGCAAGGTGCACACCACCAGTTCATGGTCAGAAAGGCCTTCATGTGTATGAATGTTAATTGTACCGCGGAGGAAGTGGTCTGTAACAAATATTAGGTCGAGAATTGTTCTGGACGCTCCCTGGATGCGAGTGGGCGTGGAAACAAGCTGACTTAGATTAAATGTGAATAAAAAATCAAGCATTATGGAGCTTGCCACAGTTCCTGAACCCAGAGAGCTCCAGTTAATTTCTGGAAAGTTAAAATCTCCTGCCATTAGTATCTTGCTGCCAGACATATGCTTTAACATGTAATCAAGCAAGGGATCTAGGTACGAGTTTTCTGCGTTTGGTGGCCGATAAACAGCGCCAACGTGCGCGATACCATTTGTCAGATAAATCTTACACCAAACTACTTCAACTGTTGGAACGTCCGGCATGACTGAATATTTTATGTCACCTTTAATAAGCAGAGCGACGCCCCCTCCTTTTGATTCTCTGTCTTTTCTTACAAGTGTGTAGCCCGGCGGCACAATTTCACGGTCTGAAATGTTTTTGTGTAACCATGTCTCTGTAACTGCGACAATATCGGGTTTAAAGGCCAGCACAATAGCTTCAAGTTCATGTGTTTAATTTGTAATACTGCGTGCATTTAAGTTGAGTACAGTTATTGACGTTTGCTCCTGGTGATTCGCTTTCCAGTGTTGTTTTGATCTTCGTTTTTTGGCTTAACTGGAACAATGTCACTGCTCTCACTATCCCACGAGAAGAGCTGATCATTTATTTTCACTTTGTCATACACCAGAGATACCTTTTCTTTTCTATCACGGTGTTCTTTAGTGCGGTCCCATAATTGTTTCCTAACATTCCTGACAGCAAGCGAAAATTCTTCTCCAATGGAGAAACCGGAATCTTTTAGTTTAGAACATTGTTTAAGAATGCTAAGTTTGTCTCGGTAGTCAAGAAACTTCAAGATTATAGGCCTAGCTCTAGTTTCGTTGTCTTTACTTGGTCTGCCCAGACGATGAATTCTTTCAATGTCTGTCTGTAATTCCAAGTATATCCTCAAAGACCGTTTTCGTGACAGTTTCATGCAAAGTGTCTGTAGTTTCATCCTCCTGCTCCTTAACACCATAAATGATTAGATTAGAGCGACGGCTTCTGTTCTCAAGCTCATCGATTTTGCTGGTCATGGTAGCAAGGTTACGTTCTAATTCCGTAACTTTCCTGGCGCACCCCGTGACTTGCGTTTCAAGCCCACTAATTTTTTCAAGCTTCTTTTCTATTGCAATAAGCTTCTGGTTGGTCACAGCTTTACCTTTCTTAATTTCCTGGATGTCTTCAGCAATTATCTTCAGCTGTTCAGCAATCGTTTGGTCAAAAGGGCCGGGGTTTTCTTCGATATCACCGCCAAGCAAAAGCTGATATCGGAGCGACACGATCACATTCAAGAGCAATTCACAAAGCGGCTGTGGGCACGGCAGCAACAGTAAGCAGACGTTGTTACTTCTAAATGATTTCCCGTAACGTTTGCTCACCTGTGCGAAAAATGCGAACGGGTTGGTGACGCTCATCTTGGCGTTGCCGCCGCGCCCACTGCCGAAGGATCCGGCGAACCCGCATTTTATACTGGATGGTCCTGATGTCCGTGTCGATGCGTTTGTAGTTTCCGTTGATAGCCGCGTGGTGCCATACGAGATATGATAGTCGCGCTGGTGAAAAGTGGCGGGTCGAAACGCTGGGATCCCTTCATCGCCTCCAGTAGTCCGAAGAATGTTCACTGACGCTTGATATGCCGATGGCGGCGCCTCTGGTAGCAGCAGCAATACAAGAAAAACCTGTGTGAAAAATGCGAACGGGTTGGTGACGCTCATCTTGGCGTTGCCGCCGCGCCCACTGCCGAAGGATCCGGCGAACCCGCATTTTATACTGGATGGTCCTGATGTCCGTGTCGATGCGTTTGTAGTTTCCGTTGATAGCCGCGTGGTGCCATACGTGATATGATAGTCGCGCTGGTGAAAAGTGGCGGGTCGAAACGCTGGGATCCCTTCATCGCCTCCAGTAGTCCGAAGAATGTTCACTGACGCTTGATATGCCGATGGCGGCGCCTCTGGTAGCAGCAGCAATACAAGAAAAACCTGTGTGAAAAATGCGAACGGGTTGGTGACGCTCATCTTGGCGTTGCCGCCGCGCCCACTGCCGAAGGATCCGGCGTACCCGCATTTTATACTGGATGGTCCTGATGTCCGTGTCGATGCGTTTGTAGTTTCCGTTGATAGCCGCGTGGTGCCATACGAGATATGATAGTCGCGCTGGTGAAAAGTGGCGGGTCGAAACGCTGGAATCCCTTCATCGCCTCCAGTAGTCCGAAGAATGTTCACTGACGCTTGATATGCCGATGGCGGCGCCTCTGGTAGCAGCAGCAATACAAGAAAAACCTGTGTGAAAAATGCGAACGGGTTGGTGACGCTCATCTTGGCGTTGCCGCCGCGCCCACTGCCGAAGGATCCGGCGAACCCGCATTTTATACTGGATGGTCCTGATGTCCGTGTCGATGCGTTTGTAGTTTCCGTTGATAGCCGCGTGGTGCCATACGAGATATGATAGTCGCGCTGGTGAAAAGTGGCGGGTCGAAACGCTGGGATCCCTTCATCGCCTCCAGTAGTCCGAAGAATGTTCACTGACGCTTGATATGCCGATGGCGGCGCCTCTGGTAGCAGCAGCAATACAAGAAAAACCTGTGTGAAAAATGCGAACGGGTTGGTGACGCTCATCTTGGCGTTGCCGCCGCGCCCACTGCCGAAGGATCCGGCGAACCCGCATTTTATACTGGATGGTCCTGATGTCCGTGTCGATGCGTTTGTAGTTTCCGTTGATAGCCGCGTGGTGCCATACGTGATATGATAGTCGCGCTGGTGAAAAGTGGCGGGTCGAAACGCTGGGATCCCTTCATCGCCTCCAGTAGTCCGAAGAATGTTCACTGACGCTTGATATGCCGATGGCGGCGCCTCTGGTAGCAGCAGCAATACAAGAAAAACCTGTGTGAAAAATGCGAACGGGTTGGTGACGCTCATCTTGGCGTTGCCGCCGCGCCCACTGCCGAAGGATCCGGCGAACCCGCATTTTATACTGGATGGTCCTGATGTCCGTGTCGATGCGTTTGTAGTTTCCGTTGATAGCCGCGTGGTGCCATACGAGATATGATAGTCGCGCTGGTGAAAAGTGGCGGGTCGAAACGCTGGGATCCCTTCATCGCCTCCAGTAGTCCGAAGAATGTTCACTGACGCTTGATATGCCGATGGCGGCGCCTCTGGTAGCAGCAGCAATACAAGAAAAACCTGTGTGAAAAATGCGAACGGGTTGGTGACGCTCATCTTGGCGTTGCCGCCGCGCCCACTGCCGAAGAATCCGGCGAACCCGCATTTTATACTGGATGGTCCTGATGTCCGTGTCGATGCGTTTGTAGTTTCCGTTGATAGCCGCGTGGTGCCATACGAGATATGATAGTCGCGCTGGTGAAAAGTGGCGGGTCGAAACGCTGGGATCCCTTCATCGCCTCCAGTAGTCCGAAGAATGTTCACTGACGCTTGATATGCCGATGGCGGCGCCTCTGGTAGCAGCAGCAATACAAGAAAAACCTGTGTGAAAAATGCGAACGGGTTGGTGACGCTCATCTTGGCGTTGCCGCCGCGCCCACTGCCGAAGGATCCGGCGAACCCGCATTTTATACTGGATGGTCCTGATGTCCGTGTCGATGCGTTTGTAGTTTCCGTTGATAGCCGCGTGGTGCCATACGTGATATGATAGTCGCGCTGGTGAAAAGTGGCGGGTCGAAACGCTGGGATCCCTTCATCGCCTCCAGTAGTCCGAAGAATGTTCACTGACGCTTGATATGCCGATGGCGGCGCCTCTGGTAGCAGCAGCAATACAAGAAAAACCTGTGTGAAAAATGCGAACGGGTTGGTGACGCTCATCTTGGCGTTGCCGCCGCGCCCACTGCCGAAGGATCCGGCGAACCCGCATTTTATACTGGATGGTCCTGATGTCCGTGTCGATGCGTTTGTAGTTTCCGTTGATAGCCGCGTGGTGCCATACGAGATATGATAGTCGCGCTGGTGAAAAGTGGCGGGTCGAAACGCTGGGATCCCTTCATCGCCTCCAGTAGTCCGAAGAATGTTCACTGACGCTTGATATGCCGATGGCGGCGCCTCTGGTAGCAGCAGCAATACAAGAAAAACCTGTGTGAAAAATGCGAACGGGTTGGTGACGCTCATCTTGGCGTTGCCGCCGCGCCCACTGCCGAAGGATCCGGCGAACCCGCATTTTATACTGGATGGTCCTGATGTCCGTGTCGATGCGTTTGTAGTTTCCGTTGATAGCCGCGTGGTGCCATACGTGATATGATAGTCGCGCTGGTGAAAAGTGGCGGGTCGAAACGCTGGGATCCCTTCATCGCCTCCAGTAGTCCGAAGAATGTTCACTGACGCTTGATATGCCGATGGCGGCGCCTCTGGTAGCAGCAGCAATACAAGAAAAACCTGTGTGAAAAATGCGAACGGGTTGGTGACGCTCATCTTGGCGTTGCCGCCGCGCCCACTGCCGAAGGATCCGGCGAACCCGCATTTTATACTGGATGGTCCTGATGTCCGTGTCGATGCGTTTGTAGTTTCCGTTGATAGCCGCGTGGTGCCATACGTGATATGATAGTCGCGCTGGTGAAAAGTGGCGGGTCGAAACGCTGGGATCCCTTCATCGCCTCCAGTAGTCCGAAGAATGTTCACTGACGCTTGATATGCCGATGGCGGCGCCTCTGGTAGCAGCAGCAATACAAGAAAAACCTGTGTGAAAAATGCGAACGGGTTGGTGACGCTCATCTTGGCGTTGCCGCCGCGCCCACTGCCGAAGGATCCGGCGAACCCGCATTTTATACTGGATGGTCCTGATGTCCGTGTCGATGCGTTTGTAGTTTCCGTTGATAGCCGCGTGGTGCCATACGTGATATGATAGTCGCGCTGGTGAAAAGTGGCGGGTCGAAACGCTGGGATCCCTTCATCGCCTCCAGTAGTCCGAAGAATGTTCACTGACGCTTGATATGCCGATGGCGGCGCCTCTGGTAGCAGCAGCAATACAAGAAAAACCTGTGTGAAAAATGCGAACGGGTTGGTGACGCTCATCTTGGCGTTGCCGCCGCGCCCACTGCCGAAGGATCCGGCGAACCCGCATTTTATACTGGATGGTCCTGATGTCCGTGTCGATGCGTTTGTAGTTTCCGTTGATAGCCGCGTGGTGCCATACGTGATATGATAGTCGCGCTGGTGAAAAGTGGCGGGTCGAAACGCTGGGATCCCTTCATCGCCTCCAGTAGTCCGAAGAATGTTCACTGACGCTTGATATGCCGATGGCGGCGCCTCTGGTAGCAGCAGCAATACAAGAAAAACCTGTGTGAAAAATGCGAACGGGTTGGTGACGCTCATCTTGGCGTTGCCGCCGCGCCCACTGCCGAAGGATCCGGCGAACCCGCATTTTATACTGGATGGTCCTGATGTCCGTGTCGATGCGTTTGTAGTTTCCGTTGATAGCCGCGTGGTGCCATACGAGATATGATAGTCGCGCTGGTGAAAAGTGGCGGGTCGAAACGCTGGGATCCCTTCATCGCCTCCAGTAGTCCGAAGAATGTTCACTGACGCTTGATATGCCGATGGCGGCGCCTCTGGTAGCAGCAGCAATACAAGAAAAACCTGTGTGAAAAATGCGAACGGGTTGGTGACGCTCATCTTGGCGTTGCCGCCGCGCCCATTCCTATAATTACAATATTGACGAAGAGAATTGTTATCTGCCCTTCGTACAATATGATTTTCAGCATTTTTGTTAGTTTTACTTAACAAATATTTTAATGTAATTTTAACAACTCTCTATGAATCATACTTCCAATTATTCGACAACATGCTACATTTGATTTTTAAACGAATATTGCTGGGGGCATGACGTAAGCCAACAGTCACCGAAACCATGAAGCACAGGGGACGGATCTTTTTCACTTTTCAATTTGACGTTCTGATTACTTGTTAAATGAGTGCAATTATTTATGGCTCAAAAATAATTGGTAACCAAGCCGAAGAAAAAACAACGACATACCGGCGGTGGAATTCGAACGCATGACCTACGAATTTTTTGTCTGCTACTGTGCCAACGAAGCTGTGATGACGGCGGTCCAATCTTCTGCTTTCGAGGGTATTTATAGTGTAGTGTAATCAAACCTTGAGAGTGCTCACTAGCACCACCCTCGTCCACAGCGGCTGAAGTAGTACGTCTTGTATTACCACGAGTGCCACGTAGGAACATAATCGAAAGGTGATGGCGGAATCTGTGCGAGAACCCTCTTATGCGACCTTTGACATCAAGACTGCCAGATTCGAGGCCCTCGTTGAAATGTTGGGCAGACAAGGGGTAGATAGAAAAGGCAAGACAGAGGAAGCCCCTCTTTTTCCTTCCCTTGTCTGCTCTGTTGCTGGCTACATTTTTTTGCAGCTCTGATTTAGTTCAGTCAGTAACATTCAAGCTATTACGTTCGATTAAGACGGTTAAAAGGTCGCTGGTTATTCTTTTCGGTCGAAAAATACAGTTGTTTACAATATGCACTAAAAAGCAGCATTTATAAATTCTTCTCCGCAGTCGAAATTGAGCTGACGGTTATCAGAAATGCAGAAGGAACGTTTCTAAGACTAAATGAGTGAGGTAAAAGAGCTGCACCTTGCCCTGGATTATTCTGCTAAACATGCGTCTATTTCTTGATTTCAGATTTTCCGCAGAACTTTGGATACATCGGGATTATAAATTAAAAAACTGTCCCAATAATCGCTAGCAGCATGGACCCACTGAAGACGGGCATGTCACTTTAATGCATTCGCAGCCCACTAAAGCCAGCGACCGATTAATTGAAGGTGAAGGACATTCCTCTGCTTTCCGATGGATAGTCTTTCGCTTGTCGTTCTTGCACGCACTTTTTTTCACGACGCCCTCTGCCGGCAGGACGATGCTTTTTCTGCCTTTTACTTTACCGTTGTGCTTTAGATTGTTACCACCTTAAAGAAACAGCGAGGTTCGAAGGCCTGGTTTTTTAGCCAGACACCAAGCCAGTGACCTTTTCTCTCTCTCCCTGTCGCTCGGTTGGCAGGTACCTGATGTTCGTGTTGAAAGCGCAGTGGGCTTTTGTTTACATTTCTTCAAACTTAAAACCCCTGCTTGACGTACCAGTTATTTGCGAGTGGTGAGTTAGGCTTTGCTTGTTGGTTCACGATCTTGTTCGGAGCAGTGCGAATGTGGGACAACAGAAAAAAAATTGAAGATGGGTTGTGTTTTTTCTGTCACCCCGTCTTCGCGCTGTTACTAAAATGAATCACTGAGCCACCACAGCGGTTTAAAACGGGCGTTCAATATATAGCCGAAACTACGTACGATAAGCTCAATCTTGCCGAACATTTCCTCATTCGCTGTCGTCAGGATATGATCGCAAGTTGGGGATGAAATATGAACGATGGACTCCCGTCACCAGGACATGCATTTAAGTCATAAGGACGCTTTCACATCCTGATCCCTGTCATGTGTGCGGAATCAACGAATCCACTGCGCAGCTCTCATTGCAACAAACCGACTCGGAAGGACATTCTGCAATGCGTAATAAAGCTAGCAAGACTCTGCATTGAAGAATGATATTCTCGCGCCATAAAAACTTCTGCCTTGTAACGTTGCTAATAAAAAATGCATAAACAGCAATATGAAATTTATGTGCCTGTGCAAAGACACGCAAGGCTGTATGATGCAATAGCGGCAGAAAGGAGTGCGGCCGTCAGTGCCAGCGCAGTCACTTTTTGACGCTGCCTTGAAATGCTTCGCAACGAGCGTGGTGGAAATTACTCGCCTTTCCCATTTTTCTGATCGGTAGCTTACATCTACAGAGAAACGGGTACAAAAGACGTCCTTCAAAAATGACCGCTTCGGTGTGGCCGTAATCGTAATCCTTCTTTGTGGACGGAAGGAGGAGCTAAATATTAGGACATCTTTAATGCCATGCATTGCAGAATAGTTGCTGTCATGTCTTCAAACGTCGGCCAAGACTAAAGCAGGATTTCGAGCGGCCTTTCTCTGCTCATAACGTTATCCGCCTCTGAACGCTATGAGACGGAGGGAATCCATTAACAGTAACGACGCGGTTCCTTTGTGCTTCTTTTAAAGCGATCACCTGATAAACTCCAGCAATGAATCGATGCTCTTTTCTTCGCCCACTGTACCTGCTATTTCTTCCCCTTCATTTCCATTCGAGCCCTCCTGCATAATATTAACAACCACCAAGTCCACATTCAGACTGAAGGTTTGATTTGAAGGCAAGCAGCAGTTCGTGGGTTGTCTCCTCCTTCTACCCCGTTTCTGAGTCCCCTCCTTATGACAGCTGCATAAGGCGTACGATCGCAATGGGTGCTTTTCTGCGAACCACCACTTTTCGGCTCACCTGACCAGCATTCTCATAGACGAGCACAGGAACTCAGGTCTATTAAGACACCACCTAAGACGCTTACGTTGAGGCCGATGTCACTTTCCTCGTAAAAACTTTCTAATAGACTTGTGACTGTAGAGCATAAAAGACTGTAAACATCCAGTGTCTCATTCTCTTTCTGCCCAGGATCGATTTTTGGGTGCGGTATCCTAAAACACGAATTCGTATCATCCCGGCCATCTTCAAACCACGTGTCAGCGAATTTTAGAGGCGAAGGCACGTGGAACGTCTGGTGAATTGACTCTACTTCACCCGAAAGACTTCATAATGCTGGTATCATTTCTCTCCCGCTCTTTTTAGCAAAATGTTTGCAAAAAATTCGCCTTTTAAAGCTTCGTTGAATGCGATTTTTATATGGTAAACTACATTTTTATAAAAAAGAGTAGTGTAGGCCGATTGCACAGGACTTCACTCATGTCCAGCTATAATTTGGACCACATGTTATTCGGGACGACTGAGCAGGTGAGAAAAGGTAACCATTCAGCACGAACTTAGCCATAATTTGAACTACATGTGCTTGAATACCATGATTCTTTGCTAAATAATGATAAGCTACAGACTCTTCATCTGCATCCTGCGGTCAAACTACATAACACTTATAGCGCCAAGGATTGTTCCTGTTGAAGGAAGTATATTTTAGACTAGCTGTTCGCTCAAAGAAAAGCTCTAGCGATACACCAATGCACAATCGTAGTGAGGTAGAGCCAAAGAAACAAAGATCTTTCTAATAAGTCTCCAACTTGGACTGTTGTCCGCCAGCCTACACAGGAAGAGGCGGCCATGCTCTGCACCAGGTTGTCCGTTCCCAGTTAAGAATAACGACCACTTTCCGTTATTTACCCAGTGTGGTACTCTATAACGTTTCTACGTTGATTAAATGTCCTCCTTGAGCATTCAAGGTGTTCAAAGAGATCATGCATCATTCCATCACTGATATCAATCTATCTAGTACACTCACCTCGCATATAAGAGATCGATGGCACACTCGTTTCACATCGACACCTCGAAGAATGTAGTTAAGGTGAATATAATTAAAAACCAGATAAAAACTCTTCCTTCCCCGACGTTGGTGGTTTCAGTAGTACAGTAATTGATCAAGGGTGTGACTTTAAACCAAGCTCTTTTGTTGGTCATGGCTCAAGTCTTAAGCGTGAAGTGGATGACTAACCGGATGACAGATGTAGCTTCCTACGTTCCTTTGCACAACAATGCGAATCAGTCAAGTGCATAGGTAAAATGAAAACTAAAATATAGAGAGTTGTTATAGGCTCTCACAAAACGTTCGTGCTTAATCGGCCCGGATACTATAACCGCTTCCTAAATAATTGTTGTTTTCGAAGAAGAGAAATTGTCCTTCAGTTAGGTGTCCAGAGATTAAGATAATAGGGTATATAGCTGGCTGCCTATATTCGTCAGAATTAATTACAACCACTTCCTATTTTGTTTCTGCACATTAGTACACGGCAGCACTTATTTTTCAACTGCCGTTATGGTGAAAAATGGCGTCCGTCCTAAAAGACAGCTACGTAAGCGGTGAAGCGAGCAAAACGAACGGATATGAAAAAGCGATATCAAAAGCAGAGAGCATGTCCTTTACTCAGATGTGAAAGGTTGTAAAGTTCCAAGAAACAATTATGCTTTCAATGAAATGAATGAGTCTTCTTAGGTCTCTGGCTGAATTTACCTATGATAAGAGACCGATAGAGTTTTATAGCATGCCAAGAAAATATTCTGAGACCAAATTTCATGCGTACACAGTAACGTTAAAATTTTCAATAAAGTGTTAAGACTTCGATTTACTTGATATAAAAAATGGATGCTAAGAAAGATAAATACGCCATACAAGCAACGTGACAAATTATTGCCAGGCCACCGCTCAGCAGACTTACGTAGACGAATGAGTATGAGAAACATGAGCCTTGTTCCGTGTGAAAATGAAATATGTTCAAGAGAATTAAGGGCACAGGGTAAGCCCTATACTTCCTATGCATTTTAGGCCATGTTGAGGTACATGTTTCTCACTAACTAATAACAGTAGCCTAATAATACATATATCATTGTTTGCCACATTTTGTGCTCTTTTCACTGAACTAGAATATTTGAAATGTGTTGAAAATTCAATTTTTAATAAAATTTTTTCCGGTAGTACACAAATCTGGCGTTTCTTTGCGCATTTCAAAATTCATAACAGAATAACTGCTCAGTGAAATTGCTTAATACTAGTTCAGTAGTTGGCAACACTTATGTAGATGATTGCAAAAAAAATCAGCCGTCTGTCTTGAAAGGCATTGGAAATAATGGTACCTTTGTAAGAAAAAACACTGTTTTTAGATAATAGAGCGTAAAGAGAAAAAAGATGTGAAAAAACATTTTTTATTCGCAGAAACGCCTCCATAGTAATTGGTTTAATAGCCCCCTGCTTCGTAGTCACTGTCGCCGTCATTTTTTCGCTTTTCGGTTTGTCGTTTTGACTGTTGGGCCTCTTTTGTAAGCTGTCGTGTTGCTCGGTCCGCAAAGTACATGCGCTTATGGTCAGCTTCCCTCAGCCACTTGATGGTGTTGCTCCCTGGGTTCAATCCACACGCCTTCAAAACGTTGGCCCGTGCGATGCTACCATCACTAAATGAAAGAACAGCATCCAGTGTTGCCATCCGTAGGGTCCGAAGCCTAACAAACACATTTTTTGGCGCGCGTTCCCAAACAACATGGTTGATCGACTCATTTGCATTTTGAGTTCGCCCATACAGGCACTTCTCTAGGAGCTCAGCCTTCGATAGCTCCCTATAAATGGGTTTGATAGCCTCCAAGACAGATGCAGGCAAACTCTCCTTGAGGAAAAATGGCTTGCCCTCTGACTGACTTCTGTTGAAGGCACACCACGTATCAGGTTCCTTTGGGCAAAGTCCATGGCATGGGTCATCGTCTGTGGCCGATAAGTGGAAGAAGGTTGCCCAAACGGCCTTTCGCATTTCATCCAGGTTTCCTACATTTCTTCTGATGGCCAAACCATAGTATGTCTGGAGCTTGTCTATTACTGCATCAGTCAGTCGGCCTCGGCCCGAGAGGCTCTTTCCATCAGAGAGTTTTCCTGCTTTGTTTCCTTTTTAAAGCCTTCGTAACCTTGTGCCCATCCTTTTTTGCACGTGCCCTATGCACTCAACCTTGGATATTTCAACGGAATCACCATATGGCATTTGTGCCTTCACAGCCATAAAAGCCTTGCTGTCACCATCCCCAAGGTATTTGACGTATCGAACGCCGTGAAGCTCCTCACTCCTGCCGAAAATTTTCAGTGCTCCTGCGACTTCCATTCCACCGCTGGTGCCTTGGTAGTTGCTTTGGCACACCTCTCTATGAAGGGGGTCACTGTTTGTACCCTTGATGCTGCACTTTGAACAACGTTTAGACAAAACCTCCACATCCAGCACTTTCCCAGAGTCTACACTGGTCGCAGAGACTATGCCGTTATTGGAAGTATGGCCTCGCTTCTGCCAGCTTCCATCAAGAGCAACTGCGATGTCTTTATCCCCCTCATTCAGCTGCACAGCTTCGTCAGCTGCCCTTTTCATCGACTCCTGAGCAGCAGCTTTGATGTGACCTAGAAGCTCCTGATTGTATTTCGCTAACTTTGTCGGCGGCTTAGGAAGGTTTAGCATAGCACAGAGTATATTTCCTGCAGCCATTCCCTTACCAATGGACCTCAAGGCATACACTAACCTGAGGTTGGCTTCATAGAGGCCAGAAGTAGTTTTCTTCGACGTCTCAAATCGTTGTGCGGCACTACACACTTCACAGTTCAAACTGTAAACGCTTGCAACACCTACCCGTTTTGTCACAATTTCGATGAGCTCAACACTTCCACCGCACTCTCTGCACACACAAATCTGTGTAATTGCGGCACAAATGCCGTCCATGTCCATTAAGGCATATTGGCTGCTGCTCTGTAGCACATCCTCTTCCTGGAAGCACAGAGAAAATCTTGAAAGCTTCGATGTCGAGGAGCTGGCGCGTTCGGCGTTCGGGATCTCATTCGGTCGTGGACATCCTTTTGCTTTTTCACGATGAGCGTAGCGGTTGCCGTGAAATTCACGCCTGACGAAGGCCTTCTTTGCCCTGGGCATCTCAACTTATCAGCAGCAACCAACACCGGCACAATTTACAATACTGATCGAAAGGGATAGCACTCGGACGCAGCTGCATGAAGGTTGCAGAAACGTGGAAAAAACCTGCAAAGCGTCTCAGGATTGTCTTGGCTAAAAAAGAGGAGCTGTACAATAGTTCCCAGACAATTTTTTATATGTAGCTGATTTTAGACAAGTTTTGAAATCAGGTGGTGGACTTTTTGGTTGAAAAAATTGACGTTAATCCTGAAAGGGGGAGTGGCCGCTCACTACTTGGTTTCGGAAAAAGCGTTTTTCAGCCGTAAATATGGCTTTCTGAGGAAAGTGCGATCATGGAACATGTGTAGAAAGAATTGAACTTCTAAAATTCCAAAAGGAAAATAACGATTTTTTTCTAATTTTACCTTACCCTGTGCCCTTAACTCCACCTCCGGCAGATCAGTCTCCCACGAAGTAGAATTTGAAGAACCAGCAATATGCAGAATAATTAGCCGCCGGCCTTTATTCAAGATCGAGCTTTTGATTGAATTGCAAAACATTTATTTTGTGAGAAGGAAAAATGAGGATGGGTCCTAGATAGGTGGCTATATGTCCTCGGCTGACAGCGAACTAAGTAGAACATTTAATAGCCCAGGTTTGAGCGCACAGTCTGGGCTGACCAACACGGCCTCCCATTGCTCGAGACGAAGAGCTTAGATCTAAGAATAGTGCGGTGACGTTCATGGTAAGGCCCTTCGTTTTCCAGTGCAGCAGCCTTGAAAAACGGCAATGGCAGGCTCACTCTAACAAGGTATCTCTGTCTTCAGTTTAAGCTTTTATTTTCTTCATACATAAAACAGCTTGTATTCCCTCAGGCTGCCTTTTCCGAAACTTTTTTTTATGAGCGGAAAGCAGCCTGTCAACTTAAGAGTACTCATCCGTGAATGTTATCGACACCTATTTGGGCTACAAGGTGCTTTGAAAGGCGCGGTGCAGGTAACCTCAAAGTAGCAGATAATGGCCGATGTAATGTTTTAAAAGAAGTAGAGAGTAATGTGCGGTGAGGGAATAAACTGTAGTTAATGATACTTAAGTCGAAATCAATAAGAAATTGGCATGGACAGATCATGTATTTCAAAATGTAGGTAAAAGATGATTCCTTGGTGGAACGAAGTGTGTTCGAAGAGGAGACAAGAGTAACCAGGGCCAGCAGATGTTCATACGTGGGGATGAGGTAAGGAAGCTTGGAGGGTTAAGGTGATATGGGAGAGGTGTTTGTCCTGGCGTAAGCGAAGTTAGGCCGATAAAGATGATGATAGACTAGCGACCTTAAATGGCGAATGGAAAGCTTACAGCAGAGAAAAAGAAATGTCTGAGAAATTGAGACCAGTCGTTCTGACTTGATGTGACACCTACGCTCTTTTCAAAAGAACCACAAGGTAGAGCTGCACTTAAACCCTAGTTGTGAAGTCTGTCCATGTTCTGTTCATGTTTTCGCCTTAGATATTTCGCCATACCCAATTCATGCGTCTGCCAGCATACAAGTCTTGCATCGCTCGTTGTTAATGCGTTTGAGACCAGAAATCGCCCGGCTTTCTCTGTGGGTTCTACCAAGTCATTAGAGTTTAAAACTGGCGACTATTTTTTTTGCTACTCAAGCTCATCTATATATTTTGCAGAATGAAGTCCGCAAACGAACTTCGGCGTAATATCTCTTCTAAACCGGATACTAAACGAGTGCCATACCCGAAGCACGGGATGACGAAGTTAGTTTAAAACCGTTCGAGGTGCAATTCTGGCTCGTGTTAATAGAAGCTTAAACGACGTTCGCGCAGAAAATAAGGCGTCGCCATCCCCCTCGTATTTTTAAATGCACCGACGAAAGTTCATAACTGCTTGACGTAAACGATACTGTTCGCTGAGGTAATTTTGGCCAGTCTCCACTTTACCATACGAGATAACAGTTACATAACCGCGAAACTGCGAACACTCGCACGTAGCCACCAGGCGAATCCTAGAAAAAGAATACTTTTGTCACTAACGATGAAAGAAATTTTAGTTTGACTTCTTGAAAAAATGCAGAAGGGCAAGAATTATGGTTCTTCCTGCCCCACACATTTGGTGTCCCGTAAACGAGCAGAAGGCACGGCAATTTCTATGAAGGCTAGCGAAGCAGCTCCGGATGTTAACATATTTTTTCGTTGTTACTGTACGGTTTATCTCTCAGCTGAATTGGAGATGTCTCCAGTAACCCGCTGCATGGCCAGCGTATTAAGTACGCACAGTGCCTTTCAATGTAAAAAAAAAGTTTAGAGCTCGCAAATTACACTGAGCGGGAAAACAATGCGCAAAAGCAGCACCCACTGCATCGACGTTAACAGAATGGACTTGAAGGCCAGATAGAAAACGAGCATTCTGAGCTTTTAAATAAGGCCGCCTATCTACGAGAAATCCTCCACAGATGTGTAGAAGGGTTCAACAGCCAAGTAATTTCTTTTTTTACACGAGGCACTTCACGAAACACTGAGAAAAAGGCAGTAAAAAAGGCATCAACTTCTTTGAAAAGCACCAAAATTGTGCAGTTCTTCCTCGATGTTAAACCACTTTATCATGTTCTCCCGCCTGTCTGCGTCAAGAGCAACCGGAGGAAGAAAACACAAGCATGCAATATAAAAAAGAGCTCACGCTGCCAAAAAAGGCTAAACTAGCTTTCTCCTCTTGGACCGCTTCAAAAGCGCTAGAAAGACGCGACACGCAGCAGATGCCTCACCTTTTTTCTGTCACATTTTCTGCCCTGCGCTGAAGTACATCCAGAATTCCTATCCACCCCGTCCTTCACACAGCTCCAAGCGCGCACAACAGCGTTCTGGCGGCCAGAACTTGCATGAGGCCACTCAAAGCATAAAGGGAGTTTGAGGGACGAAAATAAATGGAAGTGGTGGTGGAGGATTGGTCTCTGAGAGGGTTGTCTAGAACCAATCACTTGTCTTGGACATATATTTGATAGCGAAAAAGGCTGTTGGGAACACAAATGGGACACCTTGGGCAGGCTGAATGGTGGGATAGTGTACAACCTATGTCAATAAAGTTTCGAGACTGAGTTCATTAAAAAAATGCTTTTAACATTGAAATCATTTGTGCACCACCCCTTCGAAATAGTCTCTCTTGCAGGCTATACACAGCTTCCAACGCTTCTTGAGATCTTGGAAAAAGTTATAAAACGCTTCTTTTAGCATGCCTGTCAGCTCCTTAGTTGTGGCGTCTTGAATGGCCTCTACAATCCCCATCCAGCGACCTTTTAGGGCTCTCTTCACGCAAGGAAACAGGAAAAAATCGCAAGGCTAGAGGTCAGGCGAGTTTGGCGGATGGGGAATCATAGTAATGCTGTGCTTGGCGACAACTTTTGTCATGCTGATAGCAGTGCGCGGCGTTGCGTTACCGTGGAGAAGGCTCCATTGTCCAGATGCCCATAAGTCAGGGCGACGGCATCGCAGTGCATTACGCATTTGTTGGAGCACGCGGATATAAAACTCCTGATTCACCTTCTGCTCTTGTGTGACGAAGTCGTGGTGTATGACGCCTCTGACATCGAAAAGGGTACCAGCATCGTCTTTGTTTTAAACTTCTGTCGCCGCACGTTTCTCGACGCCGGAGAGCTTGTGAGCCGCCATTCGGTGGTCTACCTCTTTGTTTGAGGATCGTATTGACAACACCATGTTTCGTCTTCAGCAATGATGCTGTCGACGAATGCACCACCCTTCTCTGCCTCAAAGAGCAAATCAGCGCTCACTGATGCCTGCGTGTCCTTATGGCCCCGGGTGAGGGAGTGCGGCACAAGTCTGGCATTCAGCTTTCGTATCCCCACGTTCTAACGGAAAATTTGGTCGAATGTTGTCTTACCAATGTCGAGAGCATCTGATAGCATGACTGTAATAGTGCAGTCTATCTGACCGATTTCCTTGATCCCAGACACTTTGATTTCATTCCGTGAGGTTCACGCGCGCCCCTGCCTTGTGTCGTCTTCCACCAACGTTCTCTCTGAAACGAACCTCTGGTGCCACTCGAAAATTCGCGCCGCGATTATGTCTCGTTGTCGTAAGCGTCACAAATGGGCTCATACATCTGTGCGGCTGTCTTGCCAAGCATCACAAAGAATTTTATGTTTACACGCTGTTCGAGGAGGACGTCCATCTCTCCACATTCATTCACGTAGAATGCGCAGATCACTAGTGACAACGTATTTTACTACATGTAGTGCCGTCTAGCGGCTGCACAGCAATTAACATAAAAAACTCAGGTTAACCCGAAAAGATAGCGCTACACATGCGCACCAACATTTGTTTTGTGGAATCATTTTTGAAGAAGAAAATAATTCAAAACTTTACGGACAAATATTGTGAATTGAGAAATGCGACAAGGGAGCAAAAGGATAGACTTTAGGGGGAATACGATAAAGTTGGTAGAAAATGAGAAATGCGTTTTAGAAGTTATTACCGGAAGAAGGAAATATGCGCAGCACTTTGAAGCCTGCCCGTTGTTTAACTATGCTAAGGTGGCAAAGGCTAGAATTCTGTTTGACTATGTTGAGGGGAAGAAGGCTCTAAGTCTGGGGCCCTTTCTATGGCTGCCTTCAAAGAGCAGCGAAATCCTAGCCTCATTTACCCAACGTACTTACAAGAAGCTGACCGCAGTGCAAAGCCTATTGACCACACTTTCCATTATATTCCTAGATTCTCCTAGTGCATTGTAGTTTGTACCTCGAAATGTGTGGCATAAGGCGGCCGCAAAAATTACACAGAGAGATTATTCATGAACAAAAATAAGTAATTAGTTCAAGGATAATGGGCAAACAGGGAGAGGCAGTGAATCGAGTCTAGTAGAAAAAAGAGACAGGTCGAGTGTTACGGGAAAGAATGTGGGCAACTCGTGTCTCCGGACTTGACAGTTACCACTGATGAGTTGGAAAACATTTATAGAGGAAATGCGAAAGAAAGCTAACTCGTAAATGCTCTAGATGGGGAATAGATGACATGGGTGGAGAGTAGCCAGGACTCTCTACGATTATAAGAAAAATGGAACAAGATAAAGCCTTAGAGGAAATAATAGATGTGAAGAAGCAACGCGCTGCACCACATCTGGTATTTTAGATTGTAGATCTCATTCCCATGAACAGATGAAGAAAAAGTCATATCAAAGCAATATAGAGACGAGAAATGATCCAAGGTAGACAGTAGAAACGATT
This sequence comes from Amblyomma americanum, assembly GCF_052857255.1. Taxonomy (NCBI): domain Eukaryota; kingdom Metazoa; phylum Arthropoda; class Arachnida; order Ixodida; family Ixodidae; genus Amblyomma; species Amblyomma americanum. The sequence goes on along the minus strand of NC_135501.1, from coordinate 145,282,252 downwards.
CAAAACTAAAGCGAAGGTCGAGAACATGAAAAATTGTCTGAGAATTATGTGGTGTTTTCGGAAACGCAGCAGTAACAGAAATGGTAGAGGAAAGTGCCATCGGAAAGTAAATAATTGTACTCGGAATTTGGGCTGACGAAGAGGCCGGAGGACGGGACGCTGACGCTGACCTTTCTATCGACATGGCAACAACTATGGCTTTTTTTCTTCTCGTGTACAAGTTAGCTTCAGCAATTTTCTGCTTTTCTGAAAATGCCAGAAGGGACAGGCAAACTAATGCTTCTCATCCATTTCTTTTCTCCCTTTTGCTTTCTTCTGTTGTATTCGATTTCCTGCCTGCGCTTCTGTGTTCGTGTTTGTCCGTGCCGGCTATTTTTCTATAGTCCGGTTTGTAGACACCGCGGTTTTCTCTTTCTCTGTCGGTGGCACTTTTGCTGCCGTTTTATCTATATCCCTTTTATCCCTAGGGTGGATGGTAGCGAACTCCATAAATCACACCAAATTTTCTGTAGGTATTCTTTTTTTCATGTCTTTAAGGTTGTGATGTATTGAACTGAGGCTCGGCTACGCAGCGTTTTTCTTTAAATCGTCTGATTACTAGCCTGCCAGAGATGCGATTGTTATCTGTGAGGGCGCAGAATGAGTGCTGATGAGATTATGCGCTGTGTGGTCTTGTAATGAACTTCACCTGTTTGCGTGTGTTTGACCGTGCCTGTGGCTAACAATTGCTCGGAAAAATATGCTTTAGGAATAGCGTGGCCCATGATGATAGATACCAGCCTCAGAGAAAATCGCTGTCTGTTAGGCTCGAGTATCCGTCACTATACGCTGTCTGACTTTCCAAAATAACAATATGAACAAAAGAAGAAGAAAATAACTTCATAAAACGTTTTTTTCAATTGTTTTTTTTTGGGAAAGGAAATGGCGCAATATCTGTCTCATATATCGTTGGACACCTGAACCTCGCCGTAAGGGAAGGGATAAAGGAGGGAGTTAAAGAAGAAAGGAAGAATAGGTGCCGTAGTGGAGGGCTCCGGAATAATTTCGACCACCTGGGGATCATTAACGTGCACTGACATCGCACAGCACACGGGCGCCTTAGCGTTTTTCCTCCATAAAACGAAGCCGCGGCGGTCGGGTTCGAAACCGAGAACTCCGGATCAAAAGCGTTTTTGGTAATCTCCGATTTAGCGCTACGACCCGTGTTCTAGTGGATACGTGCGTTTTCCTTGATGTTTCTTGTTCACCTCAGATTGAGGCATTCTGTATCATGAGAATTTATTTTGCAGAGAGCAACTGTCCCCCAGGCAAGAAATAGAAATCACGAAGCGTTCACCTACGCAGCCTGTCTGGCGCGGGGGAACGTGCGAAACAGCACACGTAACGAGAGAAAATAAATATCTGTTCGCGGCGAACGTAATTATAAAGGCTTACTCCACTCTGTGTCAAAACCACACAGAACACGAAGTATAGTGGTGTTTAATTGCTAATTTGTTTGATTTTTTATTGATACGCGCGCGCGTAAAATCTCACCCAAAACAAAGAAGCACTGATGTTTGCATACTGTTTCCGTCCGTACCTAGTACCGAGGTACAGTAGCTTACAGTCACACTTTCTTCGTGAGAGCATAAAGACTATCTTACAAGGAGAAGCCCAATTTCTATAATATTCGCGAATAGTTCCCGCTTGTCTTGCCTCCGGGAGATAAAGCTAGAAAACTTAAATGAAAAGACATCGTTTCATAAGTCGCCACATTCTTTGGTTGGTAGTCATATTTTGAAAAAGGTTTCTTGCATAATAAATGTTACGTTGGCTTCGACATGTGCCGCTTCCGCAGTTGCATATATCGTCGACGCGTTTCGATGATGCTAGAAATTAGGAATAGTTTCGTGTTCCAGAGCTTTCTTATGTCTGATTCTCAACGGCATGCCTTTTGCAGAATCCATCTGTGACCCAATAAATCTATTATTCCATGCGTGTAAGACGTGTATTCTTGGAATTGATAGCAGTTTAATTATTTTGCGAATCCCTATGCAGGCTGTAGAAAGGCAAACGTTTTTCGTTCACTTGCTCGTTGTATCATGTTACATGTGGAAATATTCTTCGACATGGACATAAATTGCGAAGCGACACACGACAGGCAGGCGGCAAGGATAGGGGCGGTAATACTGAGCCGCGCGTTTAGCGGTTTCTGGGAATAACATGTGGCATTCTTCATTCTAATTTACTGTTCCTCTTGTCCTGAGGGAACAAATTTATTTGCGGAGGGCAGTGCACACAGCTCTTCCTTCCTGATGCTTTCAAGACAGCTGGCCGCTTTCCGTTTGTCTTCCTTCAATATCTGACAGTTTTTTTCTCCTCATTGTGTTACGGGGATGAAGGGCAAGAATGATCTCTCACAACTTGTTGGTGCTTTTTGTTATCAATGCTGGAAGTGACAAACGCCGTCAAAGAAAGCGCATGATTCTCTACTTCTGTCCCCGAACATAAGAAAAACTCTCATTGTTGTCTCTCGTTTGTTGGCAATACATCATTGCTGTAAAGTGGCGCTATTGATGCTGTACTTTATTCTTAACGCAATATATAGCCTGGCGCAATTTACATTCCTGTCTTCTTAATAGGCCTCGCTGGTTCCAGCCATAAAATCCTTTGACAGTGTAGTAATGCAAAGTTTTGGGTACACATTATTTTACGAATTGTTTTGATATCATGCTGCTTTTTGTGTGGCTACGTTTGTCGCTGCAACTGTAGCAAAAAGGCTGATAGATAGGTAAAAAACATTATCAGTCCAAGGTCCAAGGTTGCGTCATCAATGCCAACGACATTCGTGGCATATAGGCAAACTAATAGTAAAAAGTGTTTAAAATGCGGCGTTTTGTTTATCTTCGTGATTGCTGTTAAAATTTCAGGTACAAGTGATATAAAACCCTATTCACGAGCTTTATAAGGCTGCGAAAGTACGCCACGCCAGTTAGTCGACAGCTCTGTTGGAGTGAGCAGCATGTACGTAATTAACTGAATCAGATGCACCAATCGCAAAATCTCAAAAATGAATTCTGTGTTAAAGAGATTTTATCATTTGTCCTCTAGTGATCCTGTACTAGCAGTGCTGCTCGCGGAACAAATGGGACTTAAATCGCGTGTCATAAGCATTAGTAATTTTTAAGAAGACGGAAGAAACATACCCTTGTAACTACATTCCTATCGTGGCTTAGCGGACAGACGAGAACTTTTGCGTGGAAATCTTGATCAATATCAATATTGGTGGCAACAGAAAGGAAATCTTAGAATTATCAAGAAGGTTACTTTCTCAGAATTAAGCATACTAGGTGCACACATTGAAAGCGGTACAGGCTTAGGAGCTTTATTCCATCATGACAACCAGTCAGTCAAAAGCCTCTATGAACACGTGGAATCGACAGTTAAGTAAAAACTCAGCAAACAGTATGAATTGGCACAGGCAAGAAACAGGCTGGAGGCAAGTCAGTGGGTGGCTATGGCATACGTCCTAGAAATTCCAGACGGTAGTTATGAGCAGACTCTGCAAGACGAAAAAAAAATGCTTATCCTGAATACCTTCTTACCCTAACGGAAAGACCGAAGGGGACATGGAAGAGCCCGAATGGGGAGGAAAAAAATGGCCTTAAGGTAGCATATTATGACGTGCAAACTACTTCATATTATGCTACCTATGTTATGCTTTGAAAGCAGGACGAGCGCAGAATATGAAGTACAAGGACAGACGTAGGAAACACTAGACCGTAACGTCTAGAATAAGCCTTGACTTCAAGACTGATCCAAAGAACACTCGTAATAAAGAACACCATGAAATAGTTATCAGTAAGAACGAAAGTCGAGGAATGCAGGTGGCGTAGCTCCAGGTCCAGATGAATTCCTTTCGAACATCCACCACGATCAAACGTTCTTCCCCGCACAATACCCCTTTCGGTGCCGGTCACGCAAGAGCGCCGGCTCACTCTTTGTGCGAGTTCCCTAAACTGCCTCGCCAACCACCTATACTTCACACCACTACCTCCTCATGGGAAGATGATAAATCCACTCTATGACCGATCACCAGCGGCTGATCGCGCGGCGGGTGCGTAGGGTAGAAGAACCTATCAGTATTTTGGGCTGAGAACCGCGCCCACGAGACTATTCTCCCAATCACTCTTATTAAATACGTTTTTCAACCACCACCAAAACCAAAGCAAGCTGTGTGGCCAATTGGCACATTTCTAGCTTTCAAAAACACAGCTGCTGGCAACGTCGAGGAAATTTCAAATGCTGTCGTCACGCGCAGGTTAGCTTTATACGCAGAAGCATTTAACAGAGTGTTTGAGTTTTCAAGAATTGGAAAGACTAAAGCTTGAATTTAGGAAAACGAGGAGATGGTCTATAGGCACTGCTACGAAAACTTGTTTACACGATGGAAACTTTCAAGAGTTAAAAGCCAAGAGCTAAGGGAACATTGGAATGAGCATCTTCTTGAGACTTTGTCAGGACTCAGGGCTCAGCACGGATCTTAACACACCTCATGTACAGGCTCACTCTCCAAAACAGTAGCCAGTGAAACACAACGCGGCAGCAGAAGGACGACAAGACTGCAGCAGTTGCCATGTGGCTGAGCATCCGCCTCGCATGCGGAAGGGGCGGGGCTTGATCTCAAGTGCCGCCGGGTTCCCACCGGCGATACAAATGTTGCAAGCTTCCCCTGGCCAAGTACTCGGATTGTTCTGGGTTAAATGCTTGGGAAATGGGTCTTTTACTTACCTTGAGCAAACAGAAATACCTTGTGCCATAGTGCTGTTTGGTGCCAGATGCCCTTGTGCCATAAATATTCACTATCATCAGAATTATGATAGAACAATGTCCAGGTTAGCACACCACTGTTCCAGTATGCTGAGTCGCTAGTTGATCACTGTCATATTGGGAATGGCGATGAGGCATGGGCACTCCGCTTCCTACTTCTGTAATGCATGCCGCTGTGGTACAGGTGTATTGGTGTCACTGAAAGCACCAGAAGCACGTGCGATGCCGCGGGCGTCTGCTCAAAACAAGGGCGGGCTGTACAGTGCAGAACACGCTCCAAACGGATGCATGAAATCTATATTTGGCCCGGTCCTTTTGTTCCCTTTAAAGGGCGCCCTCTGTTCAGACCGGCAGCCTGTCACTTTCACCGTGCGCTGCCCTCCGGGAAGAATAGTTTCATTTCCCGAAACCGGATATCCCCACAGGTCCACTTGTCTGCGCGGCACCTCACTTTAGTACGTTGTTTTGCTGTCTACATGGAGTATGTCGTCCACAGCAGGCACATTAGCATGCGGACGTATATTTTAACGCGACAGCGTTAAGGGCCCCGTCTCAAACAAAAGCTGGTGTCGTCTGAGTCGGTGGCGTTAGCTGTGAGCAAAAAATTTCTCCTCTCCCTCCTCCTCCTCCTCCTCCTCCTCCTCGCAATGTACGCCACTGCCCCCACAGATAGTGCGCGACAGCAGCGCTTCCCGCTCGTCTCGCTCGGGCACAGTGGGGCCGTGCTGGCACGCAGGAATCGCACGGTGAGCGGCGAACAACGCAGCGCACATCCAATGCGCGTTCACCACGAAGCTTTCGGCTTGCTGACCGTTCGTTCGGCGCGAAAGCTATGCTGGCGTTCCTGGCATCGGGTTTGTCGAGAACGATGTACCGCTGAACTACGAATGCAACTTGAGTCCTGCGCGTTTCGGCAAGGCGCCTGGCAGCGTTTCTACGTGATTTGCCGCTCCGCGAGTCCGTTTATCCGTACGTAGAAGAGCGATTTGTCTAACGGGCAAGGCGTCGCGCCGAACGGGTGATGCGTTCCGTGGACTCCCTAGCAGTGCTGCAACAAGCTGTTGCGTTCCACTCTTAAAGGCGAAGCTTAAGCGTGCCCCAAGTTTTGTAGCGGGATCTACACTGGGCTACCAGTCGAGCATTTTCCGGTACATGGGAGAGGCCAGTTGCGCGCATGCGCCGTTACCATGACAACGGGAGAGGATCAATGTCAGGCATGCGCTTCGGCGTCACTGCGGCCGCGTGCCCGCTCCACCGTCAGAGCCGAGCGTGACGTCACGCGTATGAGCGGTTGTGCGCTTACGCCGATACCGTAATGACGAGAGAGACCCCAAAGCTGCGCTGCGTTCTTCGTCGCCGCCTCGCCCCACGCTGCTGCATAACCCGAACCGCGCGTCGCATGCACAGAATTGAGTATAGCGGAGATTAAAGCCCCTCCATGACGCTACCGCTTTTTTAAGTACCGCCAAGCTTTGAAGTGTGCCGCCGCCTTTTTTCCGTATCCGCATAAGGCTTTTCCGGTTCCGGTTTTCGTTTTTTTTGCCGGAAGTTGGCGTCCATTTTGTATCTGCTCGCGCGGAGGAAAAACAAATGGCGGTTCGTACTTCAACGTTCGATCTTGTGTCATCACGCTGATACGCTGCTACGCTGCTCCGCTTCTAGAAGACTAATCGACTTTTTCTGCGCTTGGCATTGATCTAGTGAATATAAATCTGTGATGCAAGCACATAATTCGAGAGCACCGGTGTTTGCGAGGTGCGAAAGCGTCCCACGGCATCAACAAGCAGCGCCTCCGATCCCTGTCCCTCGGCGTCGGTCAACTTCGTGGCTTGAACGCTCAGAAATTTCGACGCTCTTCCCACAGTGTAATCATCGTATGCGGACACAAACCACTAGCACGATGTGCCTCTTTTTCCGACACTGTTTAAAAGAATAGCACCAAAACAGCAGTACGACGATGGATGAAAACAGCAGCGATGCAACGCAGCCACAGCCTCCAAGCACAACAACGCACCGAGAACCGAAAAACAAAATGGCAGCGCTTCCGTTCTAGACCGGAAGTCGGAAGGCTGTGTGAGAAGGAAGGGCCGTGGGGGAGAGGAAGTTGGCGGTACTTAAACTGGTCGGAAAAAAACGTCATGGAGGGGCTTTAGCGGAGATGTAGTGGGAGTCTGTATCACAACGTTTAACATGCATGCAGAGAATTAGAGTCGAGCCGCTCCTAAACGGCGGTATAGAAAAGAGAAAATTAACTCTTCCGATCCTGAGGTTGTCGCCTGGCATTTGGCTACTCAAAAAACAGAGAATGAGTTAGGGCGCTCTACAACTGATCCGGAGTTCCCGGGTTCGAACCCGACCGCGGCTGCTGCGTTTTTATGAAGGAAAAACGCTAAGGCGCCCGTGTGCTGTGCGACGTCAGTGCACGGTAAAGATCCCCCGGTGGTCGAAATTATTCCGGAGCCCTCCACTACGGCACCTCTTCTTCCTTTCTTCTTTCACTCCCTCCTTTATCCCTTCCCTTAAGGCGTGGTTCAGGTGTCCGCCGATATATGAGACAGATACTGCGCCATTTCCTTTCCCCCTAAACAAATTACTATTATTAATATTATGACAGAAGACGAAGAGAGCAGCGGAGACGCCCGAACAGAGAGAGGAACGCCTTGCCAAACGGAGGTGCCTGACTGCCGAGCGTATTAGACGACGCGTAGCCGCCGAGATAGAGCCTATGAAAGGCGTCAGTCAACGGGAGCCAACAGAGCAGGACGTGAAGGCCCGTCGTTTGACTGATCACACCATTCGAGTTTCCGAACAACACGCTCAGACAGGGAAACATACCTCTCGCTACGTATATCCTGGCATAGCCGAGCTAAGCCATTGCCATTTTTTTCTTCCTCCATTTCTCATTCTAAAATCTATTTAGGTTTGCATTGTTGTGTTTATATTATTTTTATTTATATTTTCATTGCATTTAATTTTTGCTTCTCTTTTCGGGTTTCATTTATTTTCATTTTCTTAATATTATTTTTATTATATTGTTTGTTATTTAGAGTTCTGACCTTTTGTTCCGTTAAATATACGCAGCTGATCGGTTGTTGATTAACAGTTCGTGCGAACTAAGGTCCACAAACTCCCCTCTACAACTGCCGGGCACGCCCCTGATGAGCAAAGAATGGCTTACACCTCAAAATTGGTTTTTGGGGATAGCAAATGGCGCAGTATCTGTCTCACAAATCGGCTGACACCTGAACCGTGTCGTAAAGGAAGTGATAAAGGAGGGCTTGAAAGAAATAAAGAAGGCAAGAAAAGAAGAGGCGCCATAGTGGAGGGTTCGGGAATAACTTCGACCACCTGGGACCTTACACTGACACTGACATTGCACTGAAATCGCACAGCATACTGGCGCCTTATCGTTTCGCCTCCATCGAAACCCCGCCGCCGCCGCGGTCGGGTTCGAGCTCCGGAAGGCTTAAGCCTTAAATATACGATTTCAGCTGTGCGTAGTTTAGACTGGGGTCAAATGATCCGCTTAATAACGGAGCAATGCATTTTAACGCGAAAGTTTTACTACGCCATGTTCCGTGAGTTTCGCCGACTCCGTCACTTTCACCTTCAGCGACCTTCAGGCGCTCCTGAGCGGCGCTGAAACAGATGAAGAGCGGGAGCTTCTAAAGGAAAGGAAAGGCAGATAACTGGCCCCCTGGGGTAGTGGACACCTCTGTCTCGCTTTAAGGTCCGTGTCGGTAGCTACGTACGGATGTGCGCCGCATGCGTTGGCAATGACATCGTTGCGGAAGCCACTCGCCACTGAAACTAAAGGCCATCGGTGTTCATTGTGTTCATTTGCGCTGGCTTTAAGAACGTTCTAGACAACGATGAGTTTGAGCAAAGGAAGGGAGCATAACTGGCTTAATTGGGAGTGGTCGCCTCAATCGACCTTTGAGGTACGTGGCCGTGGTGAGAGAGAGGTGTGGGCTGCATGCGTTAGCGCCGACAACGTTGTGGCAGACACGCGACACTGCACAAATAGGCCGCAGCGTTCACTGGGAAACAAGCCTCCCGCGCTCAACCATTCATTTACTGCCTCCTATCAGTGTGGCAGGGAGGGCGCGCTGCACATCCAATGAGCGGAACGCAACTGGGTAGACGCCAAGCTACGTCTAGTTGCCCAATACGCCAAAGCTTTCACTCTCTAGGCAGGTTCAGCAGTAGTTAAACCGCGGCTAATTTGTTCTGCTCGCCCGTCCTTCGCGCTCTTCCCGTAAGGGAATAAATGAAAATTCGTTTCTGGGGAAAGGAAATAGCGCAGCATCCGTGTGACATCTCGGCGGACAACTGAACCGAACCGTAACGGAAGGCTTACAGGAGGAACTGAGTGAAGAAAGGAAGAAATAGGTGTCGTAGAGGAGGGCTGTGGAATAATTTCGACCACCGGGGGATAGTTATCGTTCACTGACATCGCACAGCACACGGGCGCCTTTTTGTTTCGCCTCCATCGAAACGTGGCCGCCGTGGTCGGGTTCGAACCCGGGAATTCCGGCTCAGTTCTTTCACTCCCTTCCTTATCCCTTCCCTAACGACGCGGTTCAGGTGTCCAACGATATATGAGACAGATACTGCGCCATTTCCTTTCCCCCAAAACCAATTATTATTATTATTATTATTATTATTATTATTATTATTATTATTATTATTATTATTAGCCGAGTGCCCCAACACTGAGCCACCGCGTGTGCCGGTATTCAATAGCTGCCTGAAGGACGCAACACGTGTCTCATGGAACATAGTGCACTCTGGAGCGATTTCTGACGGGGATTATTTGGTTTTGATTTTGGGGGAAAGGAAATGGCGCGGTATCTATCTCATATATCGTTGGACACCTGAACCGCGCCGTAAGGGAGGGTAAAGGAGGGAGTGAAAGAAGAAAAGAAGAGAGAGGTGCCGTATAGTGGAGGGCTCGGGAATAATTTCGACCACCTGGGGATCTTTAACGTGCACTGACATCGCACAGCACAAGGGCGCCTTAGCGTTTTTCCTCCATAAAAACGCAGCCGCCGCGGTCACGCTCGAACCCGGAAACTCCGAATCAGTAGTCGAGCGGCCTAACCACTGAGCCACCGCGGCTGGTGAATTTCTGACGGGGAAAAACTGGTTTTTGAGGAACGGAAATGGCGCAGTAATTGTCTGATATACCTCGGTGGACACCCGAACAGGGGCGTAAGGAAAGGGATAAAGGCGAGAGTGAAAGAAAAAATGAATGTGAATTAGCTCAGCTAATCCAGGATATGCAAAGCGATAGATATCGGCGTTTTAGCTCAGCTAATCCAGGATATACAAAGCGAAAGATATGGGCGTTCATTGTGTTCATTGGCACTGGCGTTGACAATGTTCTCGACGGCGGTGGCTTTGAGGAAAGAAAGGCGCATAACTGGCTCCCTGGTTATGCGGACGCCTCATTGGTGCTTTTGAAACACGTGGCGGTGGGGAGATAGAGATGTGAAGCATTAGCGCTGACAGCGTTGTGGCCGGCATGTGGCACTGCAGCGATCGCTAGGTCGCAGAGTTCATTTCGCGATCAATCTCTCGCGATCAACCAATAATTGCATGCCGTCTCCCGGGGGGGGGGGGGGAGGGCACGCTGCCTATCCTGCCTGCGGAACGCAGTCAAAGCATGTTTTTGTAGTTCGACACCAATGCCACATACCTGAAAGTGGGATTGAGGTGTTCACTTACCCACGAAGCCTGTTGTGCGCCTTTCCTTTCGTGAAAATGAACGCCTTTGGAAAGTTGTCAACGCCAATGAAATCTATGAACGCCGTTGGCTGACTTGTTTTTTTTGGTTTTCGAAGAAAGGAACTGGCACAGTAACCGTCTCACATATCTGGGTGGACACCCGAACCGCGCCGTAAAGGTAGGGAAAAGGAGGGAGGGAAAGCCGAATGTAATAATAATTGGTTTTTGGGGAAACAAAATGGCGCACTATCTGTCTCTTATATCTTTGGACACCTGACCCGCGCCGCAAGTGAAGGGATAAAGGAGGGAATGAAAGAAGAAAGGAAGAAAGAGGTGCCATAGTGGAGGGCTCCGGAATATTTTCTACCACCTGGGGATCTTTAACGTGCTCTGACATCGCACAGCACACGGGCACGTTACCGTTTTGCCTCCATAAAAACGTAGCCGCCGCGGTCGGGTTCGATCCCGGGAACTCCGGACCAGTAGCGACCACCCTAACATTTGAGCCACCGTGGCGGGGCAAAGAAGAAAGAGACTGAAAATTGAAAGTTGGATTTTGAGGAAAGGCGCGGTACTGCGCCGCGGCGGACCACCTGTGGCTCAATGCTACCAGTGGCGCATGCGGAGTAGTGACTAGGGAGCGAGCGAGAGAGAGAAACATCAGTGGTGAGGCGCGCGTTGTGACGTCATGTGCCTCCGCGGAACACCGTCACGGCGAAATTGCATAAAAACACAGCCGCCGCAGTTGGGTTCGAACCCGGAGTACCCGGGTTCGAATCCGACCGCGGCGGCTACGTTTTTATGGAGGAAAAACGTTAAGGCGCCCGTGTGCTGTGCGATGTCAGTGCACGTTAAAGATCCCCATGTGGTCGAAATTATTCTTGAGCCCTCCACTACGGCATCTCTTCTTCCTTTCTTCTTTCACTCCCTCCTTTATTCCTTCAATTTCGGCGTGGCTCAGGTGTCCAACGATATATGAGACAGATACTGCGCCATTTCTTTTCCCCAGATACAAATTATTATTATTATTATTATTGTTATTATTATTATTATTCACGGCCAGTGAAGCTTTCGCTTTAATATGCATGTGCGTTGGGCGAGGGATATGAGCCAACAGCTGTCCTGTGGTAGCTTTCTGTGAAGGTCTTTAAGAGAAGCTGCGTCAATGGAACGTTGATGGATAGAAATAGAACTTCGCGGCGGTGGTTCAGTGATTAGAGCGCTCGGCTACTGATCCGAAATTCCCGTGTTCGGGCGGGACCGCGGCGGCTGCGTTTCGATGGAGGCGAAACGTTAAGCGCCCGTGTTCTGTGTGATGTCAGTGGACGTTAAGGATACCTAAGTGACCGAAACTATTCCGGAGCCCTCCACTCCGGCACCCTTCTTAATTCACTCCCTCCTTCCTTTCACTTCCTCTTCTTTCACTACTCCTCCCTTCCCGTACGGCGCGTTTGAGGTGTCCGCCGATATGTGAGACACATACTGCGCCATTTCTTTTCCCCACTATTGTGTAAATAGTTTGTACATATTACTTCTCCCTCTATCCTCTCTTCCTGTCCCCTCACCTCGTTCATTTCATTTCTCCATTCTGCCTGCTATCCTTTATTTCCACTGCCCCAGCTCAGGTGCTTCAGTATCGATGGCAAATGCCGGGGCTAGTAAAAGTCTTTTCCTTCCTTTTTACTATTATTTTTAATAAAACCACTACCACCACCACCTTTTCCCCAAAAACCAACTTTCTGGTTTCACGCTTTATTCCTTAATCCAATAAATAAAAAATTAGGTAATGAGTGCCTACTAATTATCTTTGTAGAACGAAACGAATACTTCAGACTAAGCCACACGACACTCATTAGACCTGAGCTTGTTTCACTAGGCTAGGACGCACCGCCTTTTTTAAAAGCTCGATTGCCATTAGCCTCACCTCTTTCATGAACTTCATTTCTCAATTCTGCCTGCTATCCTTTATTTCCGCTGCCCCAGGTCAGGTGCTTGAGTATCGATGGCAGATGCCGGGGCAAGCAAAAATCTTTTCCTTCTTTTTTACTATTATTTTAATAAAAAACCACTACCACCACCACCTTTAGCTGGGACGCCTGGCACATCACGTAAACACTGATGGTGGTGGTGGTGGTATTGGTTTTATTAAAAATAATAGTAAAAAGGAAGGAAAAGATTTTTGCTAGCCCCAGCATCTGCCATCGATACTGAAGCACCTTTCTCTAAATATTCGGCGGCTAACCTTGAGTGACGAACAAACCTTAAGACTGGGCAGTATATATTAATAAATTTCTCTGAAATTTTAAAGAATTTTGCTATCAGACCAGTAAAAATCTGTGCGCCAATTCTGAACGAAGAGTTTAGCGGAATTGAGATTTAATGGCTCAATGAGCAGTGGATACCCCAACTGTCCCTAAGTTTAAAAATCGGGCACTCAGTGCGGCGTTTGAATATGCTGTCTTCTAGTTATAAAATTTTGGATACATCAGTGACGTCCCCACTCAATCACCAACTGGGCTGATACTGATTTCCTGTGGTGGCCGCTCACCTGGATTTATCGGCGGCGTCATCATTTAGCGGACATGTGTTAATATATAGATTTACTATGGGAGCCGCCATATTGAATTTGTCGGGAAGAAAATTTCACGCCAAGGGGCATTGGTAGCAGAACCAGACAAATCGAGAAACGTGACGAGTAAGAGCTAACGCTCTTAATATTCAGGGGGAAAACACTTTAACCAAACTGCGTTGAGTCGAAAGAGTGTTTAGGCGGAAATCTTCCACACCGGCGTATAGAGAGGCGTCTGGCTAGATTATCTCGATCGATCGCGGTTGCGCACAACAGCTTCCACATTGCAGGGCGCTTACTATCTCCCTCACATCTTGTGTCGGCAAACTGATGGAGACTATGGTGCGAGACAGGTTGTCCACTTACCTCGAAACACATCACACTTTTTCGGACACTATGTTTGGTTTACGACCGAACAAGACTTCCTTTCTACAACTCCATCATGACATAGAGCCCAAAGAACTCCCTCACAATGAAAAGGTAGTCCTGGCCTTGTATTTGAAAGGAGCCTATGATAATGTCAAACATGAATTAATACTCAATCACCTCCAAGATGCCAACGGTGGTCAGAATACATACCGCGACATCTGGCAATTTCTCACGAGTCAACAGGCCTACATTCGAATTCAAGACAAGGAACATGGGCCCTATACCATCGGATTCCGGGGTACACCACACGGTGCGGTTTTATCTCCCCTTCTCTTAAACCTCCCAACGAAAGACCTTGCCGGAAAATTAAGCTTCATACCCGGCATCCGATATGGCTTATATGCGGATATCTCTATCTGGGCAACAGAAGGCAATGTCGGACATGTTCAGACCTGCCTACAAAGGGCAGCGGAGGTAGCTGACACTTACGATGCATACTGTGGTCTCCACTGTGCCCCCACTAAATCAAATTTTGTCCACATTCATACCTTCTCGGGAGGACTCTTCAATCCACCTCACACTTCCTTCGGGTCCTATTAAAGAGGCCAAGGAGATCCGCATCCTCGGCCTCTTTATTCCCCAACAACGCAGACGGGACACAACACCAGCAAAACTCCTGATGTATGGTGGCCAGGTGGGCCATATGGTCCACCGAGTCTCCAATAAGCGGGGGGGGGGGGGGGGGATTACGAAGTAAAGATGCCTTGAGGCTGGCATATGCCTTTATAACGAGTAGAATTCTTTACTCGACCACCACCTTCACATGCGCTAACACGACGAGGACGAACTCGCGCTGATGCACCACAAATTCATCAAACGGGCTCTTGACCCTCCCTTTATCACCACTATCCAGCGTTTGTTGGACCTGGGCGTGGTCAGCACCTATCGGGAACTCCGAGCCGCCCATCTCGTCAACCAACATACGCGCACACCAAAAACGCCATCCGGCCGCCGCATTCTTTAACGACTCCACATCCAATACACCATCCATCACCTTTGAGGAGCGATTACGAGCGCCAGAGCCCTGAAGACGCACCCTAAGGGCCCGACCCATTGCCAGCAACATGTCACACCCTGAACACAATAGACGGCGCCAGACGCGTGCAGAAGCACTGGAGCGACATTATGGTCGACAACACTCGCACTACGTGGACATTGCCGGTCCCCACCGTGGGTGGTGGTTCACCGCAGCAGTGGTCCACGACAACACCACAGTGGCAGGACTCACATTCCGAGCCTACAGCACAACAACCGCGGAGAAAATCTTGATTCCGCTCGCATTATCCTTCCCAAAGTGAAACACATCATTAACGATTCGAAGGCGGCTTGTCGTAACTACGATCTGGGTTGGATACATCCTCTCGCCTGGCGCATCTTACAACTCTGGTGTCGGTCCAGCGACCCTCTAAATGGAAACCTCATCTGAGCTCCCGGCCAAGGGCAATAAGATAGCCGATCAGGCGGCCGGCGTGCTTTCACCCCGGGCACTCACACTTGCTCTGGAAGCCTGCTCGAGCCTACCCAATCTCTATTTACAGTCAGACTTCACTACATATTATAAGAACATTCATCGTCGCTTTCCGAAACTTTGTAAGGGTCTCTGGAGAGCAGACCAGCGGCTGCTTCTCAAGAGAGAGAGAAAAACGGAAAGGCAGGGAGGTTAACTAGGCAGCGCCCAGTATGCTAACCTAAACGTGGGAACAGAAACGGAGGAAGAGATAGAAAGGGCAAAGAACAAAGAGAGATGATCACTTTCGCACGTGTTCGTTGGCCGTTACATGCAGGGTACACTGGGCACACACGGATAGTTCACAATCTTGTACTCAGTCCTGATTCCTTCAAGAACTTGAAAAGTGCCTTCAATGCTGTCCTCTGCGATGAAGACTAACTTCAAAGACCCTGAATCTTGACTTCAGTAAGGGGCCTAAGATCTAAACGGCGGAGTGTTGCAGCGAGGAGTGCACGCTCACGCTGAAACCGAGGGCAGTTACAAAGGTGTTCTATAGTTTCGTCGCACCCACAGATCTCACACGCAGGAGAGTCTGCCATTGCGACTAAGTGGGAGTAGGCATTTGTGAACGCCACTCCCAGCCACAGGCGACACAACAGCGTAGCATCGCAGCGGGAGAGGCCGGACGGAGGACTGAGTTGGAGTAAGGGGTCTAGGCGGTGCAGACAGCATGGGGAGTTGCTAGTAGAAGACCATGACGCTAAAAGGTCTCTTCGGCCAAGCATTCGCAGATGTCTTACAGACAGTGGGACTCCCAGGAGTTCGCCCAACTTAATACAATCAGTGAACTCATCGACCAATGGGTGGCAGAACAGTCTCTCAAACTTCATCGTTTAAAGACGCTTCCTCCGTGGCAATATTGCCAGCTCACTGACAATCGCCCCACTGTTTCCCCGTCGGTATCAGCAGCGTATCTGCCTGAAGGGTGCATATTATACACGGATTCATCACATTCTGCAGAGAGGAGAGTTACTGCTGCGTATTGTCCATCTCATCCGCATCTAAACTCGCGCGCGACGTATACTGCGGATACGTGCACTCCCCTGGCATTAGAACTTAAGGCCATTTACAATGCCATTGCTTCTCTTCCGCTCGTTCCAACTTTCAATACATTTCATATTTGCACCGACACCATCGCCGCCCTCAAACAGCTTAAGACTGTTCGACGGACATTCCAGGTTTCACAGTCAATTCATGTGCTGTGTGCAAAGTATCCACGTCCTGTGCGCATATACTGGATTCGCGGTCATGTCCAGGATCCACATAACATTAAAGCGGATGCTATGACTTATCTTCATACATCAGACGATCCGCCACCTTCCCCTCTTCCCCCAGATCCATTCCTGTCCCATGATTCCGATTCCGAAGTTCTGTGCCAGCGAACACGCGCTCTAATTCCTCCGTGTTTGCAACCTCTCCCCCGTAGACTTACTCGGCAGGAAGATTTATCCGTGCGCCGGATTCGGGCAGGGGCGGCTCTGACACCATCTGTCCGTCATCGGTGGCGTGCCAAGGATCTGCCAGCACCTGACAGGTGCCCTCACTGTAGCGCTGCACCGGACATTTGTGATGTGCGGCACCTGTTGTGGACGTGCCCAGCGACGGCTGCTATAAGAAAACGGCTCCTCGGGGAGGTAGACCTGTGGTGGAACCGCGAAAGTGACTACGTGAAGTGGGCTATGAACAACCGTTTCATTAGCCACCTCTGCTGCTACCTCAACACAATGGGTCTTCACTCCTTTTAACTTTCAGTCCCGTGCATCCCTTCCCGCCCTCTTCCTTTTTTTCAACTTATGCTTCATGACACACTTCTCGAGTAAAAAAAATGTCTTGCTGCGTCGGCTCTTATCAACGGTATCTGGAGAATGTTGGCACTGCCATGAGCCGCTCGAGCTGCAGCTTCGGCTGCGTTGTTTCCAACCATGCCAGAATGTCCCAGTATCCACTGGAAGACGATGTCATGACCCTCTTCCTGCGCCTGGTGTTGGAGATGTCTTAATTCAGCTAGGATTTGATCGTGATCGCCATGGCGTAAAGCAGAATTGAGACACTGTAAGGCTGCTTTTGAGTCACAGAACACTGCTCATTTGTGGGGTGTTTGCGCGCCTATGTACTGTATAGCCGCACGAAGAGTGGCAAATTCTGGCCCGGCGGAGGTTGTCCGATGCGAAGTTTGCGAGATAATACTTGTCTGTCTCTCAGGAATGACCACGGAGTAGGTTTCTCTTGTATCTGAGACCGAACCATCTGTATACACATGAGTGCGGTCACTGTATGCGGCGTGGAGTAGGCAGGGTGTCAACTGTATAATGGACGGTGTCGATAAGTTCGGTTTTTCTTTATGCCCGGAATGCCAAATTTTTTCGTTATGCCGGCTTCTCAAAATTTTTACAAATACAATGCTGTGTCCGGCAGTATTGAAACACTTCAATTCAGAATTTGATGGTGGCTGCAGCCTGTGCGGAGCGACATTCTCGGACGTTTTCCACATGGTCTGGGCCTGCCCTTCTAATTTTTCATCTCCCACCCTTCTAGGGAGGGCTGTGAGGAGGCGCTGCTCAGCTGCCATGACCTACAGTCACAACAGACTTTGGCCGCCAGGGCGCGAGCGGTTCTAGGAGCCATTGTGGCTCCGGAATAGGAGCTCCACCTAGATCTGTGAGGGCCTCGGGCCAAACACCTCCTTGTACATAGTCGATAAATGTTTACCTTCATCATCGGCAGAGCGCTTAAGCTTGTCTTTAAGATTGGTAGCTGCAGGGTGCTGCAGCATTGCCAAGGATTTCACGGAAGGCCATCGCGCGTTCGATGCGGCGCCTTGCCCGTTGGACAAATTAAGGAGAGGAAATTACGCTTGTCTCACATATTTCGAAACACTTGAACCGCGCCGTCATGGAACGAAAATGAAACGAAAATTAACGTTAAGTGAATAATAATAATAATAATAATAATAATAATAATAATAATAATAATAATAATAATAATAATAATAATAATAATAATAATAATAATAATAATAATCTTTATTTTCGGTGCCCAGGAACAACCCAAAGGTCTTGGTGCTGGTACACCATTCACACGCACAAAATGTAAATTTATTTCACCACAAAGGAAGACACTCAGGGGAGGAAATGCAGCAGTCTAGGCGATAGAAAAAAAAGACACATAAACTAGGCGTGACAGCAAGCATGAAGCAAAAAAGCGAATACAAGAAAACAGCGAGGACAGCGGTAAATGCAAACAGCTAGAACAGGCAACCGACATATAAATAACTAATGAAACACTAAACAAAGAGAATGAACACAAGAACGACCGATAACAGCCATGCAAGCATAAAGCAAAATACAAACAAGAATGAAGCAAATACTAATATGAACGAATAAGAAACCTCTGAAATACAAGCTAGAAATACAATCATACACAATAAGGAATGTAATTAGTGAACGCGTTACAGACAATCAGGCGCGAGTACACAGTATCAAAGAAATAATATTAATGAAAACAAGTAGACGTGATGAACAATTAAGGAGAAAATAATAATAATAATAATAATAATAATAATAATAAAAATAATAATAATATTAATAATAATAATAATCTTTATTAAGTACCCAAAAATCAGTACAGAAAAAACGGGCCCATCTAAGCCAATGGTGGGTTGTGTGACGTGGCCCGGCATCGTCAGCTAAGCGATGTGGTTACAGTATATATGTACATATTTAAAACCAACAAAGAAAAGAAATAAGAGTGATAATCATAGTTCAAGTCTGCAGGCATCGAAACAAAAGCATGATGACTACAAACTGCGACAAGCAAAAGGAAAATAAGAGCATACATATGCAATACAACATGCGTACAAAACTCAATTGAGACGGAGAGTCCACAGAAAAATAATCGTCTGACAAATTATTAAATATCCTGGGGACGTACACGCAGCGTCTTGCTGCTCCATATCTAGTAGATACGCGTGGTACCACGAAGCGCGTTTCTTTGCGCAGCAGTCGCGGAGAGACGTGCGGATGCTTGAATTCATCCGTCCAGAAATGACGCAGCACAACCGTAGAAATGAATAAAGATTGAAAGGGCTGGAAACCGAGAACATGAAAAATGTCTTTGTTTGATGGTGCCACGCGATTATACGCCACACTTTTTAATGTATTTTTTAAGAGGTTATCAAATCTGTCCCGCCAACGCTGGGAGCAGAAAGCGAAAACCGTTATACTATACCTTAAGGTGCTGTATGCAAGGGAATGTACTATCATTTTTTTAGTCTGAAACGGCACCAAACATTTAATGTTAGAGTAAACATGCGACAGATCTTAGTTTGGAGCAAACATGCGCACCATGATTATGCCACGACAAGTCACTATCGAAATGAATACCGAGATACTTAACTGAATTTGTATTTTCGACAGGCGTACACTTACAGGATCGGCAGTCTTGGTTATGAAGGTATACTGGAATGACCGTGGTTCCAATCTTCAAGACAGTTTTGGAACATAAAATTTTTGTCTTTTTTTGATTGACGGTGAGTTTGTTTTTAAAAAGCCAAACCATAGCTTCATGCACCGATTGCTGCAGATATTCAATCGCCTTTTTGTAGTTAATATGCTTTGTTAGAAGGACGATATCGTCCGCATACTGGTACACTTTACCGTTTGGGATTACTAAAATGAAATCGTTCACAAATATGTTAATAATAATAATAATAATAATAATAATAATAATAATAATAATAATAATAATAATAATAATAATTATTATTATTATTATTATTATTATTATTATTATTATTATTATTATTATTATTATTATTATTATTATTATTATTATTATTATTATTATTATTATTATTATTATTATTATTATTATTACTAGCCCCATCACCCGACCGACCCGACCGGTTCCCTCACTTCCTCCCCGACAGGCGAACCTGACGGTGCGCTTGCCTCGCTTCGGGCTCTCCTCCTAGACGCACTTGAGGGAATCTCGTTTCTGAGCGACGAGGTCGCCCAGCTGCGGGAGGAGAATGAGCGCCTTCGTGGTGACAACACGCGGGCGCTCGCTCTCCAGGCAGAGGTCGTTGCCTCTCTGCCGGCTGATGTTCGCAGCCTACGCGAGGAGCTTGCGAGGCGCCCTGCTTCATCGCAGCGTGATCCGCCATTCGTCGAGCCCCTGTCCGCGAGCTGTCCTTCCCGTATGTTCCAGCCATCCAAGAGCTACTCTGCTGCCCTTCACTGTGGGATGGCACCAGTTGATTTGGCCACCTGCCCGACATCTGTATCTGTTCTCCCAGTTATAGTTAATTCGCCTGAGGCGCAGAAGAAGCACCCAAGCCCAGCCACCACTGGCTCGTCGAGCTCATCCAGTCTGAACGTCGCCAGACCTCAGAAGCGCCCGAAGGCTATTTTCGTCTCCAAGCTGTGCCCTGAGACAACATCGGCTGATCTGACGAACCATCTGAAGTCCGTGAACGTCACCCCCCTTTCCTGCCGGCAGTTTAAAACGAAATATGGCTCTTACTCGTCCTTCTACCTCACAGTCAGCGCGGAATTTTACGATCAGCTTGATGACCCTTCGATGTGGCCTACGGGCTAGATCTTCAAGGCTTTTCGTGGAAAGCTCCTGGATGTTATGTTGCATCCTTCCGAGCTGACGGTTGATCGCAGTCAACCCTAACTTGGATATATATTACCAAAATGCCCGATGTCTTTGCACTAAGGGCCTGTATTTTTTTCCAATGTATTAGCCTCTTGTTATTCGGCTGTTGTAATTACTGAGACCTGGCTGTCTAGCGAAGTCAACTCAGGTGACTTCTTTCCTAACAACTATTCTGTTTTTCGAAGTGACCGCCCTGAATCAGCTTCTAAACAAAAGGGATGGGGAGTGCTCATTGCTATTGACAGTTCCGTGCAGTGCGTTCGGCGTTCCGACCTGGAAACCATCGAAGAATCTGTCTGGTTAGAGCTTACTTTAACTCGACATCAAAAACTTTTATTGGCACCTTTCTACATTTCCCCTAATCTGCCTCCTCCTGCCTACGATGATGTACTACATTCTATCGAATATGTTATCACTTCTCATAGCAAGCACAAACTGCTCATTTTAGGAGATTTTAATACTCCAGGTATTAACTGGAATACCTTTTCATATTCGCACAACAATCATTATGTATCTAGTAAGTGCAACCGGCTATTAGATTTCACAGGTTTTAACATCTTGCAGCAACACAGTTTAATTGAAAACTGTTATGGTAATGTTCTTGACATTTGTTTATCTAATTTTGAAAATGTTCGAGTCTCGACATCTGACAACTGACTTACTCGCTGTGAAAAATTTCATCCTCCAATTCTAATAACGGCTTCGGTTTCTGTCCCACCTTCTGCTAATTCAAATCGTGCGGGGAATTCCCCCCGTTTCGCTTACGCACTTGGCGACTATGTTGGTCTTTTCGGTTTTTTCTCTTCTGTCGACTGGTCCCTTTTAAACGAAATCAGCGATGTTGACGAACAAGTCAGTCGCTTCACTGAAATAGTTCTCAATGGTATGCGCCAGTGCATACCTGTGCGCACTCCTACTCGTAGCAAGTTTCCGTTCTGGTTTTCCAAGGAACTTAGAACAGCGCTGAAACATAAGGAGCGGGCCCACCATAAAGCGAAACGACCTGGGCTGGATACATGGGCAGATGAATTTCGCCGCTTGCGTTCCCTTTGCAAACGCCGGTACAAGCAGGATCATGAGTCCTATCTTGAATATTTAGAGAATAGTGCCTCTAATCGTCCTACTGAATTCTGGCGATACGTTCGCAAGCGTTCGAATAAATCTGATAGTCATATTCACTTAGTTGACTCTCATGGGAATGAAATTCGGAATGTCACTGACGGCTTTGCTCAACACTTTTTCATAGTGTACAAATCTCAATGTTGCGATTCCGTATGCCTTCCAGCTGGCGCACCTAATTCCGTTCTTCTTGACGAGAAGTTAGTAACTGAGAGTCTTAAGTGTTTGAAACCATCTTTGTCCCCTGGACCTGATGGCATTCCAGCCGCCATAATAAAAGCCTTCAATAGTACCTTCTTTCCGGTTTTAACCACGATATTTAATAACTGTTTGAAAAATTCTGCCTTTCCCCGCGTGTGGAAAACGGCGTGCGTTTTCCCTGTCTTCAAATCAGGAAACAAATCTGGTGTTTCGATCTACCGCCCCATTTCTCTTCTTTGTGCAACCTCTAAGCTTTTTGAATTAGCTTTGCACAAAGTACTTTCCTTCCACCTCAAACATGTTATCATACATAATCAGCATGGTATCATAAAAGGTCGTTCTACTACAACTAACCTTGTTACTTTTATGACGTATACATCAGCTGAAGTCTTTCAGGGGAGCCAGTTAGACGCTGTGTACTGTGATTTGAGCAAAGCTTTCGACGTTGTTACTCACTCATTCCTTCTTCAAAAGCTTCTGCTGTTTGAGATCGACGTTTCAATTGGAGCCCTCCCACGCAACAATATTCTTGATCGGTCCTGAATTGTCAATGTAAATGGACAGACCTCATTTGTTTACACTACAACCAGCGGAATTCCTCAGGGCTCGGTATTAGGCCCGCTTCTGTTCTCTGTTTTTATTAATGACGTTTCCTCCGTGGTCAAAAACTCCTCGTTTCTCCTTTATGCGGACGATATAAAAATGTTCAAGGCAATCATACTCTTCATGATTGATTGTCATTGAAATCGAACATATGCGCCTTCTCTGATTGGTGCTTAAAGAATAGGCTGACTCTCAATTCATCTAAAACCAAGGTTGTCTCATTTACGCGTAAAACGCACAGTCTACTCAACTCTTATTCTGTGAATGGTAGGCCGCTGTCCAGGGTTGATGAAATTAATGACCTCGGCGTACTTTTCGACTGTAGGCTCAGCTTCTCCTCTCATACAAAACGCATTGGTTTACGGGCTATGCGTACACTCGGCTTCATCTGCAGGCTTTCGAGAGAGTTTTGAGCCCCACTTCATTTCTTAAAGCTCTACCTCTCCATATGCTTGTCGCTTTTGGAATATGCGTCTGTTGTTTGGAACGGCACTTGCCAGTCGAACTGTGAAAATCGAGAGTTAAAGTTAAGTTTTTAAGCATATTTAAAAATCGGATTTCTCGCAAAACTTCCAGCTCTCGTCCCAGACGGAGTAACTCACTGAAGCTTCCTTCTCATAGCTGCCGTCGCGTGAGGGCAGACATAATTTTCTTGTAGAAACTTCTTCATGGTCACATTCTATGCCCTCAGCTCCTAGCACGTATCGTTTTGCGTGTACCGCGAAAGAACATAAGGGAATTCAGACCATTCCAAGTTTCTGCGCTCCTGCACTTCCTCTCCCCTCTGGACAGAATGCAAAAGTGGTTTAATTCTCTTTGTCTTCACCTTGATATTGACACAGTGCATTCCGCATTTTCGCTTAGCGCTGACCTGAAGCACGCGCCGTCTCGAAGAAGAGGAAGCGGAGGTGTCTCTCTCCAAAATTCGGAAAAATCTTTCTTGACTCGTTCACTTAGGTTTTTTGTTCCGAGCACAGTGCGCGAGATCCGTTTGGTCTGGGTACCTGGGCATTCAGGCGTCTATTTTAACGAGGTGGCTTATTTATTGGCAAGGTCAGCTCTCAGCGCACCTGTAATATATCCCGTCCCTCACCTCATTCTTTAAGCAGCTTCACGTTTCCAGCGGTTCCAACATATTTCAGCCACTTTGAGTGATCCGTTGCTGAATACCGTGGACTTTCAACACCTAAAGTACCCATGGAATATCCGGTGGTGTAAGTCAAGGCTTTGTGAAGTGTCCATGACGTTCCTGCGATGTAGAATCCATCACTTAAACTTGTACTTATGCAGGTGCGGGTTCGCTGCGACAAACCTTTGTGTATCATGTGGGCAAGTTGAATCAATCGATCATTTTCTCCTCTCTTGCCGGCGGTTCGCGGTTCAGAGAAAGCAATATCTGGAGGTTCCTCTTTCGAGACTAGGACTGCCTCTGTCTCTTACACTTCTTCTATCGTTCGGTGCGAGTGCCAAGGGATTCCCGTTAAGCAGTGTATGCGGCTACCTTCACGATTACATAAGTGCAACTAATCGATTATCTTGTTAGCTATACACAAAATTCTTTCGCATGTCCAAAAAAGGCTAGATTGATTCTATTCCGGATGACTCATACCTCTTGAATTCATTTTATTTTTCCCAATTTTTTTTATCTTGATTCAGTCTTCTGACGTTTCCTTCCCCGCGCAAATGCTTCATTGGCATTCTACCCTATACCTTGGCCAATCCCCCCACGTGGGTATGTGCCATATTACTTGAGAAGAAGAAGAAGAAGAAGAAGAAGAAGAAGAAGTGATCTTGAGCTGTGTGTGCAGACGTTCGTCGGATCCTGCGTTCCTGTGTTCAGTGATCACCGCATTCACGCGTGACATTTTGGTGGAGCTTTGCTGGGTAGTGCACCCATGCTCAGGACTCCTCCAAGAAGCCGGGACTCCAGCCCGCTTGACACCTTGAGAGTCGAAGTTACGCCCACCCATCAAAGTAGCCGGCGGCTGCAAGGACTGCAACCAGAGTTCGGGCCTCTGCAGTCTCGTCCGACCGCCAGGAAACTGACCTCAGCGCGACCATCAGTGCCCACAAACATCCCCGTCAGCATGCCGGATGCCTTCCCATTGCCGTCTGTCGTGCTGCAGCAGCCACGCGAACCACCCACCTTTCAAGGTTTCCCATGTGAGGACCCTGGCAGACTGGCTCGAGAAGTTCGTGCGCATAGCCCAA
Organism: Amblyomma americanum; assembly: GCF_052857255.1. NCBI lineage: Eukaryota > Metazoa > Arthropoda > Arachnida > Ixodida > Ixodidae > Amblyomma > Amblyomma americanum. The sequence goes on along the minus strand of NC_135501.1, from coordinate 145,257,410 downwards.
TACAAAAGGTGGGCTGACGACTCGAAGCTGCAGCACGTGTTTTTTTTCACTGGAGGGTGCAGCTCGTATTTGGTTTGAGAACCTAGAAGCCACAATAATAACATGGGGGTCCTTCAAGACTCAGTTTTTGCAGGCTTTTACCATCGTCCTCAGGAAATACCGTTCCGAGCTGCTCCTCCAGACACGCGTCCAACTACCAAATGAGACCATCCTCGTTTACTCCGAGGACATGGCGAAGGTCTTCCGCCGGGCTGATCCCAACATATCCGAAGAGAAGAAGCAGCGTTTTCTCATGAGGGGCATCATGGAGCTGATCTTCGCTGGGTTAGCTCGAAGCCCGCCCAAAACGGTCGCCGAATTTGTTTCCGAAGCCACTACGATGGAAAAGATGCTCGACTTGAGATCCAGACAGTACGAGCGTCCTCCGTCGCTGATGTCTACCAGCGGGGCCGATGCTTCTAGCCACGACATCCTTCGGGAAACCATCCGGACCGTCGTACGCGAAGAGCTTCAAAAGCTCTTTCCAGCCCCGGAGTCGCCGCAAGTTTCTTCCATTTCGGACATTATTCGTGAAGGGGTCCAACAGGCGCTCACGCCGCCAGCCCCTCTTCACCCGAACACAACACCCCAGATGATGACATAACGCCGCAGCCGTTCGCCGTCCAACGCCGCCTCCAAGTCGCCCGGATACACCTGGCCACATTCACCGCCAACCACACCCACCTCACCCTTCTCAGGTTCTCCCTCGGAAGAGCGAAGTCTGGCGTACCGCCGATTATCGCCCTCTGTGCTATCACTGCGGCGGGCCCGGTCACGTCTACCGCAACTGTCGTTACCGACGTATGAGTCTGCAGGGAAATCGTGTCGATGCGCCCCGACCGCAGCGTGGTCAATGGCCTCCAGAAATAAGCGATTACCTGGCCGCGACACCCGAAGCACCACACTGCAATGCCCGGTCGCCGTCTCTACGTCGTTTCTCGTCTCCGCGATGTTTTTCCGCCGACATTTCGCGTGGAAGGTCTCCTAGTCCCCGTCGGGAGAACTAGAAGCGGCAAACTTTGGGGGGAAGGTTGCTTATTTGCGACATGTCCAAGATCCTCCACTGCTGCACAAACATGACCGACCGCTCATACGACGCACCGACGATCACCAGACCGATAACACGCCTCGCCGAATCAATTCTTCGCCGCAACGAAACCGCCTGGTGCCGCACCGCAGCCGTGAGTGGACTCCGCGACGTTCCCGTACACCTGCGACTACAACTGCTGATCTGATCATTTCAGTCGACGGTACCGACGTCACCGCACTTGTAGACACTGACGCCGACTACTCGGTAATCAGTGGACCATTTGCCGCTACTCTGAAAAAGGTGACCACACCTTGGACGGGCCCACAGCTTCGTACTGCCGGGGGTCATTTGATCACCCCAGCTGGCACGTGCACATCACGATTAACCATCGAAGAGGACACGTACCTGGCCACCTTCGTCGTACTCGACCAGTGTTCCCGGGACTTAATCCTCGGAATGGATTTTTTGACAGAAAATGGCGCGGTCATTGACCCTAAATCGAAGTCAGTGACGTTCTCCACCGAGAACGCAATCCACAGTGCTTTCGAACGTCCCGCGGCTCTTTCCATCCTTGATGACGTCACCATTCCACCCAGTTCGAGCGTTGTGGTCTCTGTCGGCGCGAAGACGCTGCGAAAGTTTGAAGGTGTCGTTGAAAGCAAACCAATTATGCTTTTCGACCGCTGCCTTGCTGTCGCCAGAGGGGTCGTTTTGCGTCACTGTGCCCCGGAGACCCTAATCACCGACAGGGGTACAGCTTTCATGGCTGACCTCCTAGTAATAATAATGGTTTTTTGGGGAAAGGAAATGGCGCAGTATCTGTCTCATATATCTTTGGACACCTGAACCGCGCCGTAAGGGAAGGGATAAAGGGCTGACCTCCTACAGCAGATTTTACTCCACAGTCATACAGACCACCGAAGGACGACATCCTACTACCCTCAGACGAACTGTTTAACGGAACGCTTAAACAAAACACTAGGTGACATGCTCTCCATGTATGTCGACGTTCAGCACAAAACTTGGGACGAAGTGCTCCCATACATCACCTTTGCATACAATACGGCCGTTCAGGAAACGACAAACATGCCACCGTTCCGTCTCGTCTACGGCCGCGACGTGACCACGATGCTAGACGCCATGTTACCGCATGTGGACGACATCGACCCAAATGCGGATCTTCACACCTTCCTGCACCTCACTGAAGAGGCTCGTCAGCTGGCCAGGGTGAGGATTCTCGTCCAACAATGCCGAGATGCCCAACACTATAACCTCCGACGCCGTGATTTTCGGTACTCATCAGGAGACCGTGTGTGGGTCTGGTTTCCCATTCGCCGATGCGGACTTAGCGAAAAGTTCCTCTGTCGGTATTTTGGACCTTACAAAGTCATCAGGCCACTTACAGACCTGAACTATGAGGTCGTTCCTGACGGCTTTCAGAAGACTCGGCACTCCCAGCACCCTGAGGTGGTACACGTTGTCCGCCTCAAGCCTTACTACGAGCAGTAGCGCTAGAGCAGGACTTACGGCCGCACAACACGTGAACTTCCCTTGGTGAGGCAGGTGGTAAGGACGCGTTGAGCGTTCGCATGTGGACGGACGCACTCCACATCGGCTCCGTGTCTTTTCGAAGATTCCGACCCAATTTTCACGTGGGCCACCGAAAATTTTCGGCTACATCGACGGATAACGTCACCTGGCCCACGGCGACACCACTCCTGAGCCGGTAGGCCCATTTTTTGGACTTTTATCGGACTTTCGAGTGGCCACCTGCGGCCGGGAGCGCTGAGCCTAGCGTAGGCCTAGCGCGCTCCCGGGGCGGCCCCGTGCGGTGCTTGCGTGTCTAGACATCGGCCAGCATGGAACCCCGGGACGCTGACGACCCTATCATGAATGAACCTACCCGGACCTCGGCCCAAGGTTCGGCGAATATTGAAAGTACGGACGAATCTCCTGCCACGCCGCCGGTCAATGCGAGCCCCGGACTTGGGGACGCAGTGACCGAGGCCATGGAGACCTCGCCACCGCAGCGGGACGACGGGGCCGACATCGACCCACTGCAAGACGAAGACATGGATCGTTGGCAGCTTGTTTCTTACAAACGGCGCCTGAAAAGGAAAGGCTCGAAGAAAGGCTCGAAGGGGCCAGGCGATCCCCGGGAAGAAGCAAGCAACAAGATAGCGCCGACAGCCGCAGCTGGCGGAGCAGAGACGCGAGCGAGTGGCGTGCCGCGCTTTACATTAAAACCACATCTGGCGGGAGCGCAGCGGCAGATCAGGCCACGTCCGCCGCCGCTACCGAAGGATGATATCAAAATCATTTATCGCCCCAAGGGAGGCCTAAAAATCAGCGAAATCCGTGTCGACCAGGCAACGCAAGCCCTCGTCGCGGCCAGCGGAGGAACGATCAAGGAAGAAGACTTCATCATGAGACTCCGGCCCGGATCGAACATCATGATTGCGAGCACGCCCGACCTGGACATCGGTGACGTGCTCAGGAAGATCGAAAAGCTCACGATCAATGACCAGACCTATGCAACCAACACCTATCCAGCCCTACCGGACGACCTGAAGCGTGCGGTAATTCACGGCGTCATGCCGGGGCAATCACCGGCCCTACTGAAATCGAGGCTGCGGCTTCGATCACAAGGAGTGAAGATCCTGGAAGCGAGAATGCTGGGCAAGTCGGAAACGGCGCTCATCACGTTCGACGGCCCGTATATCCCGCAGTGGGTCATCTACCGATCCGGAGAATTCAAGACCTACCCATATCGTCCTACGAGACAGATCTGCTACGTGTGCGGAGAGCAAGGCCATCGTTCGGACGTCTGTCCAACGCCGAACACCAAGCTCTGCAGGACGTGCGGCACACACGACCCACCAGAAGGCCACCCGTGCAAGGCCAAATGCATGGTGTGCGAAGGCGACCACGTCACCACGGAGTGCCGTCGACGCCTCAAGACTACTGAGGAGCTCCGGGGCAGCACGACCGGCGGCCGGCAGTCCCGGAAACAACAATGGCAGCAGCAGCAGCAGCAGCAGCACCAACTGCCGCAGCAGCAACAACCGCAGCAGCAGCAGCAGAACCCGCACCTGAGTCGAGAGCGCCGACCCAGGTGGCTTAGCTCGGAGCGGGAACATGGCCGCTCCTCGAGCCGAGGCCGTAGCACCGTGCGAGATCACAGCCAGAGCCGATCCAGGGATGACTCTTTCCTGCCGCTAAACCGGTCAACGGCCAAGCCGAAGCAGCAGCAGCAGCAGCAGCCGCCGCAGAAACAACAGAAGAATGGCGGCGTGAAGGTGAGCTGGGGAGCGGGCTCTCCAAACCCACTGATTCCGCACTCGGATCAAGATAATATTACGCGTAACTCGAAGGAAATTAAAGCTCTAAGAGAGGAGAATGCACATCTCCGAAAAAAAATCGATGACCTCATTAAAGAGATGCAGGCTCAGAGAACAGGGCACCTACCGCGGCCCCCGACTCCGGCGGCCGAAGTGCAACGATCTCCAACCCCCTTAGAAGTGAGCCCCGAAGAATTCAGAACTTTCATGCAGCGCATGGAGGATTTCATGATTCGCACCGAAGGACAGTTCCGACAAACTCATGCAAGATTAGATGCCATGCAGGTCCAACTCAACCGGTCAGAACAGAACATCACATTACTACAGCAAAAAGTTGCGTGGCAGGACCAAAGTTTCCGCAGCCACGTCAAAAGTCAAAATACGCAACGAATAACAAACGAGGCCCGGGACAGGCTCATACACGAGCGCCGTTTCGGAACTGAAGGCTCCAATCAGAACAATGCCCAAAACAATGGCTAAACAAACTCCACTAGAAATCTGGCAATGGAACTGCAGGGGGTACCGCCAAAAGCAGGGACTCCTAATGCAGTTTTTACACACGCAAGGTTCAACACCCGATATAATAGCTTTACAGGAAACTAACACGACACCGTCACTCAGGGGATATACGTGCTACGATAGCGGACGCACGGCAACCTTGGTCAGCAAAAAGTTGGTAGCCATAGCCCATGACCCAATTCCCAACACCAAAATTGAACACTTAGTGACGGAAATTATTCCCAAAAAGAAGCGTTAGGAAAAGAGTGTCTTTCTAGTAAACCTTTATAGCCCGCCTCGCCAGCAGGACGCGAATTTTGATATACTCTTTCTAGGGGCCAGCAAACTTGCGAAAAGCAACTCGTTGCTCATTGTAGGCGACTTCAACGCTCGCGGACAGCAATGGGGATACCCCACTAATAATCACAAAGGTATACAGGTCGAGGACGCGGCGGAAGCGATCCAATGTACCCTCTTAACAGACCAACTTCATCCCACGCGCCTTGGCACTTCGATCTGCCCGGATACGTGTCCGGACCTAACGTTTGTCAGGGGAGTGAAGCACGCAACGTGGGAGAATCTGCTGGAGAATCTAGGCAGTGACCACTATATCCTGAAGACCACGATAGCAGCCACCAACATCAAGCGCAAGCTCTGCACGGCCAAGATCACCAACTGGCCGGCTTTCCGCGAGGCTTGCGCGGACCTGGAAGGGGGGATTACTTCCATAGATGATTGGTGTCAACAACTTAAAGACATCCAGAAGCGGTACACTCAGGAAGTGGATCGCACCGAGCAAACACCTGAGGTGGACCCTCGGCTCATCAGACTGTGGGAGGCACGTCGAGGACTCACCAAGCGCTGGAAGAAGCAGCGCTTTAACAGGAAGCTCAAGCTCAAGATCGCAGAAGTCACCAAGATAGCGGAGGAGTACGCGACCCAACTGGCCAGGCAGAGCTGGCAGCAGTTCAGTAGCTCGCTGGACGGCACCCTCAGCACGGCCAAAACGTGGCTTATACTCAAGACCCTCCTCGACCCTACCCAAACCAGGGCCGAAAGCGGGAAAGCTATCCGCAGACTCGTCCACACCTTCGAGGGTACGGAAGAGGAACTGCTAGATAAGGCCAAAGAGAAATGCTATGGCACGACCTTGCCTGCGGCATACGCGAAACCATACCTGGGGAAACCGAACACCCACTTAGACAGGCCGATCACCAGGGAAGAAGTGTTCGCTACCATAAAGGCATGCACGCGCAACACTGCGGCGGGAGCAGACAAGATCCAGAACGCACTCATACGCAACCTCTGCGACGAGGCGGCCGACCAACTGACCACCTTCATCAACGGGCACTGGGCCGCAGGAACGGTTCCTGAAGAGTGGAAGCATGCAGAAGTCGTAATGATCCCCAAACCGGGTAAGAAACTCCAGATCAAAAATCTTCGACCTATCTCACTCACCTCCTGCCTAGGCAAGCTCTACGAGCGAGTCGTTACTCGGAGGCTCCAAAGCTACATGGAAGACGAAGACCTGTACCCCCACAGTATGTTCGGCTTCCGAGCCCACCTCTCCACCCAGGACATCCTCTTACAACTCAAAGAGGAAGTCCTCACCAACGTCCCGAGCGTAGGCGAGAACGTGATTATGACCCTCGACATCAAAGGAGCCTTTGACAACGTTAGCCACACGGCTGTAATGGAAGGACTCGACAACCTCCACTGCGGCGAGAAAATTCACAGCTACGTGAAGGCCTTTCTCTCCAACCGCACTGCAACGGTTGGGCTCGGAGACCTTCGTAGCGCTAAATTTTCGACCCCAAACAAAGGCACACCTCAAGGGTCCGTCATCTCGCCACTACTTTTCAACGTGGCCATGATCGGCCTCGCAAGACAACTCGAGAAGATCGAAGGCATACAGCACGCAATATACGCTGACGACGTCACGGTCTAAGTTACCACTGGGTCGCTCGGCCAGAAAGAAGAACGACTGCAAGCAGCGGCTACCTGCGTGGAAGAATATGCCAGTGCACGAGGCCTCGCCTGCTCCACCGAAAAATCAGAACTCCTGCGAGTCCACAAAGGGAAACACAAGGAAGGGTCCCTCAATGTCTCCTTCGAAGGACAGCTAATTCCCGAATGAGACAAGACACGCGTCTTGGGAATGTGGCTGCAGAGCAACCAGCGATGCGGCCATACGCTCGGCCTTCTCAAGCAATCGACCACTCAGGTCGCCAGAATGATCACGCGCGTGTCGCAGAAGCGGAGCGGCATGCTAGAGGGGGATATCCTGCGCCTGGTTCAGAGCCTGGTGCTTAGTCGCGTGGGTTACGCCCTCCCGTACTTCAACCTCAACAAAGGAGAAGTGGATAGTGCAGACACCATACTCCGCAAAGCTTACAAGACAGCCCTGCATCTACCAATGAACACCTCCAATGAAAAACTATTGGCTCTTGGAATTCACAACACCTTCGAAGAGATCAAAGAAGCCCAACTGGTCACGCAGTTAGCTAGGCTCCAGCAGACTCCTACGGGGCGCTCGCTCCTTAGCCGACTGGGGCTAGGCGGAACTGCGGAATTCGAGAATCGTACTGCGAGCATACCGGACGCAATCCGCCAGACGCTAAAGGTTCGCTCCCTTCCCCGGAACATGGACCCCAACTTGCATGCGGCCCGTAGGGCAGCCCGGGCGAGGTATGTACAACAAAATCTAGCTACAAAATCCACAACGGTATACACGGACGCGGCTCCGTATACAAGAAGCTCACATAACAGCACAGTGGCGGTAGTTATTGATTAGAACTTAAAGGAATTAGCTAGCGCCTCAGTGAGGGATTGCACGGTAACCGAAGGGGAGGAGCTGGCCGTAGCTCTAGCGGCGGTAGCCGGTTATCGAAGCAACATGTCCCTTACCATCCTTACAGATTCGAGAGAAGCGTGCCGTAACTACATGAACAGCCGCATAGGTCGCGCCGCGCTCCGGCTCCTCCAGAGCGCGACCCCACCAAAAGTCATACATAGCATTTACTGGGTGCCAGGACACACCGACATAGCGGGGAACGAACGCGCCGACGAGGTAGCTCGAGGGTATACGAGCCGAGCTTCCTCCCAATCGGACGATCTACCCGACCGAGTCAGTCCTACGTACTCAGACATTCTCAACTACTATAAGGGGGTACGGATCCGCTATCCGCCGCCTCATCCTGATCTAAATCAACTAGAGGCAGTGTATTGGCGAAGATTGCAGACAGGAACATTCCCAAACCTGCATATCCTTAGCAAGATTTACCCGACGCAATATCGGGACACTTGCCCGTGGTGTGGCAGCAAACCATCGTTGTACCACATCACGTGGGAATGCAGTAAAAACGACAGCTTTCGCAAAGACCCGAGTGCGGAACAGTGGGAGAGCCGGCTCTCCAGCGGCGATCTGGGTTGCCAACAAGGTCTGATCCAGCACGCCCAACGAGCAGCGAAGCTCAGCGGAGCCCTGGAATAGGGGCACCGACCCTGTGAGAAGAAGGAAGATGGACCTCTTCTTTCTCGTCTGCTACTAGCACCTTTCTAGAGCATTAAAAGTCTTTCCTACCTACCTACCTCCCTTGGTGAACTTTTTTTTTTCAACGCACCGGCTACGCATCGGGACGATGCTCTTTTTTTTTCCGGGGGCCAATGACACAGTGCATTCCGCATTTTCGCTTAGCGCTGACCTGAAGCACGCGCTGTCTCGGAGAAGAGGAAGCCGAGGTGTCAGCGATCTTGAGCTGTGGTGCTGACGTTCGTCGGATCCTGCGTTCCTGTGTTCAGTGATCACCGCGTTCACGCGTGACAATATATTCGAAAATTCTCTCCCTTCATTTATACTGGATGTCCGTGACGTTCCACTTTGAGCACTCTTTTTCTCGTACATAACTTCCCCTTTCCTGCATTTTGTTTTTACTAAGCTTGTGCATTTGCACCGGTATTATATTTTTTTTCTCCTTAATTGTTCATCACGTCTACTTGTTTTCGTTAATATTATTTCTTTGATACTGTGTACTCACGCCTGATTGTCTGTAACGCGTTCACTAATTACATTTCTTATTGTGTATGATTGTATTTCTAGCTTGTATTTCAGAGGTTTCTTATTCGTTCATATTAGTATTGGCTTTATTCTTGTTTGTATTTTGCTATATGCTGTACTTGGCTGTTATCGGTCCTTCTTGTGTTCATTCTCTTTGTTTATTGTTTCATTAGTTATTTATATGTCTGTTGCCTGTTCTAGCTGTTTGCATTTACCGCTGTCCTCGCTGTTTTCTTGTTTTCGCTTTTTTGCTTCATGCTTGCTGTCACGCCTAGTGTGTCTTTTTTTCTATCGCCTTGACTGCTGAATTTCCTCCCCTGAGTGTCTTCCTTTGTGGTGAAATAAATTTACATTTTGTGCGTGTGAATGGTGTACCAGCACCAAGACATTTGGGTTGTTCCTGGGCACCGAAAAATAAAGATTATTATTATTATTATTATTATTACATATCCCGTTAAACACCTGAACCGCGCCGTAAGGGGAGGAAAATGGAATGAAAATTGGCTTTAAGGGAGGGAAATGGTCCCGGTCTCACATATCTTGGTGCACACTCGTACCGCGTTTGACTGAGAGCTGTAGTGTGACAGATTTTGCGGACGGAGGGACGGACAACAAGGCGCCCGTGTGCTGAGCGATGTCAGTGCACGTTAAAAATAATATTAATAATTGGTTTTTTAGGAAACGAAATGACGCAGTATCTGTTTCATATATCGGCGTACACCTGACCCGCGCCGTAAGGGAAGGGATAAAAGAGGGAGTGAAAGAAGAAAGGAAGTAAGAGGTGCCGTAGTGGACGTCTCTGGAATAATTTCGACCACCTGGGGATCTTTAACGTGGACTTACATCGCACAGCACACGGGCGCCTTAGCGTTTTGCCTCCATAAAAACGCAGCCGCCGCGGTCGGGCTAGTCCGGACCCCGTAGAGTATCTGTTACGGGTCCAATTGGACTTATTTTTGGAAATGTGGCGGAAAGTTTGAAGGGTGCTTCACTCCCGCCACCGGTCGGCCCGGTATCCGGGTTAGTCCGGACCCCGTAGAGTATCTGTTACGGGTCCAATTGGACTTATTTTTGGAAATGTGGCGGAAAGTTTGAAGGGTGCTTCACTCCCGCCACCGGTCGGCCCGCCACCGGTCGGCCCGGGATCGGCCTTGTCTTTAGCCCGTCTTTACTATCCTGTCTTTCTATCCCATCTTTCAACTCTCCTACTATCTGCACGTGGTAGCGATTGTGGCTCGGCTTGAGCCAGTGAGCAGGCCTGTGCACTTTCCTTTTCTTTTTTCCTGGCAAAAACAGGCAGGCAGGCAGTAGAACGTTAAAGATCCCCAGGTGGTCGAAATTATTCCGGAGCCCTCCACTATGGCAACCTTTTCTTCCTTTCTTCTTTCACTCCCTCCTTTATCCCTTTCCTTACGGCGCGGTTCCTGTGTCCAACAAGTTTGAGACAGACACTGCGTCATTTCCTTCCCCAAAAACCAATTAAATTACACGGACGGGCATGAATGAGCCATTAATGACTTTCGCTTTTAAAAACACGACTGCACTTCAGTCTCCTTAAAAATGTTAACGCGAAAGCTTTTCCCTTTAATATTTTTCTTCTTCCATTTCTCATTCTAAAATCATTTTAGAATTTCATTGTTGCTTTTATATTCTTCCTATTCTAGATTTTTATTTTTTACTTTTCTATTTCTCTTTTTATTTTCTTAACAATAACACTTATATTTATTTGTTATTTTTATTTCCGGCCTTTATTTCATTAAATATAGACCACTGATGAATTGTTAACCGTTCGTGCGGAGAACTTCGGTCCACAAACTCCCAATTACAACTTCCGTGCGCGCGCCTTATGAGATAAGAAAGGATTACGCCTCAAAATTGGTTTTTGGGGATAGCAAATGGTCCCGGGTTCGAACCCGACCGCGGCGGCTGCGTTTTTATGGACGTGCGGAGAACTTCGGTCCACAAACTCCCTATTACAACTTCCGTGCGCGCGCCTGATGAGATAAGAAAGGATTACGCCTCAAAATTGGTTTTTGGGGATAGCAAATGGTCCCGGGTTTGAACCCGACCACGGCGGCTGCGTTTTTATGGCGGAAAAATGCTAAGGCGCCCGTGTGCTGTGCGATGTCAGTGCACGTTAAAGATCCCCAGGTGGTCGAAATTATTCCGGAGCCCTCCACTACGGACCTATTTGTTCCTCTCTTCTTTCACTCCCTCTTTTATCCCTTCTCTTACGGCGCGGTTCAGGTGTCCAACGATATATGAGACAGATACTGAGCCATTTCCTTTCCACCAAAAACCAATTATTATTATTATTATTATTAGCAAATGGCGCAGTATCTGTCTCATATATCGTTGGACACCTGAACCGCGCCGTAAGGGAAATGATAAAGGAGGGAGTGAAAGAACTAAAGAAGTAAAGAAATGAAAAGGTGACATAGCGGAGGGTTAAGGAATAACTTTCACCACCTGGGGTCCTTTAAAGACCACTGGCATCGCACAGCACGTGGGCGCCTTAGCGTTTCGCCTCCATGGAAATGCCGCCTTCGCCGTGGTCGGGTTCGAACTCCGGAACTCCGAAAGGCTTACTCCTTAAAAATAAGATTTCAGCGGTGCGTAGGTTAGACTGCGGCGAAATGGTCCACTTAATAACGGAGAAATGCATTTTAAAGCGAAAGATTTACTACGCCATATTCCGAGAGTTTCGCCCACTCTGTCACTTTCACCTTCAGCGACCTTCAGGGTCTTGAGCTGCGCTGAAACCAAAGAGGAACGGTAGCTTCGAACGCAATGGAAATGCAGATAACTGGCCTGTTGGGGTAGTGGACCCCGCAGTCGCGCTTTAAGCTCCGTGGCGGTTGATACAGATGTGCGCTACATGCGTTGCCAATGACAACGTTGCAGCAGAAACGCGCCACTGACTCTAAAGGCCATGGGAGAGGCCATAGGAGAAGTACATGAGAGAGGCCAGTTTAGCGCATGCGCCGTTACCATGGCAACCGAAGAGGAGCAAAGTGCGGCGTTCGCTTCGTCGTCGCCATGGCCGCGCGCCCGCTGCACTTTCCAAGCCGAGCATGACGTGAAGTGGTAAACAGTTATGCGCATGCGCCGATACCATAATGACCAGAGGGACCCCACAGCTGTGCGGCGTTCTTTGTCGCCGCCTCGCTGCACGCCGCTCTATCACCCACACCGCGCGTCGCATGCGCAGGATTGCATATAAAAAGCGGAGATGTAGTGGGCGTCTGTATCGGGCTTGAAGCACTCTAGCACTAGTATCCCCGGTATTGCACTGCCTCCGGGATCGGCCCGGGGCATATTAGCGCGCGCCTTATAACGCGATAGCGTTATGGAGCTCGTGTAGCAGAAGAGCCGGCGTTGGCCGCGAGCAAAAAATCGCCCTGCTGGGAGGCTAGTTCTGCCACCGCGCAGAGGGGGGTTTGCCGGTGCACACCCTCCTGTGTATACCCAATGTCTCTCATTGCTAAACATACAGTGACCACAACAAGCTTTCCAAGGAAACTTACCTTTTGCTACGTATATCTTGGCATAGCCTTGCTAATCCACCGCCAATTTTTTTCTGTTCTTCCGTCATTCGCGCCAAACCCTTCGGGAATAAATGAAAAATGGTTTTTGGGAAAGGGAAATGGCGCAGAATCTATCTCACCTCTCGGCGGACAACTGAACCGCACCGTAAGGGAAGGGAGAAAGAAGAGACTGAAAGTAGAAAAGAAGAAATAGTTGCCGTAGTGGAGGGCTTCGGCATAATATCGGCCACCTGGGAATTTTTACTGTGCGCTGACATCGCACAGCACACGGGCGCCTAGTGTCTCGCCTTCAACGAAACGCGGCCTCCGCGGTCTGGATCAAACCCGGGAACTCCGGCTCAGTAGCCGAGCCCCCAAGCACTGAGCCAGCGCGTGTGCCGGTATTCAATAGTTGCCTTAACGACCCAACACGCGTCTCTTGAAACATAAAACACTGTGGAGTGATTTTTGACGGAGAAAAACTGGTTTTGGAGGTACGGAAATGGCGCCGTAAATGTCTCACATACCTCGGTGGACACACGAACCGGGCCGTAAGGAAAGGAATAAAGGCAGGAGTGAAAGAAATATGCGTGTGCGTTGGGCGAGGGATTTGAGCCAACAGCTGTCCTGCGGTAGCTTTCTTTGTAGGTTGGTAAGTAAAGCTGCGTAAATGGAACGTTAATGGATATAAATAGAAGTTCGCCGTGGGGGCTAAGTAGTTACGGCGCTCTGCTGGTGGTAGTGGTTTTATTAAAAATAATAGTAAAAAGGAAGGAAAAGATTTTTGCTAGCCCCGGCATCTGCCATCGATACTGAAACACCTGAGCTGGGGCAGCGGAAATAAAGGACAGCAGGCATAATGGAGAAATGAAATGAAAGAGGTAAGGGGACAGGAATAGAGGACAGGGGGAGAAGTAATATGTACAAACTATTTACACAATAAGTCATATGTCCAGGTTGTGCGCGTGATTAGTTCAGTTTAGAGGAATTAAATCACACACGCGCACAGCACTGTGTAGGTTACAACTGGAGTGGGGCGTCCAGTTATTAATCGTTCAAGGTAGAACTCGCGGAGCGTTCGGTCACTGCGTGTAACTACCTGACGGAGAACAGACGGGACGTCAAGCCCGTGTGTTCGAGGAATGCACAGAGGCTCACCAAAGTTCGCTCACGAGTGCGCGCACTGCCCTGCGGCCACAATAGCGTCTTGATGGAGTCTGGTAGTATGCCCTGCGCCCTATAGGCCGCGAGCATATCGCGACGAGCATCGGCGAACGCGGAGCAGCGAAGGAGCAGATGTTCTAGTGTTTCCACTGCACCGCATCCGTCACACACATCACTCATCGCGAATTAGGTGCCGTAGTGGAGGGCTCCGGAATAATTTCGACCACCTGGGGATCTTTAACGTGCACTGACATCGCACAGCACACGGGCGCCTTAGCGTTTTTATGGAGGAAAAACGCTAAGGCGCCCGTGTGCTGTGCGATGTCAGTGCACGTTAAAGATCCCCAGGTGGTCGAAATTATTCCGGAGCCCTCCACTACGGCACCTAATTCTTCCTTTCTTCTTTCACTCCCTCTCTTATTCCTCCCCTTACGGCGCGGTTCAGGTGTCCAGCGATATATGAGACAGATACTGCGCTATTTCCTTTCCCCAAAAAACCAATTATTATTATTATTATTATTCCGTGCCGCACCCGTCGTTCCCCGGGCCACACGTAGTCAATGCGCGCGCGGAGGATCATTGCACGTTGCGACCGTGTAAGTGCGCGACAGCCGGTGACACTGTCGATGCGCTCACCTCCCGCGATGCGTGGGTCGGGGTGCTGCTTTCGGAGATGGTCGTGAATGGCCGCACGCACGTCCTCCAGCGCAAGGGGCAGATCGCTGGCAGGTAGTTGGTGGGCAGCGGTCGCGAGGTCGTCAGCTTCTTCGTTGCCGGCGATGCCGCAGTGACCGGGCACCCACTGTGCACGCACGGCACAACCTCTCTGCGCGAGGCGCTCGATGCGCGAGCGAATTTCCCGCACTAGTGGGGTACCGCGGCCGTTAGATTGCAGGCGGCTGAGGGCGGCGCGGGAGTCGCACAGCAGAGCACTCCTGGGTGGCGGAGGGCCGAGGGTGAGCAGCAGGTCCAGCCCGAGCCGGATCCCCATCAACTCCGCCGTGGTGGAGGAGCCCAGGAAGGTTGCGTGTTGCTGGCTGTGCAGTCGCAGGGCGGGGATGGTGGCCGCCGCAGCAAGGGAGCAGCTGTCGCGGGCCACTGAGCCGTCGGTGTACACGAGAAGATGGTCCTGGAGCTCCCCGTGTATGACGGCTCTGGCCAGCTGCTGCACAGCGCAGAGGGGTGTGCTCCGCTTTCCCGCGATGCCGATGATCTCTCGCTGTACCTCCGAGGCAGCAGGCCAGGGCGCGAAGGAGCCGTAGGGGGGTGGGCCTTGGGTCAATTGCTCATACTCGAGCAGCGCCGCGCCCATTAGTGAGCGCGGGTGCGAGCGCATACGCTGCAGCAGCGAGCCGCCGTCCGGTGCGCGGTGAAGCCGGTCGATGTGATTCAGTGCCCTGCGCGCTGCTTGGAGCTCAAGGGGCCACGCTCCTGCCTCGGCCAACGTTGCGGCGCACTGCGAGTTTTTGGGCAGGCCTAGGCACACGCGCAGGGACTTGCGGTGCTGAAGCTCGAGCTTCTTCCAGCACGGCTTGCGCACCGTGACGAGCGGCAGCGCATAGAGCACCGCCCCCAAAGCTGCGGCATTGTATAGACGCAGCGCGGCTTGCTGGGAGATGCCCTGGCCTCGAGCGGTGAGCTTGTGCACGGCGGCGGTGATCCTCTTCATCTGCAGACAGGCCTTGGTCGCCGCGGGGCGGAATGAAAGGCGCCAGTCGATGTCCAGGCCAAGGTACCGCACCGATTTACGCCAAGGAATCGGAGTCCCGTCCAGTGACAGTGGCGCAAGATGCGCGCGCGAGCGCGAAACGCAGGCCATGGCCACCGATTTGTCCGCGCTCAGTGACAGACCAAGGCCGCGCAATCTGGCATCGATTGCGGTCAGGGCTCCCTGATGGCACCCCTGCACGCGGAACGCCTCGCCCGGTGGTCCCCGGCACCACAGAGCTATGTCGTCTGCATATATGGACATGTACACATGGTGTCGCCCGCTCGTGCGGAGGGAGGCCGGCACCACCGACATGGCCACATTAAACAGAAATGGTGATAGGACAGAGCCCTGCGGCACGCCCATGTCGACCGGGCGAGGCTTGGAGAGCTTACCCCCTACTCGTACGCGCATGGTGCGCCCGCTCAGGAAGCCATGAACGTATCGCAAAAGGCGCCCGCTCACACCGGCCCCCTCAAGCACCGCGAGAATTGGTGCGCGGTGAACGTTGTCAAAAGCGCCCGAGACGTCCAGCAGCAGCAGCAGCGCAACCTGGCCTGCCGCCCTGGCATGCTCCAGCGCTGTAACAACGTCCGATTAAGAATCAGCCGTGCACCGCATCCCACGGAAACCCGTCTGCCGCTCGTCAAACAAATCAGCCTCCGCAGCCCGCTCGTTCAGACGCTGCAACGCCATATGCTCCATGAGCTTACCTGCCGCCGATGTTAATGCCACTGGCCGGTATCCGCTCAGCTCCGTAGGTGGGCGCCCTGCCTTTCGGATGGGACAAACGACCGCGGTTCGCCAATCCTCCGGAAGCTCCCCGCGTTCCCACACCAGGTTGATCTGCTGCAGGAGGATCTGTCGTTGCTGCGCATCCAGGTTTCGCAGCATTTGGTATGTCACTCCGTCCGGTCCGGGCGCCGAGCGGCGGCGGCAGCGCTGCAGCGCATTGTTCAATTCCGCCGCGGTGAACGGCGCATCACATGGACCTTCCGAGGCGACGGGCGAGGCACTGGCGTCGCTTCTGGGGCTCTCAGGAGCAGCTATGTTAGCGGCGTTTGCGGGGCTGGGCGGCGCGAACCGATCGGCAAACCGCTCTGCCAATTCTACAAAGCTGAGCCCGCTGGAGATTGCGAGGGCGGCCAGCGGTTGACGGTTTGCCTGTGGTTCGGTGATGCGCCACAGGGTGTCAAACAGCCTCCGCGAGCTGACATCTTCCTCCATCCTTTGGCATAGTGAAGCCCACTGCCGGCGGTATAGCTTGTTGGCGTGGCGGCGCGCTGCTGCGTCCAAGCGGTTGTAGACAGTCCAGTCGGCGGCTCTGTCAGCCCGTCGCGCCCGTCGCTCTGCGCGATCTCTCTTCTCGCGCAGATTGAGCAGCTTCATATCAGGTGCGGGCTGCCCTGCCCTTACTTACCTCTGCTCGTTGGGTGGCTGCGAGAGCGCTTCGGACTAGACTTGAAAAGAAATCTGCGCCAGTGGCCGCCGCCTCGTCGACCGCCCGCCTGAACGCACTCCAGTTGGTAATGGAGTAGGCACGTTTGGGGCGCGCCTCCATCGCAGTGGGTTCAATTAGGATGGAGTAATGATCCGAGCCCCAGAGAGATGGTGATCGGCGCCATGTCGCCTCGATGCCTCTGGATGCGAAGGCAACGTCGATGCAGAAGCCGGTTGTTCCGCGTCGTCGAAAGGTGGGCTCGCCGGTGTTCAAGGGGGTGAGTCCCAGCTGCGTTGCTGCGTCGTGCAGGTCGTCTCCCCGCGCAGAGTGGCGCGCACTGCCCCACGCACTATGGTGGGCGTTAAAATCACCACAGATGATTTGGCGCGGGGCACAGCACGAAGACACAGCACGAAAACGCAGCGCGTTCCACGCGACAGCTGGACGCACATAAACACTGGCCACCGACGTGTCAACACCACCGACGCGCACTGTCACCACCACGCACTCCTGGGCATCAGATGTCGCCGCCGCCGAGCCGACGAGGGTGTGCTGGACGTCCTGCCGCACGTATATCGCGCACCTTGATTTCCCGGGGCGATGAGATGTGACACAACAGGGCACTGCAGCACAGGTGGATTCCTCGCACGTGGTGGCTGAGTGGTAGCCAATGTAGCCAGGTAGCCGCATCTGGGGCTCCCCGTCATGTGAACGTACGTACGTCTCCTGCAGCGCGATAACTTCCGGCGAATCCTGTGCGATGCGAACTCGCATTTCGGCGTACCGCGCCGCAAGTGAGCGCACGTTCCAATGCAGGATGGATGGTATGCGGGAGGGAGTCCGGCGGCTAGCCATCATGCTGGCTTATCTGTGCGGGAGCACCCGCTGCTTCTAAGCAAGCCCGGTGTCCATCGGTGCCCTCCGGGAAAAGTGCGCTGAGGGCGCGCAACGCCAGCTTTAGGCGCGCGATCTCCGCGTCCCGTGCGTCAGGGGCTGGCCGTGAGAAGCGGCCGCAGGCTCGGGCCGCGCTGTACGGGACGCCAGGCAACCGGATCGCCTCTGCCGCTGCCGGCGCTGCCGTTGCTTCTGTGTCTGCTGCTGCTGCTGCTGGGGTGTTCCCCTGACGACCTGCGCATAAGAAAGAGCGCGCGGCGTCTGCTGATGTTGCTGGGCTGGGGCCGCTGTCTCAGCCTGGACGACGGCTCGGACAACCCGCCTGGACATTGGGGCCATGGATGTGGCCATTAAAGTGGCCACGTGACGCTCTCGCTGCCAGTGCGGGCACGCTGGGTCAATGGCTGCGTGCCGCCCCCCGCAGTTAATGCAGCGGGGCTTGCTCGCGCAGGTACCAGGCTCGTGTGGCCCGCCGCAGCGCGTGCATCGGGCAGGAGCACGACACACCTCAGTGGCATGCCCCAGGCTGGCGCACTTGGCACACTGGAGCGGCCGGGGACGGCAGGGGCGGACCGCGAGCCTGCGCTTGAATATGGTGATGAACGCCGGGGGTGTCGGCGCCGCAAAACGGAGAGCGAGTGTGCTGCCCGACAGAGACGCCGACACCATCGGTACCGTTGACTCCGCCGCCGCTAGCAGCTCCTCCTCCGTCCTGCGCCCGTCCACACCGAAGACCAGGCCGGAGCTTTGATTCCGAGGAGGAGACTCCTTGGCGCAGACCGGCACGCCGCGGATGACGGCCGTGGCTAGCAGGGCCTGGAGAGCATCGCTGCTCCCCGCGTCCACTGCCACCACATTCCGCCGCATGTTTACCCGGACGGCGAGGACGCCCGGGCGGGATCCGATCTCCGCGGCCAACTCCCAGCCCTGTTCCCTGGTGAAGGCGGTGCCCCGGTTCGCCGGCCGAAACAGCACCGTCCCCACCAGGCTGGACGGGACCTCCACGGCAGCCGCGGCTCGCTCCAGGGCAGCTTTCCGACGCCGCTGCGCCTGGGTAGTGATAATGCGCCACGGGACCAGGCTGGCCCCAGCATCAGCGTCGCCGCTGCCTGCGGGGCATTGCCGCGGCGCGCCGCGGAGTTGGGCGCGCTCGGTGCCAGCAGACGAAGCCCCAGCCGCAGCCTGGTCTCGTGCGGTGGGATTTGGTGAGGTCGCACCCGTTTTTCTTCCGGACGCCGTCGCCCCACCAGCAACAGCAGCAGCATCAGCAGCAGGCTGGAGGTGGGCTCCATGGGGCTCCTGCTGGGAAGGCCCTGCTCCTTCGAGTGTGGAGGGAGATGGAGCAGTGACGGTGGGGGGCCTTCGAGCTTCCCGCTTGGCCACCGCGATGTCCCTTTTGGTTTCCGAGTCCCTCTCCTCCTCGGACCCCGTTGAGCGTCGCCGTTTCCGGAGAGCAGACTCGTCCATTGGGGTGCACATGCTCTCCTCGGCTGCAGGTGTCCGCGGTGAGCCCGCAGCAGCAGCATCAGGGGGAGAGGGTATCACAGCCGGTTCCCCAGGAGCAGCAATGGCGGCAGGAAGCGCAGGGGTGGCCAGAAATGGCGGGGAGGGAGCCGCCATGGAGTTCTGCGTCTGGTGAGCGAGAGCCATGGCGTCCCGCAAGGCTAGAACGCGTGGGTCCGCCGGCGACACGTCCAAGGTCCCGATGACGGACTCAAGGTTCTCCGAGGTGGTGATGAGCGCCGCCGTCAGGCACCTCACCGTGTCCCGCAGATCAGCGATCTCGGCCTGCATTCGCCGAATGGTGCTGGACGACCTTCTCTGGACGGCGTTCGTCTCCGTGATCGTGAGCGAGAGCGGCCTGCCCTGCGTTGCTGATTGTCACCGCCAAACACAGGCCTTCGCTCGTTCACGGTGTCTGTGGCCTCCATGGGGTGACCCCGCAACGCCGCGAAGCCTTAGGCCCAGCGTCCGAAGGAGCAGAGAGCTAAAAAACACGTCCGCTCGCTTCGAACGCCCACCGAAGAATCCCCCGTGCTCTGCTACTGATCCGGAGTTCCCGTGCTCGAACGCGACCGTGGCGGCTGCGTGTCGATGGAGGCGAAACGCTAAGGCGCCCGTGTGCTGTGCGATGTCAGTGCACGTTAAATATACCCAGGTGACCGAAATTATTCCGGAGCCCACCACTAGTGCTCCTTTCTTCTTTCACTCCCTCCTTTATCCCTTCCCTTACGGCGCGGTTCAGATGTCCGCCGATATGTCAGACAGATACTGCGCTGTTTCCTTTCCCCAAAAACCAACTTTAAGTTTTCGCACTATATTACTTTAACAATTAAATAAAAAATAGGCAATGAGTGCCTGCTATTAATCTCTGTTGGACGAAACAAATAGTTCGGACTAGGCCACACGACACTGAATAGACCTGAACAGGTTTCACCAGGCTAGGACACACCACCTGTTTTAAAAGCTCGATTGCCTTTAGCTGGGACACCTGGGATATTGCGTAAACACTTGTATTTCCATTGCGCCGGCCTGAGTAGGGGCGGAAGACGCATAAGCTGAAGTCCCTTTGTTTACATTTATTTTCGCGCAAATTAATTACTTTATTTAGCTATTCTACAGCTACACTTGAGTGACGAGCAAACCTTCAAAATGGATACTATATCTTAAAAATTTTCTCAGAGATTGTACTGAATTTCGCTAGCAGACCAGTAAAGATTTGTGTGTCAGTTCTGAACGTAGGGTTTCGCGGAATTCGTAACTATTGGCTTATTAAATAGCACTTATCCTGCGTTTCCTATTTCTCGCTTTAAAATAATGTAGCCAGTGCAGCCTTTAAATATGCTGCCTTCTAGTAATAAAAAAATGACCCCGTCAACGTCAGCAAGAATTAATCACCTGTTCAAAACATCAGTGACATCCCCCCTCAGTCACCAATTGGGTTGTTATTGATTTCCTGTGGTGCCCGCCATCCTGTATTTATCGGTGAAGTCCGCAATTAGCGGCCATCTTGGATGTATCAGTGACGTCACCAATCAATCACAAATTCGATATAACGACGTTACCAATCAATCATCAATTGAATTAATATATCCTTTTACGATGAGAGTCGCCATACTGAATTTCTCGGACAAATTTCCAAGCCGAAGGGAGGTGGTAGCAGACCCCAAATAATCTACAAACGTGATGAGCAAGTGCTCATGCTCTTAAATTTCAGCGGGGGGGGGGGGGCACTTAGCTGAACTGAAGTCAGTGTAGGTGAAAACCTTTAACGCGGCGTTGTTGCTTGTGTCGCTAAGGTGTGGTGATGTTGATTAAAGACTACAATGAGAGTTTATGCGACAGATCGGCGTTCAGGAGGCGTCTGGCTAGATTATCTCGATTGATTGCGGCTGCGCGCAACTGCTTTCACTTTTCAGGGCGCGTACTATCTCCCTCACATCTTGTGCCAGCAAACTGATGGAGACTATGGTGCGAGACAGGTTGTGCACTTACCTCGATACACATCACACTTTTGCGGACACTACGACCACAGAAATCTACACAAGACTTCCTTTCTACAACTCCATCATAAAATATTACAGCTGAAATCACTCCCTCACAATGACTAGGTAGTCCTGGCCTTGGATTTGAAAGGAGCGTTTGATAATTTAATTTATGAAGTAATACTGAAACACGTCCAAGATACAAACGGTGGTCAGGATACATACCGCGACTTCTGGCAATTTCTCACGGGTCGACAGGCCGACATTGAAATTCAAGACAAGGAGTACGTGCCCTATACTGTCGGATCCCGGGGTACACCACAGGGTTCGGTTTTATCTCCTCTCCTCTTCAACCTCGCAATGATGGACTTTACCGCAAAATTAAGCTCCATGTCCGGCATCCGATGTGCCCTATATGCGGATGATATATCTGTCTGGGACACAGAGAGCAATGTCGGATACATGGAGACCTGCCTACAACAGGCAGCGGAGGTAGTGGACGCTTCCGCTGCATTCTATGGTCTCCAGTGTGCCCCACTAAATCAAAATTTCTCCCCATTCCACCCTCGCCAGGACGACACTTGAATTCACCTCACGCTTCCTTCGGGTCCAATTAGAGAGGCCACTGAGATTCGCATTCTCGACCTATTTCTTCCCCAACAACTCAGACCGGACACAACACTCGCATAACTCCGCATGCATGGCGAGCAGGTGGGCCGTATGGTCCACTGAGTCTCCAATAAGGGGGGGGGGGTGTGGATATGGGTTACGAAGCAAAGATCCCTTGCGTCTGGCACATGCCTTTGTAAAGAGAAGAATTCTCTGCTCTATACCCACCTTCACATGCGCAAAAATGACGAGAACCAACTCTAGCTGACGCACCACAAAGTCAACAAACGGGCTCTTGACCCTCCCGTTACCGCATCCAACCAGCGGTTGTTGGACCGGGGGGTGGTCAGCACCTATCGGGAACTCCGAGACGCCCATCTCGTCAACCAATATTAGGCGCGTATCACAAATGCAATCCGGTCGCCGCATTCTTGACCGACTCCACATCCAACACACCATCACATTTTAGGAATGGGTACGAGCGCGAAAACCCTGGAGGCGCGCCCTCAGGGTCCGACCCATTCCCCGCCACATGTCGCACTCTGTCCACAATGGCCGTCGCCAGGCGCGTGCAGAACCACTGGAGCGACATTATGGTCGACAACCATTCCATTCCTAAATCCTTTATTTCCATCAGCAGGGAGGCCTCCTACTCCCTACCCACAAAAACACATGCACTACGTGAACATTGCCGGTCCCTACCGGGGGGGAGGGGGGCAGTGGCAGGACTCGCGTTCCAAGCCTGCAGCAGCACAACACCACCGGAGAAAATCACGATTGCGCTCGCAATCTCCCTCCTACAAGTGAAACACACCATTGCCGACTCGAAGGGGGCCTGTCGGAACTACGAGCTGGGTTGGATACCTCCACTCGCCTGGCGCATCTTACAACATTGGTGTCGGTCCAGCGACCCTCCAAATTGCAACCTCATCTGGGCGCCCGGCCACCAGGGCGTCCAGGGCAATAAGTTAGCCGATCAGGCGGCCCGTGCGCTCTCACCCCGAGCGCTCACACTTGCTTTGGAAGCTTACTCGAGCCCACCCAATCTCTAATTACATTCAAAGACATCACTACATGTTACAAGGACAGTCATCGTCGCTTTCCGGAACTCTAGAAGGGTCTCTGGAGAGCAGACAAACGGCTGTTTCTCAAAATTTTTGCACATACAATGCTGTGCCTGGCAGTATTAAAACACTCCAATTCTGGATTTGATGTTGGCTTCCGCGTGTGCGGAGCGATGTTCTCGGACGTTTTCCCCATGGTGTGGGCCTGCCTTTCCAATCCTTCATCTCCCACCCTTCTAGGGAGGCCTGCGAGGAGGCGCTGCTCGGCTACCATTACCTACAGTCCCAAGGGACTTTGCCCGCTAGGGCGCATTCGGGTCTAGACGCCATTGGGGCTTCGGAATAAGAGCTCCACCTACATCTTTGAGGAGCTGGGCCCTCCTTGTACATAGTCTATAAATGTTTACCATCATCATCTTCAGAGCGCATAACCTTATCTTTAAGATTTTGAGGTGGCGGCGTGTTGAACCATTGCAAGCAGTCCACGGAACTAAATCGCCCGTTTGGCGCGGCGCCTTTCCCGTCGGGCAATTTAAGGAGAGGAAATTACGCTTTTCCCACAAATCTCGATTAACACCTAAACCGCGCCGTAAGAGAAGAAAAATGAAATGAAAATTGGCTTTAAGGGAAGGAAATGCCCCCTGTCTAACATATCTTGGTGCGCACCGGAACCGCGTTTGACTGATAGCTGTAGTGTGGCAGATCTCGCTGACGGACGGACGGATAGCAATGAGCCATTAAAGGCTTTCGCTTTAAAATTACAGGATTGCACTTCAGTCTCCTTGAGCGTTTTAATGCGAAAGCTTTTCCCTTTAATATTTTTCTTCCTCCATTTCTCATTCTAAAATCTTTTTAGGTTTTCATTGTTGTTTTGATAATCTTTGTATTTTAAATTATATTTTGCTTTTGTATTTCACTATGTTTATTTTATTTGCTTAACAATAAATTTTATTTTTCAATTGGTATTTTTATTTTCGGTCTTTTATTTCATTCAATATAGACCGCCGATAAATTGTTGATTAACAGTTCGTGCGGAGAACTTCGCTACACAAACACTCCTCTACAAATGCCGTGCACGCCCCTGATGAGCCAAGAATGGCTTACGCCTCAAAATTTTTTTTTGGGGATAGCAAATGGGCCCCGCCGCGGTGGCTCAGTGGTTAGGGCGCTCGACTACTGATCCGGAGTTCCCGGGTTCGAACCCGACCGCGGCGGCTGCGTTTTTAAGGAGGAGGCTGCGTTTTAAAGGCTAAGGCGCCCGTGTGCTGTGCGATGTCAGTGCACGTTAAAGATCCCCAGGTGGTCGAAATTATTCCGCAGCCCTCCATTACGGCACCTCTCTCTTCTTTTCTTTTTTCACTCCCTCCTTTACCCTTCCCTTACGGTGCGGTTCAGGTGTCCAACGATATATGAGACAGATACTGCGCCATTTCCTTTCCCCCAAAAACCAATCATCATTAGCAAATGGCGCACTATCTGTCTCACATATCGGCTGACACGTGGACTGCGCCGTAAGGGAAGTGGTAATGGAGGGATGGAACGAAATTACGAAGGAAGAAAGAATGAAAGAATAAAGGCAAAGGTTCGATAGTGGGGGGCTCCGGAATAATTTCGACCACCTGGGTATCTTTAACGTGCACTGACATCGCACAGCACACGGGCGCCTTAGCGTTTCGCCTTTATTGAAACACCGCCGCCGCCGCGGTCGGGTTGGTGGTGGTAGTGTTTTTTTATTAAAATATTAGTAAACAGGACGCAAAAGATTTTTGCTAGCGTCGGCATCTGCCATCGATACTGAAACACCTGAGCTGGGGCAGCGGAACTAAAGGATAGGCGGCAGAATGAAGAAATGAAAGAGGTGAGGGGAGAGGAAGAGAGGTTAGGGGAGAAGTAATAAATACAAACTATTTACACCATAAGAAATGTGTCCAGGTAGTGCGCGTGATTAGTTGATGTTGGAGGAATTAAAACACGCGCACAGCACTGTGTTGGTTACAAGTGGAGTGGGGCGTCCAATTATTAATCGTTCAAGGTAGAACTCGCGGAGCGTTCGGTCACTGCGTGTAACTACCTGACGGAGAACAGACGGGACGTCAAGTCCGTGTGTTCGAGGAATGCACAGAGGCTCACCAAGGTTCGCTCACGAGTGCGCGCTCTGCCCTGCGGCCACAATAGCGTCTTGAGGGAGTCTGGTGGTATGTCCAGCGCCCTATTGGCCGCAAGCATATCGCGACGAGCATCGGCGAACGCGGCCCACTAAAGGAGCAGGTGTTCTAGTGTTTCCACTGCACCGCATCCGTCAAACACATCACTGGTCGCGATTCCGTGACGCTCCCGTCGTTCCCCGGGCCACACGCAGCCAATGCACGTGCGGAGGATCATTACACTTATCGACCGTGTAAGTGCGCGACAGCCGGTGACACTGTCGATGCGCACACCTCCTGCGATGCGTGGGTCGGGGTGCTCCTTTCGGAGAGTGTCGTGGATGGCCGTACGTACGTCCTCCAGCGCAAGGGGCAGACCTCTGGCAGATAGTTGATGTGGAGCGGTCGCGAGGTCGTCAGCTTCTTCGTTGCCGGCGATGCCGCAGTGACCGGGCACCCACTGTGCACGCATGGCACCTCCTCTCTGCGCGAGGCGCGCGATACGAGAGATAATTTCCCGCACTAGTGGCTAACCGCGGCCGTTAGATTGCAGTCGGCTGAGGGCGGCGCGTGAGTCGCACAGCAGAGTACTCCTGGGCGGCGGAGGGCCGAGGGTGAGCAGCAGGTCCAGCCCGAGCCGGATCACCACCAACTCCGCCGTGTTGGAGGAGCCCAGGTAGGCTGCGTGTTGCTGGCTGTGCAGTCGCAGGGCGGGGATGGTAGCCGCCGCTGCAAGGGAGCAGCTGTCGCGGGCCACTGGGCCGTTGGTGTACAAGAGGAGATGGTCCTGGACCTCCTCGTGTATGCCGGGTTCGAACTCCGGAACTCCGCAAGGCTTACGCTTTAAAAATACGATTTCAGCTGTGCGTAGTTTCGACTGCTGCGAAATGGTTCACTTAATAACGGAGCAATGCTTTTTAAACGAAAGCTTTAATACGCTATGTTCCGAGAGCTTCGCCAACTCCGTCGCTTTCACCTTCAGCGACCTTCAGGCCCTCCTTATCTGAGCCGAAACCAATGAAGAACGGTTGCTTCGAAAGCAAAGGAAATGTAGATAACTGGCCTCCTGGGGTAGTGGACATCTCAGTCGCGCTTTAAGCTCCGTGGCATCAGCTACAGATGTGCGCTACAAGCGTTGCCAATGACAACGTTGCAGCAGAAACGCGCCACTGATGCTAAAGGCCATCGGCGCTCATTGGGTTCATTTGCGTTGGCTTTGACAGCGCCTCCTCTTTTGACAACGTTCTAGACGCCGATTATTTTGAGGAAAGGAAGGGAGCACAACTGTCGCCAATGGGAGTGGTCGTCTCAATCGCGCTTTGACGTACGTGGCGGTGGTGAGAGAGAGGTGTGGGCTGCATGCGTTAGCGCCGACAACGTTGAGGCAGACACGCGACACTGCAGCAAAAGGCCGCAGCTTTAAGTGGGAGACCAACCTCTCGTGATCAACCATTAACTGCCACCTGTCAGGGTGGCAGGGTGGGCGCGCTACCTATCAAGTTTGCGGAACGCCACTGAGTAGACGCCAAGCCGTGTCTAGTTGCCGAATACACCATAGCTTTCGTTCTTTACCCAGGTTCAGCAGTAGTTAAACCGCAGCTAATGTTTTCTCTTCGGAGTCTCTTGTTGATTACTGTCACATCGTGGGAACGGCGATGAGGCATGGGCACTCCGCTTCCTACTTCTGTAATGCAGGTCGCTGTGGTACAGGTGTATTGGAGTCACTGAAAGCAACTGAAGCACGTGCGATGCCGCGGGCGTCAGCTCAAAGCAAGGGGGGGGGGGGCTGTACAGTGCAGAACACGCACCGAACGGATGCATGAAATCGATATATGGCCCGGTTCTTTTGTTCCCTTTACAGGGCTCCCTTTGTACAGTTCGGCAGTCTGTCACTCTGTCACTTTCTCCGCGCGCTCCCGTCCGGGTAAGGATAGTTTCACTTCCCGAAGCGGGATATCCCCACAGGTCCCCGTGTCTGCGCGGCACCTCGCTTTAGTACTTTGTTCTGCTGGGCTACATGATGTATGTCGCCCACAGCAGGTGCATAAAAATGCGGGCGTATATTCTGTATGTGTTTAAGCCATGCTGCTGCATGGAGTCACATAACCACCTCTCTCGCAGTAATCTCCGGGAACGCCCAGATGAACCGGCACCGGTATTTATTTGTTTATTTACAGCGCACTGGTGGCCCTGAAATCGCTCCATACGTATGCGTGCACACGTTACGTCTGTTCTGGTCATTATGTTGGCATTAAAATCTGAACTCAATTTTTTTTGAGGATTCCACGAAAAGTAATACCTTAGAAAACGAACAAGGTAACAAAGAATTTTCAGAAAATTGCACAAAACATGCATAAATATGTCCCCAAAGTGCCTAAAATATATCCTGCTTTGACTTTATTCCAAAGGCCAAAAGACAATGCACACGTTAGGAGCATATTTTTTCTCGGGCATTGTATGAAGCCATCTGGGAATTCCGTTGAGAACTTCTGACCTGCACGATAGGCTGTGTTTTTAGCAAATGCTGTGACTTTGCATAGTGACTTCAATTTCCTGTTGCTCTCTTTCCTTCTGCATTTTTTATCCCTCACCCATTTCCCTCCGTTCAGGGTAGCGAACCGGTTGTCGTTCCGGTTAACCTCCCTGCCTTTCCTCTTCCTTCTCCTCTTGGGAATTACGAGGACCTTGCTCTCCATAGAGTTCAACAGAACCTGCCTCAGCTCATTCATAACGTTGTAGAGGCTGTTCAAGAAGCAGTGTTTGAGCTGCAACTTTATGTTGTGAATGGCGTACATGGCTCAGCAGCCAGCACTCTTAAGCCGTAAAGTTTCTCCTTGGTGGTTTTCTATTCGGCACCTGAAAGTGTGCCCTTAGAGGATGTGGCGCTGCGAAGACACTCACTCTGTGCGCACTGGCCTGGCTGACGCCTGCCACGAGACGGTAGTTGCAGGATTTGTGCTCTAAATCAAGAAATCCTAAAAGGTTAACCTCTTTGCTGCAACTTGTTTTATCTTCTGGCATTCCAGAAGATGCCTGTTTTGCCTACGCGGCAGCGTCCCGCATAATGAGATTCCTCATGCTTGCCTGCATCATATTTCGTGTGCGAGAGCGCCGTTAATTATGCCCGCCGGGAGGCTAGCTACCGACCCGTTAGCATCGCGGTTTCACCCCCCACCCTCCCCAATTCTGCCTCCTCCGGCAACTGCTCACACGAGTACATTTTTTGTGACCTTTTTTATCTTCGCGTTCCTTGGAGAACCTCCTTATTGGCAGGACGCCTAATTCACTCTACGCTCACCGCCGCCTGACTAAATTCACTAAATGCATGCTGCGTATGCAAAGGCGTGGGATTCTGAACCGACGACTTGCTTGACATGTGCTAGAAATCGCAGCTGAGCATGACCTCAGCGATGGGAAGGCATGCTTGTCAGCTTGAAAAAATATATACAAATGCTGATTGCGAGAGAGGAACACAAGAATTCTACAGGAGAAAGCGCTGCTCACAATTGACGTATTTTCTTCGGAAGGTCTTTTTCCTGGAAAATCCAACAGCATTCCAGTAAAATCACACGTCACACGATAGCATTTTGAGACAAAGGTCCCAAGTCAAGTGCCAGCATTTTTTAAAGAGAAACTTGTAGTAACAAGCTCAACTTTCTGTTCTGCTTATTAACCATGTGGTGAAAAAAAAATGTACAGCGTGAGATGCCTGTCTTGCATTTCCAGTTGAGCTACAAACACTCATAATGGCTGAATCACAGCTCCATGTCTCCGGTGAGTCCACCTCCTTATAAAACGAACCCGCATAGAATTACAGCAAAATATTGTTATTATAGTATCATGCGTTATATTTGACGTTCTTGCTTCCACATAACGCATACTGATAGCTTATTTCGCGTGCTATGACTCTCCACTGCGCAAATTGTACCGCAGCGGTCAGTTGAGTGACAGCTGACAGCTGTGTGACTGACCTATCCAGGAGATTACGGCGCGGTTGTCTTCGGATTACGTCTTTTGCAGACGGAACTTCAGTTAGGTCATTCTTCAGAATTAACTGACAATCTGTTGCCTGTTCATCAAGAAAAGTAGCCTTCAATAATGCGGCACTTGCATATTGTAACCCTCTTAGGCTTAGCCTATATGGTTGTTGGTGAAGCAAGGATCGTAGTGGATCCTGGTGCGCCGGAAAGGGGTAACTATAGCTCTGCAAGAGAAGAAGATGACCGTGGTAAGAGTAACGCGGCCGATGTATAACACTGAGTCTTCTTTTTGTTTGTTTTATTTGAAGTATAATGCCAAATAAATATGCAGTTTGGGGCATAAGGGAACAGAGCACTAATAATTCATAACCCAAATCACACGTTTTCTGGAAATAAGAAGGAAGTATGGCATGATCTTCCTGACAGTAATCGCTTATATGTTTTCTCGTGGGCACGAATTGTTTTGTGAATTCAGTCTCGACAGGCCTCACTGCACCTGGAACAGAGCACCTTACTTCGTTCGCATATTTTCTCGCCAGTGCAACTGAGGTCAATACCATTCACCGAACTATTCATGCTGTCTTCTTCCACCCTGCTGCACCCTGTGCGAAACCCTACCATGAGTAACTGCACAACTTCCACCAGTTCGCTGTAAGAATTTAGCCCAGGTTGGAACAGAGCCGGGATCTTAGTTGTGTTCGAGGTGGAGTACTAATATCGCAGTCATGTCTTCGCCACGGCTAAGAGAAAGCGTTGCGGAGTGTACTTTGTGGCCGAGGCGAACTGCTAATATTTATTTATTACAAGAGAAGATAAAAGGAACACTTTTCGCATTCTGTTCTTTGTAGAGATATGAGCACGTTTGTGTGACCTAGGTTTATATGATGACTTTCCACGACAGCCTTCAAGGTTTTACGCTGGTTCATTCGAAGCTAGGGAAAGCCTGGGGGAGCATCAATAATAACCATGTAAGTTCTTCTACACTTCATTGTGAAAACGTTTCTCGCTGCTTTTTACTATTGGCACTTGTAGACGTTTATTGAAAGTTTTCTTCACCCTCTCCTTTATATTTGGCTCTATTTCATTCGATAAACGTTATCGGAAATTTTGTTCATTGCTTGGTGTGGAATACAACGACTTTCTCTCTACGCTCTAGACGAGGAATTGTTTTCTGAAGAAGTTCTTCACTTCATCATTCACGCCCATTACGGCAATTTTTCAGGAGAAGCAACTTAGAATAGACCGATCTCCAGGGCCACTGTGAATGCTACAAAATCTAGGTTTTATGGTCAGCTATAAAGTTGCAGCAAAGATAGAATACAGCACTAACATTTCTTCCCCATAGGCCCTCGAAACGCTTAGCTCACGTGACAAAATTTATAGAGCTACCCTGTGAGTACGCCATGGCTTTCCAGGCAGGACGTTGTATCGAAGCCTCAAAGAATTTTCTCTTGACTCCTCTTTCTTCTTAGAGGCGATATAATCGTCGAGTTCTGTGGAGTGACTCCCAAGAGTATTGTCTACATGCTCTCCTGCGAAGGCCCACGCCCCTAGTGACAGTGCGCTTACACACGACTGAGCTCTACGTTTCGAGAATGCGTCCGTCCACGCTGCGTCACAGATGCTCCTGCCCGCATGCTCGACAAGCTCCATTGCGTCACGGCACTGTAATTCAATGCGTAGGCCCTTCCCTTCGGCGGCCTTTTACTCCTCGAGTGCGGCATTCTCCTCTAAAAAGGAAAAACGTTTTCGTCAAACCCGATTTGCTGCTCCGGTGGCTGGGCGGGATTCTATATTTTCCGCGCTGACAGGTTTTCTGTCTCCCTGAAGCGAGCTCCCGCGCAAGATGACGGCATGAGGAGTGGCTAATTCAGGCGTTCTTAATCATCTCCGCCGCCAAACGCAATAGTATCCTCTTTGCATGCTTCTTTTTTTTCTGTCCTCCTTCCTTTCCTTTTATCCGTCTAGATTTCTTTGTTACTTTCTTCTAATCCCCATCAGAGCTACGCCTGGTTTCTGTGGACTACTGAGTTGGGCTCCTAAGTTTTTTTTTACTTTACTGGCTGTTCCTGGCAACTCATCTTAGCAAGGTAGGCTCTGAAAACCTTACCTAACGAAGCATCACATTTACGGATGAATCAATTAGATGTCGTAAATTGTATTTAGGCTTTCAGCGAACTTGGTCAGTTCACTGAACGCTTATTACCGCGTTGCTAATCTCAAAGTTAACCTCGTTCCAGGGTGAGAAAAAAAAAGCTCAGATGTCTTCTAGTGAATGTGAACGTCTGATTTATCTTGCTTGCTTGATACATGTTGAAACGTAATTGTCTTGCACATTAATTGCAAGTAGTGGGGTTTAGCTTCCCGAAGGGAGACGTAGGCTATGAGGGAAGCCGTTGTGGTGGCCTACGGAGTAATTTAAACCTCCTGAGAATCGTTATAGTGGGCTCACATCGCACCTCAAGCTGGCGTTTTCCTTGACTCTCATTATATTTAGATAAACCCTTTTCTCTTTACTTTTTACAAACCTTAAGCCTTTTAAACTAGTGTGCATTGTGAACGCTTACTTATTTGTAGTTAACTTCAACGCTTTCCCCTAATCACTCTTCTGCTGCACAGTCTTAAATTTCTACGCAAAAGAAAAACTTGTCAGCTTTTGTACAGAACCGTAAAAGTCAAAGTTTTATAGCTACTCGTTGAGCCGGCAACAGCGGCTGACAATGACTTATCTCGCTGGAATAGTAAGAGAACTTGTAAAAACCACCCGCTTAGTTTAGGGTACTGAACAATTCACATTTAGGAAAAGCAAGAAGCCATAAGCGCCCTCAACTAGCCCTCAGAAAGAGCTGACAACGCGATAGCCCCAGACATGCTGGCTTGAAAGATTCGAAACATCCTGCTCGAAAAAGCACCTCAGGCGGTGGCGTGTTGAGCACTTTTCGACGCTGTTCGAGGAGAAAACAAGCGATTTGAAAAGGGAGCGAGAATCTGGACAAGTCTCGCAAGAAAATTATGACCCCCTATCCGCCTGCAGCGCAGTATTCAGCCATCTGTTTCAATTTCTTTGCGCAGACTCAAGGACAAGCAGTTTTGACTACTACACAAGAACGGTAGAACTATGAGCGTGATGTAAGTTTTAACGCATGTGGGATTTAACGTCCTGAAACAAAACATGGCCTCTTGAGGGACTCTTTATAATGGAAAGCTCCGGATTAATTTTTGTCCAGTTGCTGTTCCCTTAACTGCGCTGACGTCGCATAGCATACGGGCGTTCATGCGTTTCGCCTCCATCGAAAAACGGCCGCCGTGGCCGAGGTTGCCTCATGAGGCTTTGGAATCAGTAGCCGAACGCCAAAGCCCCTGAGCCACCAAGAGAGGTACGGCTTCATTAATATGAATTTTTCCGGAGGAAAGAGAGAAAACGTTGACGCCGCCAGCACTTTGCACAATATGGTGATGCTCTCTTCGCAGTGGTTTATGCATCGGCTATGCGGTTGCATGCACTTCCGTGCGAGAACTTTACATGAGGCTCACAGAGCATTTTCTTTACAGTTGTCCAGCTCTTAGTTGGAGCGTTTAGAGGCTTCGTAGCAGTATCTGCGGCTTAATTCGGAGATTTTCTCAGAACCACGTGATACTGATAAAATCAGTTCGAAGGGTTGATCTGATTTTCACTGCGCAAGTGCCGCTTGGCCACACAAGCCCATAGTTCGCGTGGAGTTAATTGGTAGGACAGAACTGAGGCCAGTGACCCATTTTCTGAAGCTTTTCACCCCGCAGAAACAGAGGTCCTTGAAAACATGAAGCTTGCAACCAGTGAAAATTCGGTGGGCATAACCCACGGATCTGGGATAAAATTGCTCCATTCACACGCAGAAAATAGCTGCTCATACCACCCGGCCGTCGTTTCCGTTCTAGTGGACTCACGATGCTGCTCCGCAACTTCGCTCCAACCATCTGTCTGTTTGAAAAAATAAGGCTGTTAAAATTTGTCGGCTTGAAGGAAGCATAGCTTTCTTACCCATGGCACCATTATACCTTTCTGCACCCAGTGTCAGCAAGTACTTTACGCAAATTACGGTCGGGAGAAACAATACGACTGCCTTCGCTCCCATACGTCACAAAGGTGCAGCGATGCTAGCCTTAGCAGCGTGAGAACATCAGCGCATGCTCACTTGCAGCCTTGATTTGTTGCGAACGCGGAACGAAGCCGACCAAAAAGAATCACGACTCAGCTTGCACTGCTAAAATGTGGCTTTGCGGTGCTGCGTATTGTGAGGCTAAATGATTTTATTTAAAATTTCAACCAGGTTTAAAAGGCTCATTTTATGAACGGAAGCGATAAAAGAATAAAATGCTCCCAGATTCCATGCCCTTTTTAAGGGGCAGGGAAGTCGTAACTGTTGCTACATTTTAACCATCGTAAAATGGCTCATTTCAAGAATAGTATTGCCACCGTTACAGACAGCTGCATTACTATAATAGAGCTTGACATAAGGAGCATGATTAGACCAGGGGTACAATAAAACGTGACTTTCAGTACATGTATACAGATGGTTGTACGGTCGTTCTGCAAATGGTATGACGACTTATCACTGCCAGATCCATGGGGTTTCTGTGGCATATACCACCCAGCAGTACTATCTCATTGGTCAGTAGGCGATCGGAAGGATTTTGGGTTGCGACGTCAAAAAGCAGCTGCGTTTATCACGCTGTCTTATTTCCAACAACCCTTCTAAAACAAGAGGCAACAACACTTAGTGAAAGGGACAGGCTCAGCAATATGAAAGGTCAGTTACCCAAATATAATTGCAAATTTTCTGCGAGCAGCTACCGGGCGTACCGAATATGTCACCACAAGAAAGCACGTCGAAAATCTTCACTTGTGGTGAAAAGCAACTTCATGGCAAGCCTGTAAACTGTCTCTTCCTTCCAAATTTTCTCACGGAGTGTTTCTAAAGATGGTATGCTGCCTATAGAGAAGCTTTGATAAGCACGGTGTGTGTCAACATGTGCATGCCATATTTGACAACTTGCGCGACACCTGCAGGTTTTAGAAAAAAGTACATAAAATTTTTCTCTGGTACTTCATGCGACCCGTCATGAATGTTCCCGTTCGAATCGCTAAGCATACATCGGAAGAAATGCACCTCTGTGGCTGCAAGCTTGACGGTACGTGATTTTCTTGCAGTTTAAGCAGTTTGCAGGCGAAGTTCAGCTCTCTTTGGAAATCGACATTTCGCGGTGGTATTAACTAGGTCGTGTCGGCTGTTTGCAATTTTCTAACGTTTTTAAGTCATCGTTTTGAGGTTTGGATTGTTGTGGAACTGGTGCATGTATATTTATTTGCAGTTGTAGATTTTCGCATAGCTGGCAACTCGATTTCATAGATGTTACATTATAATACATGTATAAAGAGCTGCACGAGGCAAGAATCTGTTTAGGTATTTTTTTTAGTGTTAACGCACCACGTGGCGGAGGGTGCTACCGTTAATTTCGGAGAACATCGTTCATATGCTTGACGAAGTAACCATGCTCTTCCATTAGCGCTCACTCTTGTGTGAGATCCCTTCCGCAGCGTCATCATTTCTTTTTTTTTGGTCGAAGGTTGCTAATAACTATGATGTTATTTCTTTTTAGTACCGTAATAAAATAAAATTAGGTTCTCATCGAAAGCCGATACTTCAAGTCAGCTGTTAATGGGCGTTGTGCGCTCCTAACGAAGTTATTATCGATATATCTGAACCTAGACACTTAAGAGAGGAAATTGGCAGGCAAGAAGCAACGAAAGAAACAGAAACACTGATGCAGCCCGAAGAGATAATCAGCTTATGCCTGCCGGTATCGTTAAGACTGAAGCAATCTGGGACAAGCATCAGGAAGATGAAAAGTGAACAAAGCTTGTTTCTCTATGGACGGTGGAGATGATAGCGTGGTGTTTTAGCTCTTCCGTGGTGATTTAAAAAGTAGAGGTTATGCGCTGTCGTAGCCATAGTTGATAATTAAACAGAAGTCGCTCAGAAGGGGCTCCCATCCTTGGTACAGGTATAATTGTAGGCGATAAAAGAACGAACGCCTTGGCAAAGCCGGTGAAATGCATTAGCAGAGGTCGACGCACAAAATACCTGCTCATTAGGAGCCTCTTACCTGCGGTTACACCAGGTTGAGACATATTGCTAATAAAACAAACCAGCAGGAAACAGGAACACGTGCTGACTCACATATATCGCATTAGCTGAAAAGCGCCTCAAAAACCCCGTCAGCAGAAAGGGGTGGATATCCGCGAAATATAAAAACTGCATTGTTGCGCAGAAAAAATATAGGATGGAGCTTTTCGATATAAAACGGAGCTCTTCCTGCCCACGTAGTACAGAGTTGTACGTGCAATAAATTTACAACTACAAAGTAAGCGAAAAAGAATACTCGCTGGCGCAGAAAATGCAGCCATTCTCTTAATTTTTGTTTCAGCGGTAATTGCACTAACTTTGACCATACCGAGAAACTATGGGCGAATATTTGATGCTCTAGCTCACTCGAATCCTCTCGTGGCCAAAGTTTGGTACTAAATGGGCAGCGTCAGCGCGAATAACATGTGCCGCATACTAAAAGCTTCACGGTTTTCTCGGCTCATTCATTCATGTAGTTTCATTTCTCAGCGTGTCTAGCAGTATCTGCCTGCTTCGGCCAGCCTCTTTGACAGTGGTTTTAATCATATTTGTTGTCACGAAGGTGGATTGTGGACAACCGGTATCAGTTGCAGCTTGGCGATGCTCGGCTTCTGTGTTCGAGAGAACAAGTATATGAAGCCGCGACATGATTCAGAAGCGTCCTGAAGCGTGCGTCTTCGATGTATCTTTATAATCGTGTAGTGTCTCTTGATTTGACATTTACTTTACTCTTCATCGGCTCAGCTCATGTGGGTGAAGAATAAACGAGGAAATTACAAGAAGCGTCTGGGGTCTTGAAGCGACATGCGTTCCTTTTTCTTTGTAACAAAAGCAGAACCCCGATATCCCTTTTCTGCACCAAACTCAACCAGATGACAGCACTGAGAAGGCGGAGAAGGGAGCGGGAGGGGCTGGTTAGAACATATTCCTTCTCTTGTTTCTTTTTTCTTTACTTCATTGAGGCACGTAACGAGCTCTTTGAGTCTTTTTTTAAATTCTCTTCCGAATTTTGTGTTGGTTTAATTTGCTCTCAAATAAATTGCTCCGAACCCATGCTACTTTCACTTTTAACTTAACTTGATTTTGGTACTGCTGCGATATTGTAGTGGTGCAGGAAGAGGCAAATTTTTTTCCCTCGTCCTCGCTTGAAATACGTCTCGCGCGGAGTGAGCCAGAAGTTAGAATGTTGACGAATATTGTCAGGCCTGTGGACATTGCGCCTGTCCAGTAGAACAGTCCGCTCAGTTATGACTTTGTTAAGAGAGATACTCTTTCTTTTAGAGGGTTTTTTAAGGGCTGCATGAAAGCATCCTGTCATTCGAGTGGGCACCACGTTGTGCCATATAACACCTTAATTAGTGGCTATTTCATTTATTCTCATGCTTACAAACGAAACGAACAAACCTTTCAATGTGCTTCCGATACCCTCAGTTCAGTAACTACGCTTCTTCTCCTATGAAAGGGGCCTTATTGGTTGCGGCGCTACCAAACATTCATAAAAAAATCGCACTTTCTGAAGATTGGTGCGCAAGGCAAATAAACATTCATTTAGAACCGTTTTCTTTTCAGCTAGTGGGTATTGCATTTTTGGTTCCGCCAGCGCACGAAAGCAAGGAGGAATAGAAGTAGGGATAAGAGTGCAGCTCAGTGTCTGTGACCAGTTCTAGCTGTTGTTGTCTGTGCATTGCGATTACAAACCTGACAATAATTCCCGAGGCTGATAATTATTTTACAAGTGGCATGAGCTCCAAGCTGAGCGAGGCTTTTGATTACAAAAGCACTTTGCAGCCACATATTTTAGCAAAAACCACGCAGTCGTTATTCACGAGAAGAGCTTGTGCCCTTCTAAAGGAGTTAAATTCTCTTATTTCTCTTGCTGTTTAGGTTTCACGTACGAGGGGCCGCGTGAACCGCCTCTTTTCTATACATCTTCCCAAGCCGTATCTTGGATGGAACAAGAGCAGCCGCTTGCGATAAACCTGAATGAGTGTTTTCCTGTTTGAATATGCACCACACCCTGGCCAATCACCCACCGTGGGAATGCGCCATCGTGTTTGAGGCAACAACAACGACAAGAGCAGCGTTCGCAGGAAACACTATGGAAAGGGCTAGGAACGTATCTCTTCGCTGCGGCCACTTTGAATTACTCAGCCCATGAAAATTATTCGCCTATATTATCGACACATGAACTCCATCTCTGCAAAGTCATAGCGTTGAACTTAATGCAAAACCCGATTAAAATCGTAAGGTGCGGTTGTTATATTTGTTATGACGACTCACAATGAGAACATTCCGAAAATTTTGTGGCACAAAATATAGAACACAACATTGCATTTTTCATGCTGTGAAAGCTACCTAAATTGAGCTAAAAACCGTGAAATACAGCTTTATTATTTGATTGAAATTAAAGTGTACAGGATACCATTTATGATTAGCTAGGGCGTATTATCTTTAAGAGTGTCGTGAAATTCAAACCAATTTTAAAACTCTGCTTTCAATGTGTAGACTGCCACTTTGTTCGAAATACCCTCTAGCCATTAAAAATGGTCTGAAAAGAAAAATTATGAATTTAAATTAAAATAACATTGCTCTGGGTGTATATACTAATTAGGACTACTAAGATGTATCTTCTATATAGATTCGGGGTGGAAGGCACAAAACCTTTTCAAAATTTTTGCTCGAAAACTCCGAATAACGACGCAATCTTGACATGCTTTGAATTAAACTTAGTCT
Source organism: Amblyomma americanum (assembly GCF_052857255.1). NCBI lineage: Eukaryota > Metazoa > Arthropoda > Arachnida > Ixodida > Ixodidae > Amblyomma > Amblyomma americanum. The sequence goes on along the minus strand of NC_135501.1, from coordinate 145,219,529 downwards.
ACTTTAGAAACAAAAACCGTCACGTGTTAACATTTTTTTTCTGAAAAGAACTCATAGAACGCTTCGCTTCTGCCTCTAAGTTGTGCGCAGCAGTACCAGCGGTTCGTGGGCTCATAGTGGAGCTTTATTCCTCTACAAAATGCACCAATCTGCAGCGTTAGCCTGCTTCGAGAGGAGCTTTGACATACAGCAGTAAATTCTGAGTTGCGTTGAAAATTTTTACCAGTTCATTGCTGCAGTGCTTGTTACTTTTGCTTCTTTTCCAGCTAACACGTTTAGAGAAAATGGTATCGGGACCCTCATGACATGCGGAAGTGCACTATACATAAAATAATGGCATGGTTGTTTAGTTTTATTTTTGCTTTGTCTATTATCTGGTGTTCAACCAACACTGCGCTGTATTAAAATTTAGTGAACTCTCACTTCGAGGCGCAAGCATGTTTTGAAATTAGTGTCGCGCTGAAAGCAAAAGTAAAAAATTTAATGCTCTGGCCAAAGTGGAAAGAATTACTGTCATTCACAGGAAAGAAAAAAGAAGAGACGTCTGTAGTGCGCTCATCGTTTAAGTAGAAGCGAGGTGAAGTGAAAGGGGCGCGAACTAGGGCTAACGCAGTGCTGCGGAGCATGTGGTGATGTGGTGGTGTGATGTTATGTGGTGCCAGGTTAAATGATTTCTCAGAACGACGCCACATGACGGTATCTGATCGTCGCATAAAAAAATTAGGCACAATAGGAAAACAATAGCTGGCATGCGTTTTTTTTTTTACCTGCTTTTGCAACAACACCGAGGGTTCAGACTTCGTGCCTCATGTACCTTCAGGATACTGTGCATTTTTTCTTTTTTCCTTTCATCTCCTTTTCCTTCCATTACTTGTTGACTCTCGCATATAGGAATACCAATGCGTTTGTGTAAGCTGCTAGCGGGTCTAGGTTTTCGCGCAATCTATGGATTCCAGGGCGTTTTCTAATCTTTTGTGTACTTATTTAGATTAAGAGATGATTTTTGTAGAGCGATAAGACAACGTGAACGGCTCGGGGATGAAAACTGCTTGTGAGGAAAAGAAACACTTTTATTAAACATAAACCAAAGTTTAGAAAAGATGAGGAAAAGTTCAAGTTTCATAAAAGTGGATTCTGCTGTAAGAGAGAAATTTTATGAATGTCGTTACACTTTATTCATGCTTTTCCTTCCGTTCAAAAATCGTTGGCACAACGGCTCAATGTGAACTTTTTTTTTCGCTACAAAAATATTAGCTTATTGTCCTGATTTTCTTTCCTTAACTGCTCATTATTTGGAAATTTAGTGCTTTCGTATTTACTTAGTTCCCAATTGTATCGATCTGTCGACGCATAACTGCAGGCGTGGGAAAGAAATTGCAGATTCGAAATGAGGTAATATTTATATCTTACATCGCTGTAGTAGAAAAAAAGCGATCTAATCACGCGACAGCTTGGTAGTTTTAATTCAGAGGAAAATTAATATAAATATTCATGCCTGAGCGTAAACATTAGTATACGAACAGTTCCCGAGGTATAAGGCATGCTATGATTTTTATCTCTTGAAAGAAAAGGAAAGCAAGGTGCGAGTGTGCAGTCGAAGGGTTGCCGCTTCACCATCGAACCTTCGCTTGTTGAGTCGTAGATTGTGTGCTTTAAGGTCCGCGAGAGGCAAGCGAACTATGAGGGACCTATAGTGGAAGACCGCGGATTCATTTAGACCAGGTGGAGTTCATGAATATATAGAGATATATAACGGAAGACGGGTGCTCTTGCATTTTTCTTCATCCATGTGCGGCCTTCACGGCAGGCATGCTCCAGGCGATCGTGCAATCAGCTACGGAATGCCAAAGCCGTTCAACCATCTCTGCTGCTGAAGCTTAACTTCTGTCGCTCATACGTGTGGGCAAAAAATTATAAAAATAAACGCGCCTCAGGCGACAACGGTACAAGTTTAATTTATGTGGACAAACATCGACAACCAAAAATGAGAAAACACGACGTTTTGGAACCTACTCGATTCCATCATAAGGTGTGACGGGGGTTGAGTTGCAGCTAGTGATTTGAGTGTTCGTGCAGGGAGCCGCCGGGTCACTGAACGTAAGCCGTGTATGAAAGAAGAGGGAAAGGTTTCAAGTGAGGGGTTACCATTCCGTCGCGGATGTCGAGTGTGCCATGAATCAAGTAAGAGCCTCCTGTGAGGAAGCAGCTTGGTCTCCAACGCAATGGTTCCACCGTAGTCAATCCTACGCCCAGTTGCCTCACAGTGCTCGGTCACCACGCTTCGATCCCTGTTCATTTGTCTAACATCCGCTTTACGCATCTTGATTCTTTCGGGGAAATTCTTGGTTTTTGCAACGTATGGCGGTGAGCACTTCGAGCACCGGGGTTTTGTATACCACGCCTTGGGCCTTTTCTTTCGGATGACGGTTTTTGGGCCGAGCAGGAGCTTCTGATGGTGGAAGTTGGCTTGTGTAATGTTTGAAACTTTTTCTTTCCGACAATTTAGGTCAAGGACTCGCTCACGCCTTTTATAACTTAAATTCAATTCATTTCCCTGCCAGACAGACCTCTGTGGAATGTTTTCTTTTTTAGTCTTTAAGGGTACAAGAACTGCCGAGCCGGAGACAGCGACATAAAAGCGCTGTTAGGTCGGCCCTCACTGCTTTTCGGCTCAATGCTTTGTTGCATTTTTTTAAACCGGCAACAATTTCCGAATCACTTCGAAATAAAAAAAGACCACCATTTCCACGATTCTTCATCCTCCTCTCTGCTGCTGCCCCGAGCAACCGATATTGCATATCACTTCATGTCTGCCGGGTGTCAGGTCAAAACGGGTTTACCTGTCGCTAGCGCAAAGTGTGTTAGCGAAGTCTCAATCCTTCTGCACGAAGACCATTTCCATTACAGGAGCTGTCTTTTGAAAAAAAGCCAAAATGAAAAGATAAACTTATTATTGGCTGAGAGAAGGCAAATCAAAAAAGCCTTGGTATATATCTGACGCAAAGCCAACCGTACGCTGTGCTAGCATTTACTTCAACCAAGCCCCCAAGTCTCGACTAGACAAGCCTTGGCGGCAGCTTCCGCCTGTTCTTCATGCGCTTGAGCATGAGCAACAGCAAAGAAGAAAAAAAATGCCGCGTGAGCGAAAGATGATATGAAACAGATTGCTCGAGACGTATACTGAGCCGACGTAAAGCGCACAGGATTTTGTATAAAGACAGAAGTAGTTCAAAATTTGTTACCTGCAGATCAGAGAAGGAGCATTTAAGATGATTTTTTCCCATCTCTTGCTTGGTTTCTGTTTAGTTTATGTAGGAATGACATACGGTAAAAAGATGGGTATACTGCATTCTTTTAGCTTTATTGTGAATTATTTCTTTATAAGGCGCAAAATCTGTGCATTTCTCCTGTGCAAAGACAAGGTAAAACTCCTCTCGGAATGTCTGTACGAATCTAATGACATCACTTTTAAGCCATTTGGGTTACTGATTTTGCAGAAAATTAGGGTACTCAGTCGCACTAATGAGAATTTGTAAAAAGACATCAAATGTACCTATCCATGCCTCAGTCTTTGTAGCGCATAAGAAGTTCGGGTAGTAAAATAAATGTAATAAACTCAGTTTATTGCTTTTTCCAGAAATAAATGGGTCTATTCATTATAGTGAGTACACAACTTTCGAATCCATTCCCTGGTAGGTTAAACCGATTAGACGTGCTAAAGCAGGTGTTCATTCTTCAATCGGGGGGGGGGGGGGGGGTGGAATTTAAGCTCAGACGTGATATCTTCAATGTGCTAATGCCCATATATGTGGAATCGGTCATCATGTACCTAAGATTCATAGATGTCGGCGATTTCTCATGCCACAACCAGCTCAGTGGCGCAGTGGTCAAGAGATGCGCCACTGCACCGGCAGGTGTCTTTTGCTATCACAGCCACCCGTAGGGATTGTGCAACCCACGCCGCTCTTCCCGAGCATCCTCTCGCGCAGCTGGCGCGACTCTCCTACGATCTTAGCCGAGCATACGCGGGTAACTCGCGCAAGTTCTGGTACTAACTCGGGTTGCTGGGCAACGAAACAAGATCCACGGTGAATGCAAGTAACATGACAAGATTATTGGTCGGTGCTTTTGCCCTAAGAGTGTTTGAATGTGTGATTTATTTGTTATGTATGTAGTGCATATTTTTTAAAACTAAAAGTGCGTGTTGCACTACGTTTTGTTGTTGCACATTATGAACAAGAACTTTGTACTGTTGCTTGTGCTGCTTGTGTTTGGCAGCTGTAAGTTGCCAGGGCCCTAGTCAGGGGTATTGCTTTTCCCGTTTTTCCCCGGCACTTAGGCAATGCCGCATTGTATTGTCAGCAATTTCAGCGAACTAAAAGTGACTTAGGCTATGTTAGACGCCACAGCGGAGCGCCCCAAATAATTTTCAGCACCTGCTTTATTAGTAAGATTGCGATATCACCGGCTGAAATTCACTAAAGTCTGTTGAAGATTACAATAGGCTTTCATGTTGCGCTTGCTTTAGAAGCATGTGTAATGCCTTCGAACTGTTTGCAGTCTTCTCTAAATGTAAAGAGTATCATCATGAAAAAGATGAAAAAACCGATCCACCGTAAACATTTCACTTGTTTTTTTTGGGCCACTTGATGTTTTTTTTTCCTTTGCGGTCAAGACACGCTGATAAGCGCTTAACATAACGCGAATAGTAAAGGGTACCTACCTTCGAGCCTAAAAATGGGCGCCGCGAGTGCCTAGGCAGAGGTAATGTATAAAGCTAAGTACGAGCCTTATCTTGGAGCGGCATGGCCGCCGACGCTGATGACGTCAGGAAGACTCGCAAGAGGGACAGCGTGATGCTGAAGGGTGCGGACGATGATTCCAGCTAATTATGCTAATTGTGCCTAATTACACGAGCGAGTCGCTCAGTGACGACGTTCTTTTTTATTTCGTTTGCATTGATTGCAGGCAGCGTTGCAGAGCCGGAGGGCCCGAATATTCACGCCCGCAATTAGTTCTGGAGATAGAGCCACACCCCGACAGCTTTCGAGAACATCATTCTTCAACCAGCTCAGCTGAGGAGACATATATCAAGCGCCACGTCCAAAACAAGATATAGCGATTGCTTCAAAATGGGAAGTTTAGGCCCGGTCGCATTAACTCGTAGCTTGAAATGAAAAAAGCTACACGTATTCATTGAGTGGCAATTTAGGTAAGCAGATTTTTTCTCTTTTCTTCGCATCCAGCGGCGAAGCCCGAAAGCTTATCCTTACTCCTTTCTACCCCGCCGGCAAAAAAAAAAATCAACCGTTTAGTGAACACCGTGGGTCCGTAAGATTTTTTCATGCATCGCAAAAGCACTCGACCTTTTCACAACTAACAATGAGATGCATATCGAAATGAAGGGACGGCATATTCGAAATCGGGCACGAAGTTAGTCTTTACTTTGCTTTCATTGAGCGGATAAGCTAAACATTTAGATACTAACCTCAGGGCTACGTGGGAAAGTAGCTCAGACAACCACCTGACTGACGTTCTCTCCGAGTATAACCCGCAGGTTAGAATACGGTGTGTACATTAAAGAACAAAAGTGTAGTGAAAAGACTCACCGAACTAAACGAAAATTTGACTAGGAAATGACAGCTTTAAGCGTCTTAATAGAAACAAACACTAAGCTAAGGTCATAACGACGCATGTTGAGCGGGTTCTTTGAACACGCTGGGGAACACGTCATCAGAGCGTCACCTGCTACAGCGTGGAAACCAAAAAGGAGTGTTCTAACGAGGACATGACTTATTTATTAGAAAACCATAGTGTATTCTCCTACTACTAAAACTCAATAAATACAAACCACGTTCATTTATTCATCAATGAATAGGATATGCAGTGACACTGGCGCTCTTTAATACAGGCAAAGTATTAACGGCTTGCTCAGCCTTCGCAATACACCAGTGTGTGAAAAATGGACAGTAAATTAAAAAAAATGTTAAGGTTGTTACAAGGATGACTTTTTTTACATTTCTAGATCCCGTTTTAAAACAGTGAGTGATACAGCGGGGGTGGTCTGTACACCAAGGAGGCATTTTTTTTGTAACGCGATGAAGCTAGACTAAAAGGTGATTAAAAACAATTAAGTAATTACGTTCGATCTTTTTTTTATGTTAGGACGCACGATTATACCATGCGACTGAAGGTCGTACACATCTAAAGCGAGTGGAGGTTTTAAACGTTCTGAATCAGCGTTGTGGTTGAAAATATACAGCGTTCAAAATATGCTTGAAAGCTCGTTGACTTGGCTTTCCTCTCCAGCCTTTTCATAAAATTACGTTGCTCCACAAGTACTTCCGCAAAGTAATGTGATTTTTTATTCTTCATAAAGTACACAAAGCGGGTCTGCGCTTGCGTCGTTTAAAGTACCAGCGACCACCATTTTATGAATGTTCATTGCAGGAACGCCAACCTAAGAAGCTTTCAAAGCCGAAATTTTCGCCTTTGACATTTGGAAGCGCACTGCCGATTCCGAATATTTAAAAATTCGACTTACCTTTTGTATGAACGACCTGCTATTTCGTATAAATCTGGCATCCTTAATCTAAACATTGGAACGCTGATTACTTCAATTTAGTTTAGTAATCGTCATTTGTCTTAGCTCTAGTGCGTATAGGCCGCCTTGCTGTACTGTACCTATTCACAGATCCCAGCAACGAATCGCTCACTTTGTTTTAAACGATAATCTTTAAGTTTAAAATATCGCCCATTACACGAAGTCCCACATCAGGAATTGAAGCTGACATTATCCAATTAATAAAGTGCACGCGGCTGTGAATCATGGGTTAGAAACAATCTTCACCGTATGAGTATAGGCAACAATACAAGTTTTTTAAGCTTCAAAATATTTGATTAAGTGCCATAAGTGCTCATGAACGTGAAGCTTAAATTATAGTTGTTCCAGTAAAACAGCTTTTTTTGATGTTGTCACGATTACAATTTAATAAACATATTTGTGGCGGTATTTTTTATTTGTTTGTTTTTACGGCTGAAAAGATTTTATTTCTGCAAAACGTTGCAGTCCTGTAATGAGCCCCGTTTGCCAGTGAATTATCGAATGCTTGCTGTTTTTCTGCTTCGTAATAAATTAAATGTCTTAATCAATATCTTTAAAACGAAATTTCAGACTGTGCTGCGTGTAATTTCATGCCTTTAGGAATGGGTTTAGTGTATGACTCTATGGGGGCGTTCACAATTGTTAATTGCGATTTTCCGAAAAATACTATATTTCTGGCTGTCATATAAATTTGTAGATGAAAAACAAACACATGACTCATACCAAAGTATTTTACGCAATGGGTCAGAAGAAAACCAAAAACCCAATTGAGAAAAGCGTTGGAGAAAATTTAGGCTAAAAGAAATCTGCATAATAATTATACAGCGCATGCTTTCGTTTTACCATGCACCTAAGATTTTGGATATTAGAAGTTTATAAGTACTTGTCAATCCAAAAGGGACAATTATGACAGAATAGATGCGCTCTTCTCAGCAAAAAAGTGCAACTTTAAGTTATTATACACTCATAATAATTGAGTCAATGATGTTCTAAATGCTTCTGTCACGTACACCATTTGCTTGTCTCCCACACTGAGGTAAACTCCAACGCCAGCAGATGAATAGTGCTATCAGTGCGAATAAACAAAACGTTTCATCATTGCTTACCACATGATTGGCATTATAAAGCGTCCACAACTGCGGTTACGGCTTCCTTTTGCGATCTACTATCGTTTCTGTAACAGCAACGTGTAAATAAAGAATCATTACGATAAAGCATCGAGGCCGCATTAGGAAAGTTATCGGCCCATGACCCATTATACGCCATAGAGTAGATAGCACGATGATAAATTTTGTCGGGTGTTAAATAAAGTAAGGAAACATATACGTTGCGCTGCATACCAAAAGCAAATCTTAACTGTTTGTCGGTTCATTTCGCACGAAAGTGGAAATATTATATGTAGGTACAGTTCAATGGCACGAAGACTTCATTTTATCTCATTTACTAACCGGCTGCTAACATCAAGATACAATAAGCTTGCCGAAAAGTTTCATTTGGGTATGAGAACAGAAACAAAAAAACCATTACCAGACAGTCAGATGACAGCCCGCTGCGAGTTTAAGCATCACCACAAACAGCCTTCAAGGCATCCATCCTGGGGCCACCACACGAATTAAACAACTTGGTGTTTTTTATGTTTTTAACTGCGAAACTGAATATTTCCACTAAAAAAAAACGCCAAAAAGTTGCAACCGAATGTAAACAGCATGATGGGTTTGTCAAGAAAAAAACATACCTCTTCCTAACCCCATGAGCCATATAACAGCATTATAGTCAGCTCAATTTTGCGAAATGCACTACGCCTGTTTAACTGTTTAAAACTTGCTTTTGAGTTCGCTAGCCACCAGGTGTTTAGTTATATGTTTAAATATGTATATAGATATATGCGTGCGTGCGTGCGTGCGCGCGCGCGCGCGCGCGCGCGTGTGTGTGTGTGTGTGTGTGTGTGTGTGTGTGTGTGTGTGTGTGTGTGTGTGTGTGTGTGTGTGTGTGTGTGTGTGTGCGCGCGCGTGCGTGCGTGCGTGCGTGCGCGTGTGTGTGTGTGTGTGTGCGTGCGTGCGTGTGTGTGTGTGTGTGTGTGTGTGTGTGTGTGTGTGTGTGCGTGTGTGTGTGTGTGTGTGTGTGTGTGTGTGTGTGTGTGTGTGTGTGTGTGTGTGTGTGTGATTTTGGCGCCTTTAAAGTACACGAATAACGTTACCGGAAGTGAATATTGACCACTGCGTGTTTTGCAGCACTGTCCTCTCCGGCAAGGATGCTGCCTACTCAAATTCATCATGTGTTGTAAAGTGATTCCTCCTTTATTGCGTATTATGTACATTATGAGCCGGAAGGTGGCCCTTAGATAAGAAGTGTGTGTGTGTGTTGTGTGTGTGTGTGCGTGTGTGTGTGTGTGTGTGTGTGTGTGTGTGTGTGTGTGTGTGTGTGTGTGTGTGTGTGTGTGTGTGTGTGTGTGTGTGTGTGTGTGTGTGTGTGTGTGTGTGTGTGTGTGTGTGCGTGTGCGTGCGTGCGTGCGTGCGTGCGTGCGCGCAGCTGGGACACGTCTACATGCGGAGTTCTTCGCGTAACTTAATTTAAAGATATTTATGTGCTCTCTTCCCTGAGTCCCTGTGCACTACCCACTTTTTAGCGTGCTCTCTGCAGGCTCAATAACGGGTACTGTTTACCGACCGTGTAATTAGACTCTTCCGTTCGCTCACCGCAAGCCTGTCAGTCTTGCAATTAGACCCATATGGTCCACTCACTCATTTTTCATTCTCTCTCTGTTTGCAACCTGAAGTGCACATGGTAATATATAGCCACACCCCTAGGAAGGCAGACAGAGACTGATCACAAACGCCGGAAACTAATTAAACTGCGTAAGCTTTGGTAGACCGCTTTCCTACGGAAGGAATTATGCGGGCTTAAAAGCGCCGCCGTTGCGCTCTGGCTACAGGTAAGAAAGATGCGCTTTAATTTCGCCTCGTGAAGGTGAACCGGGTGGTTAAAGCGCGTATATTCATCAGGGAAGCGGACTTCTGGAAACTTTGCCTTCCCGAGTGCGTTTTTCTGTGTCATGCATGGTAGGGCTTGTCTATGCTCCGTTCACATTTTTGCCGTTCAGAAACGGCGCGAACAACAGACAGCACATATCTAGAATGGCATGTTTAGAATTAGGAAATATATAATCCACGTAGATAGAACAACGAACGTTTTCATGGTGATCCGGAGTGCTGCTCCGGGTTCATTCTTAGAACATATCAGCGGTACTCACGAAAATGGTTTCAAAATGCGGGTGCCTGCTGTTTCTCAGCTATAAGTGGTCGGTGGTAACTGCAGCCCCATGGAGTAAATATCTCCTAGTCAAATAAACGCTCAATACGGCATGCTTTTTTCACACTTTGCTGAAACTACTCGTCCCGACAATCGGCCTGTGATTTATCACGAACTTGCATAACATCACCTTTACATTGTGCTAGAAACCACATCTTTTCTCTTAATTTTCACAGCTGTCTTATTCTCGTCCACTCTCTTTCCAAAACAACTGCATTGGGGCTTTGAAAAGATAAGACGGAGCGCGTGATTTTACTGCATCCTAAGTACTGCGCCCCTGTTTTCTTTAGTTATGTTACGTTCCGTGTCTCTTCACCGGTCCTCGCTAGTCACCAGATTAGGTCTCATAACTCACCGTGACTTTCGCTTCATGGCTTGAAGTCAGCTTTGAGATGCGCCTGTTGGAAGGGCCCCACAATGAGCTAAACGACGCGATAAGAACCTCTGCTCAGAAAAGCTGGTTTAGCTGGAAAAGTTCACGTTTGTGGCGAAGGCGGCGACTAAGGTTGAGGTTATCAGCTACAAATGGAATGAGCGATCGGTTACTTCTGCCGTTATTTGCTCTCCATATTGACGCAATAAATAGTAACTAAAAAGAGTTTGTGGCATAGTTCGGAGACGTAGCCAGGCACTCAGAGTCGTCAACTGCCATCATCATTAAAAATCGTGTTCAGCGTGCTGAAAGCCTCTCGAAGCGGGAGGACTCTCTCCTATTCATGCAATTTTCAACCAGCTAAACTTTTTTATCCTATGGTAACTTGGGAGGCCAAAGAGACAGCAAACACAAACTGCATGTCCGCCTCCAACAAAATCAAAATCTTTACGACCTCGGTTCTCTAATGGCACGTGTCATTAATTCTACTATGCCGTCTATATCAGAAATTGAACCCGAGTTCGATATGATTCCTAATGGTTTGTTTAAGTATTCCACTGTACCGCACTCCAGAAATAATTGTAGCGCCTGGTGGTTGTGGTATGTGAGGTTTAACGCCCCGAAGCGACTAATGTGGTCCGCCATACTGAAGGCCTACGGATTAATTTAAAATACATGGGGCTCTTTGACCTTTTACTTATCAGTGCTGAAAAGTTGTAACATCTGAAATGCAATATTTTTATTTGCACTTAAATTGTACTCTTGCTCAAAATTTTTATTTTCGTATACGGTATGATAATTACGAAAAACTCGGGAACTATAATATTTATTATCGACTTAATTGAAGGCTTTCAATTTTTGGTTGTACACAGACATATTTTGTGCCTTGTCGTAGCCGAGTGTTTTGGGAGCCGTTTCGCGGGAGAAACCAATGATGAAATAAACAAAACATAACAAAAGTAATGACAGAATGGTTTGGGGACTTCGTGAAAACGTGTGAACGTTCAAACCACTATGCGTCTCACGCAAATGGTTCTTTTTTGCAGCGCTACCGTTTGGCCGTAGCAAAATACAGAGAGGCGGTACTTCTGTTCTAGTCTCCCAAATTACACCGGCTCGCGTCAACGCTGTCCCATTCTATCAAATACGTAAACATAGATTTAAGGATGTTATCGCCTAGCGCTACTTGGGCAGCGTCCCAAGTACACTCTAAAATTGTTGGACCCACCTCATGACTTCGAGCTTCCTCCTCCTGGCTACTTGCGGTTTCTGACAGATGTTCGGAGGAATTTGGAGGGAATCACGATGACACGTTCTCCACAATGACGGTAAAGATCGCACAATGCCAGGGACTGGGTTTATGCAGGGTGTGGTTGCGCCCCCTGTCCCATAGCGCGCACTCCACTTGAACACGGCCAAGGCAGAGCGAGGCGGGTCACGTGATGACGTGAAGGGGCCACGCACCGGTCGTAGAGAGACGTGCTGGTGTGTAAAATTCACCCCTGTAGAATTACCTTCGTGCCTCCCACTGGTGCTGAAGTGCTTAATTTGATTTATATTATATATATATATACAACGCGTTGAAACTAAATGTTTTGCAAGCTTAACGGTTTTCTCAGAGATTTGCTGTACATAATTCACGAAGACATTACAGGAAGCTATAAGTTCGTTTTCAAATAGCAGCTGAAGAAGGAACTCGCACTTCACAGACCATAAAAGTTGTCTCATTGTCTATCTGTCAAGCTGTCTATATGAGAAACGGCAATTTTTCCAAAACTGAAGCATGGAAAAAATACAGGAGTATAGTGGTTACGAATGTCAGGTTTTCCATGATTATTTAAGATAGAATTTGTGAATTGGAATAAGAATTTTGATCTTTGATACATTGCGTTTTAGGGAAGTGTTTAAACAGTTAAGGTGGAGTAATTAACACCGAAGGTTACGCGCCCGTTTTTGCATTTCGGTTCCATTGCAATGCGGCTATCGCGTCTGGGTTGACCCGCAACAGGCCCAGTGGGACGTCATCAGCAGACATGAACTACTAACACAACTTTCACAGCCGAACTTTTCAGGTGAATTTGTGATGTTCATCCTAAGTCCTGCAGAATAATTTACTTCAGTCTCTTTCTAAAATCTCTCATATTTTATCTTTCTGTTTGTTTAAAATATTTAATACAATAAAGTCATATTTTCGCCGTACAGTGCTTGGTGACAACCAAATGTGGTGCTAGCGATGATCATTTTTTGGTGCAACGCAGCTTGACTGTAAGGCGCCACACCTTGAAATATTTTACTCCGCACAAGGTGGGGTGAAAGATTTATTATGGGCTTGCAACGAATCATTTGGTTTTGTCGCGTATAATTTCATACGCGGCACATAAGTTGCTTTCGTTACTGAAGCCAGTTTTATATAAGAATTTCTGCGAAGTCAATTACTTTTTCCTCAAACCTTGTCAGTGTTTGCACCGAAGACATAAAGACGCTCTAAAGGCGCTACAAAAAACTCTGGAAAGTCTCACAGTCACTGTTATAATTTTTTACCTCGACCTCCGCCGCTCTCGCCACCCTCGTGGTACTTGAATTGCCAAGTGACGGTGAGGGAAAGGATAAGAAAACAACAAAATGCTGAAGCATGCGGAGCAAGGCATAAAGGGAAAGAAGTCGATACGACTGCCTGCGTCGCGGAGTTGATGAGCCGTGCTGGGGAGCGCGGGACATAACCATCGTAGGCGATGCGTAAGATGGTCCTTGCGCCTGTTGCCATGCGGGCGGATTCCTTGAAATTTGTCTTCACCTGCTGCCCCTTGAGAACGGTAAGAAGGCGCGATGAATATTGGAAAAAGAATGCTCCAGGAGTAGAAAAGGTCTGTGGGTAGCGCTGTTCTTGCTGCTTTTTTTAGTGCGGAAGCTTGATAATCTAAGCTGCCAGCTGAAGGTGACGCACATTACCTCCTAATTTTACGCGTGGCCACTCTCCTCAGCCTAAAGACACCCTTGTGGCTCTACTCTATTCTCATCGATCGAAAATATTGAATGTCGTGATGAATGCTATCCTGCCTCCCCTTCTGCGCATTCATAAACGTATTTCTGGGAGTTATTATCTGAGGGGCCTTGATGATCGCTGATTGCTAGGAAAGTCATCTTTTTTCGCACTTCTAGCAGGCGTTTCTATGTTCAGTTTAATATTTCATGCGTTCTGTTCGATATTTAGCTGAGACTGAAAGTAAAATTTATTTAAACCGCTCCACAACAATAGTGGACATGTAACTGAAAGCACAAGAGAGCAGGAGCCAAAAAGCACACTGCTTTTCAACCAATCTCTAGTAAATGCTGAAATTCGGCACACACTTAGGGCACACGAAAGGAAGCAAGCAATGCTGTAGTAAAACCGAAAATCATCAAAAATAGTTCTGTTTTGCAAGCTATTGCAGCTTAAAAAACAGCACTATTTTAATAAATGAATTTTAATAAATGGATCCCAAAACAACATGTTGTAACACGAGGGAGTGGCAGCCCCAAGGATTATCGCAGGGAGGGCATAAAATGGCGCCAGGTGTCGGCGAGGTACGTCTGGACCAATTTCCAGGTGCCCACTGGCGACGCGAAAGTATCTATCGCCCGTCACCATAATTGGAACGGCCATTTTGAGTCGCCTCTGAAAATTCCTCACGCTGTTTTCCTCTGACCTAACAAAATGTCGTCGAAATCGGCGAAACCTTCCACAACCACTGCCGCAAATCGCCAAGAACGTGATCGCTTTTCGAAGCAACAGGCGAAACCTTTCCCACGGAAAACGAACCACAGCACGATCGCCAAAGGAACCGTCATGCAAGATCTTTCACCACACAACAGGAGCGAGGGCAAATGCATCTACGCAAATGGAAACACTTGTCAGCGGACATGCATTCCTACAATGAGGTAGTCTAAGATGACACAGCTACTCCACACCTCATAAAAGTGGCTACTCTAAAAGGCAAGTGAGTGCCGATTTGAGAGGATTAAAAAAAATGGAATACTGCGCTTCAAATAATGGAACTGCGCTCTAAAATTATGCGGCAGAAGAAACAGAACAAAAGAAGACACGTTCTTCTGATGACAGTAGAAGCAGGTTTTATTGGCTGCTTTCAAATGACGCCGCCATCCGCAAGCACAAAAACGTGGGTACTCGGACTCATCTGTTTTGAAGCGAAGTTTCTCCTCTCGTATGATCCAAGAGCCCTGGACAGATTCCACACTTTCGGCGGATTACGCCTGGCCACTGAACATCACTGAACATAAAAGCGTTCGCACATGCTACAAAACGCAACCCGCGATGCAGCCGCTGTCGGCGCCGCCGCGAGACGTGACCGACGTCATGTCACGTCACGCAGGCCTCGTATTCCCACTGTGGTTGGCCGGAGGTCTAGAGAGACAAGTACGTCATCTAAATGACGTAAACGTGGCCAAATGTTATTGTCAATTTGAATGCGAGACATTTTCGGCAATATTATGAGCAGTTTTTTCTGCAAAACTTTCCGCTAAGAAAAAATGTTTGCAGTGTTTCCGATGAATAATGCCTTCATATCTCCTAGCTTCAAACTTCCCTTTAGTCTGCCTTTGAGTGGCACATGAAAGCAGGAACATGTGACCGCAACTGGCAGAGACCTGATATATCCCTTGCCGTGCTGCAGATCCATATCCTTAATTTCCCCGAATTTAATGGGGTTGGGAAGTTTTCGCTAACGCTAACGCCTTTATTGTGTTTGAAAGTCACATACAGAAAGATATCAGCAAAACATTGAAGTGGATGCTCCCGTAAGTCGAGATGTCGGTTGTTTTTTGTTTCCTATGTTTTTAAACAGACTCCTCAGCTGTGAATGGCACGCACAGTCCGCTGGCCCTAGACCCTGTGGCGCTACAGCACTTCAGTCGGAGTCATGTAACGTTTTCAAAGCAATACTGCAGGCTGTAGGGCGATGCAGTTGCGCCAGACGCCTTTCCCAGCGGATCGTTGCGGCGGGGCGACGAGATAATAGAAAAGAAAAACAAATTACGACATGCGAAAAAGTGAGCTGCACTTCATTCTGTCCGTCTTTCGCCTTGCAACGGCGTTTTGAGTTGGTACACTGCAGAAATAGTCATGAAGCGAAACCAAGAACCACGAACTGTCTTTTCTACTGAAGGTTATCCAAGGGCTCGGAATTTTGGCGGCCGAAACATTGGGCAATCTGCAATTTCACACTCGTAAAAGAGATTCTGTGTTAACCACCGTATTCCTCTAACTCCTGTTCAGCTTGTCTTACCAGCACCCTGCAACTCAGAGCCTTGCTCCTAATCCGCTAATAAGCACAGCAGGGTTCCTATTCATTGATTTTAGAGCCATTCGAGCTTCGCTGGACTGCTCGTCGCGGTGACGCCATCTTTGTTCGCGAGGGTATGGGTATGTTTATGTTAGCACTGTTTATATTGGCTTCACTTTATTTTAACGTGTGTCTCTTCTTCGGTCATTGTTCTGAATGTAAGTGTGATTACAGCGAGCTGCGTGTAGCAAACAATGATGACCTCGATGTTAATCAAGGTCACCCTTAAACCTTCCTTCCACTTCGCTAACGCAGCGCACTTAACAAAGGAATCCCGACAGCCGCTGACAGCGGAAGCGGAAGTAATTTGTTCACGGAAATAACCGTGCGCTCGGAAGGGAGTAGCTGGCGTTGCTTGTTCGCGTGTAAGGGAAAAAAACGCGTATTTCCGCCATCGCCCAGAAGAGAGCCAGAGTGATTGAGTGCTGTAGGGCAGACATCGGTATAGCAGCAAGAAGAGGCTTCGGTCCACGCACCATGCTTCCATGTGCGGACACTCACTACAAAACAAGGCAAAAAAAAATCATAAGCACATGGCGGCAGCAGAGAGCCGGTTAACTCGATTGGGGGACTTGAAAGCAGCCAGTCGAGGCTCTCCTATTAGCGGCTCGTTAAGATGGGGTAGGTTAAATACTAATAGCTTTGAGAAGATGTGTCAGTAACTCGTGTAAAGAGCGAAGAAACAAGAAATGGCTATGATGGAATGATCTAGTTTGCATACTGTTTCCTGGTCGCAGCTGATGATCATAACATCGCGTATGAAATAGGACTGAGTGCAAAAACGGTCTACTATGACGAGAGATTGACCCCTCGTCAAACATAAAAGAGCTGTGATATGCTGACCTAGTCTGCATACTGCTTCCTGGTCGCAGGTGATGATCATCACATCGCGTATGAAATATGACGGATTGCACAAATGGTGTAATAAGACGAGAGCTTGACACTGGGCACAACAAGGCCTTTGCAATTCTTGAAGCAATAGGGAATCGTTTCTGCAGTGTCCGAGAGAGACTTATTTACCGATGACACAAAAATACTCTTTTTTGGAAGCCATATTCTGTCTGGCAATGTCCGCGCCTGTAGCCCGAAGACAATATTTTCGCACGGTGTGGAGATAAATTTGGCATCAGTGAAAGTAGATCATGTCCGTGTACAAGTACATTTAACAGCAAATGAGGAAAGGAAAACAGCAAAACCAAGCGTTTGCAGAAGCATTTTCGTGGTACTGATAATAGGAATTCGATGAAAAAACGGACTGTGGGAACGCGTACACAAAAATATATCTCGTGCATGAACCCGATCAACTAGGACGGTCTGAAAAAATAGAGGTCACAGTCTGAGCGGATGAAGCATTAGGTACATTTATCTAGAATAACGCAAACGTATGGGTTGGGAATATGTCTAGGAAAATTGTGCGTGTATTGTGCGATGTCAGTGCAGGTTAAAGAACCGCATGTGCTCCAAATTATCCGGAGCCCTCCATTGCGGCGTCCCTCACAGCCTGAGTCGCTTTTGAAAGTCAATCCGTCTAAAATCTACACCTGACATCAACCGTTGCGGGTACAGCGCATGTTTTACATTGCACTAAAAAGTGTTTGTCCTTGGTATCACGGTTCAAGCTGTCTACTGTCCGTCATTCGCTACGAAAAAAAAGCGTGCTTCGCAGCAACCAGTGCTTGTGTTTTACAAAACTACTATTCGATGGCTCCCCAGTTTTTAGACTGTGTAGCATTATCAGTGACGACCACCTAATGCTCAACAAATGGAGGTAGAGCCTGCTCTATTTTCTTTTTAAAAGTGTGCGCTATATTATACTGTTGTTTAAGCTCTCTTTATTGCTTCTTTTCGTGCCGAAAAAAAAGATTGCCTTGCCGCGATTCAGTTTATTGCTTATTTTTTGGATGTGTGTACAGTAATCTTCACTATAAAAAAGCGTTCAACGAGGAGGAGAAAATGAAAGTTGGTTGTTAGGAAAAGAGGTGGCCCAGTTGTTCTAATTTGGAACCTCGTGCTTATTATTATCCTTATATATATTTAAAATAAGCCAAACAAACAACTGATTTATTGAACTATTCATATTCAAAAAATTGGTTGATTGCTTGATTGATTGAGCGACTGATTTCTTTATTCATTGATTCCAAGGCAGAGTTAATGTTACACTTCACGGCCAGACCTCCACGGTACCTTGATGCAAGGGAGGAAGCAAGGAATGATAGGAAGGATAAGGACCAGCGCTGGCGGACCGATTATTTTTTTATTCAACGCTTTTGCTGGCTTCAGTGCCAACACCTCTACGTACATATGCAAAGAGACGTAATGAAAATCAGGTGAAGGCCGCATTGCTTTACAGCGAAGACAGCTTGCTGAGCGAAAAAGGACATCCGCACACACCTGTTGCGCCCTGTTGGTGAGAAAACACTATCGGCGAAGCCTCACCGGCTCGCCGGTCTGTGTGAAGCTTGCCCCTTAGGGTAACCTTGGGCAAACTGAAATTAAGCAAGCATTGCCCCGACTAGGATTCGAACCCACGGCAGCGTGAACGGATCAGCTTCTCTGGCCACCCCAATAGTGATACACCTATACGTGATTGTATCACTATACGTGAGGTGTATCACTATAGTGAGACACCTATAGTGATACACCTATACGCGTCTGCGTTTTTATGGAGGCAAAACGCTAAGGCACCCGTGTGCTGTGCGATATCAGTGCAGGTTAAGGATCTCCAGGTGGTCGAAATTATTCCGAAGCCATCCACTACGGCACCTCTTTCTTCCTTTCTTCTTTCACTCCCTCTTCTATCCCTTCCCTTACGGCGTGGTTCAGGTTTCGAACGATATATGAGATAGATACTGCGCCATTTCCTTTCCCAAAAAACCAATTATTATTATTATTATTATTATTATTATTATTATTATTATTATTATTATTATACGTGAGGAAAAAAGGAGCCAGCTGTCCTCTAGAGCACTCCCTTTTATTATAGGGTATGCGATAAAGGAGAGTTTATTCGAATTTTACTCCTTTCCGTTTAGAGCGCACGAGAGGGTAAATCTTAAACGGCCCCTGCAAAACTGCCCGCCGACTCATTACTGAAAACCGTTTCCTGCACCGTGTTTGTCTTCCAGTTTCGTCGTTATTATTATCGTGTTTGCCACATTCTATAACAGGTTTTTCTTTATGACTTTGCCCTTCTCCGAAAAACTAAGCATGAGAGTCTTGGAGATTCGTATGGGAAAGTTTTTTTATTCATTAAGTACCCTGCGTTGCATTTGTGTTATTGTTATTATTAGTGTTCTCGTCTAGTCACTTGGCTCTAATTCTGTTGCAAGTTTTTTCCCTGCACGAAATGAGATTTGTTCCTACAATTCTCTAAAGTCTAGGGACTTTAAGAAGGTCTCACGTTTTGCCTGAGGGCACTCTGCCTGAGAGCGACTGTTGGGAAGGCACACATAGAAAGGACAGGGAGTCCTAGGCAACGTCTGGAATAAGCCTCTCTCTTCGCCAGATTTCATTCCTTTTATGGTCACTTTCTACAGCGGTATGACTTTCTCGGTCAGTGGTAGAAGATCCTGCAAATCAATGTTAAAAGGTACTGAAAACGTCCTAAGGCATATTACGAGGTTCACTTGTTACGTAGCAAACTTTGCGAAACGTGTTGTCTAATGTTAAGCGCATAAAAATTATAGTCAGCACTCGATTATTTAGGTTGGTTAACGTTGAGCGGCTGAGTAGCCTGAACGTGCAGCTCTTTTAGGAATTCAGAGAGCAGGCGGCATCACGAGCGCAGGCTTTTACCACGTTTCCATTGCTGAGAGTTTGTTTCTAAAGCACACAAATCAAATGCTGTAGTGGAGGCTTCCAGATTAATATTCACCCCCAGGAGCTCTGTATTAAGCACTGGAGTCGTTTATTGGGCAATAAATTTAGCGTTTTTCTTTCGTTTTGCCGCGGCAGACATGATCCCGCGATCTCGGGCACAGCAGCTGGCTGCCACACTGACCTAGCCACCGTGGCGGTGTCGTATACCTGCGTCATTGTCAACAAAAAAGCGACGAGAAATAACATTGCCTTCTTTGTCTTTGTCCCCGATAGCTTGCGTAATCATTAATCAAGAAGTATTCAGTGTAAAAACATTTTTTCTGGGCAGTGGAGGCAGGCCTTTCCGACTAGTCGTCTAATGGAATGCCATTATCCGGTTCACTATGCGCACTGCTCTACGCTGTTTTTGTTTCCAGATTCATGACCACTTCCGGTTAATAACTTTTTCCATCGCATGCTCTGGTATCAGTACCTGCAACAAAAACATGGAATATATCTGGAAACATATTTCTGAAAACAGTCATCTATCTGGGAACATTACATTCGCCGAACATATTTACATACGAGAGAGGACGCCCACTCATAGCGTGCTGGGAAAGCCCATTTGCAGAGCCATATTTATGCCTTCGTGCAGGCTTTATATCTTGACACCTGTCCAATCTTGAGTGGCAGAATGTAATTTGAAGAAAAACGTAAGCAACTAAGAGCAATGGAAGCATCCGAATGTGTAATGAATGTGCGTCACGCCATAGGAAACAGGCGAGTGAGTAAATAGACGAATGAAGCAAAATATGAAACGGCGCCCCACGCTCGTTTATGAAAAGGACGCGGAAGATTGATGTGTGGGACATATGGTGCCAGCGCCGAGCATATTTATAGATTGAAAACAGAGTAAGCGAATTTTTAGAGCGTGGTGTTTGCGCGGCAACGAGGTTGAACGTATGAAAACACATTCTTGACTGTTCAATTCGTTCGCAACAAGAAATAGTCAATAAAAGCTATTATAGGAGGTGAGGGAAATTGCGGTCTGATGAAAGAAGTAGCAGGATAAATTACAAACAAAAATAATTCGCACTGCCGTATTAAGCTGATTGACAGGGGAGAAAGAAATTTGTGAGGCGAATTAGCACAAGGCAAACTGCGAAGTCACTGTACTTTCTATTAGAAAGAATAAATATAGGAATCATACACAGCACGCGTTAAATCGCTGTGCGCAAGCGCTGGTGAGAGCAGTAACGCCGGAGTTGTCACCTTACGTCACCGTCTCGACCCAATCACGAGTGGGCTTCTCCCTGAGCTGAGAGTGGAGGTTTTCGGGTGACCGCAGCTTTCATATACACGGATACCAATCTTTGCAACGATCACTCTGAAAACGACTTTTGGCCCTATCTCTCGGGTGCTTTGTTACTTTTTAACGCCCTTGTTATCTCCTTTAGATAGCCAGGCGGCTAACATATACGTCTGGTGTTACAGCGAAAGCACTACTTCACTAGAAATTCTGAAAAAAAAAACAATGTATCCTGAAGCCTCGACCTTTTATCCTTGATCTTTGAAAAAGATACGGTTTGGCTAGGTGCAGGTCAAGTGGTTGGAAAGCATAAAATAAGTTATGTTGGGGGACAGTGTAAAGCAATGTTTAGAAAATACACATCCGAACACGAAGACAAGTTAAGGCAATGTTTAGGAAATAGTGCAGCTAATTCGAAATGAGGTGCTTTCGCACGTCATACTAGGTTTACCGGTGTGCAAACTCTGTCATTCATTTAGTTAAGTCACACACTGGCTTCATTCAGCCCGATATATTTCTAATTGGGCTCCGACTTCACTGCCTTTCTGGGCTCTGCCTTCGAAGCACTTAATGTTTTTCATAGTACCACTTACCTGTGCGGAAGACTAGGTGATTAATTTTTGAACTTTCATGAAAGTATTGTTTTCTGAGAGGCGCCATTGCATGTTGCGCATAGAGTCCCGACTTCTGGCATTTATTATTTTCTTGACCACTGCTGTCGTTCAGCAAGAAATCGTAAATTTTCGCCACTCAATCGCGAAGAGCTTCTAGCTGCGGTGCCCCGAAGCGACTACGCGCCTACATTGTCACGCCCTTGATAATGCTGGTTACGTTATTGTTGCCTTTGCTATGTTCGAAAGGTGATATACCTCGCTTTGACCAGCTGCTCGATATTTCCCGGTGGTGTTTTCCTCGGCGTCACTCTTAGATGCGCATGGGCGGAATGAAATGCAAACACAAGACAGATGCGAATTCAGAACACACCACTGTCCCCTTTCTTCCGTGCCAAAGAGCACTGGTCTTTCTCTTTGTCATTCGCCCGTAGATCGGCACATCTGCTGTCGGTCTTTCCTGCGGCAAACGAAGCTGACGCATGCGTGCCACGTGTCAACGCAAATCCTGATATAACCTTCTTTTGCAACCACAAAAGCACCGGCCGCCTCTTGTTTTTGCTGGATTCGGCAAGTCAACGTTTCCTGCCTCGCGTGAGTGCAAGAGCGAGCGCAGTCAGGGACGCCGAAGAGCTGAGGCCAGCCACGGGGTAAACAGGTGCTCGTAATAGATTAATATTTATTTCCAGCGGTTCTTGGTCTTTTCTCGGCCAGCACCAACTGAATTTGCCCCTTCCGGCACTCAAAGCATTTCCTTTCACACAATCGGTATTAAGCTGTCGAGTGGTGCGTTTCTCGCCGTAACGCAGCTATCCGCTACCGAGTAGCGTACTATCCGGACAGGAGTTCACAGGATGCGGGTGTCAGGAAAAAAATTTGATTTCGACTCAACAATGGCTGAAGCCTATCAACGGAAACGTCAGAAGGTATAAAGAGATGTGTACTCTGCAGCACTAGAACAGCACTAATAGGGGAAAATTATAACAAAGGACACATAATACAGGAAGTAGGAGAATAATTATAAGTGCATCAGGGGAGGGGGGGGTGGCTAGAGTTGAATGCGTTAACATTATAGCAAGAAACGCGCAATACGTGAAGTAGGAGAATATATACAGGTGTATCAGGGAGAGGATAGAGTTGAATGCGTTAACATTATAGCAAGGCACGCGTAATACGTGAACTAGGAGAATAGATACAGGTCTATGAGATAACAGAGATCAAGGCGTTATCAGTGGATGTGATAATAATAATCACTGACACATCTAGAGATATCATACAGAAAATCATTGCTGCAATAAGCATTTATTTAACTCTTTCATAAGCATTGTGATACAAAATTTTGTATTGCATCAATAATATCTATTTTGATTTGGAAGTCAAGATAATCAATATTTATTACTTTGCTGAGCATAATCTTTTTTCTATGAAGCTGCATTCTATATTTAATTCCTTTAAAAGGAAAGAATTCGTTCATTTTGTTTCAGGGTAGGTTGTTTCAAACATATATAGTATGATAGCGAAGAGACTGAAATCGACTAGTCGCCTTACTTTTAAACTCAGTATGTTCTGACCCACGACCAAAAACTAAACAGCCATAATAAACAGAGGGTGAAAGCAAATTGAACGGCAGGAAAAAATAGTGCGGAGGTAAGTTAGTGCATTGTCAAGGTAAAAGACTCCAGCACGCATTCTTGCCCAACGCAGCCTCGTAATTTAGAAAAGAAAACCTAGCATATAGAAGTCACCAAATTTGTCGCAGTTCTCTTCAACCTGAGGAGAATTGCCATTTGCATTTCTTGTTCATGATCACACATGTTGTGAGCAGAATTCTGTGCTGGGCTGCACATGTGTTCTGCAATGAAGAGCGCTTCTTTGTGCTTGTCTTCTGTGCGTCCAGTGTTCTGACAACGCTAATGTTAGTCTTACAGCCTTACTTTTGCTCACTTCGTCAATATTTAAAACTCATTTCGTTACCGCACTTTATTTCCTTTTTCCCCTGTGTCCCCTTCCCCAAGTGTAGAGTAGCCTACTGGGCATCGCCTGGTTAACCTCTTTCTCTCTTCTAAAATTTCAAAAAGTTCTCCATTCTACCGAAGAACCTCTATTCCGCACTTTTTCACAACAGCACAGATTCAAATCAATGTTCGTGCTCGGCTCCTAACGCTTTTTCGTACAAAATGGAGCAGCATTGACTAAGGTTTGGCCAATATAGCCTACCGAAGGGGCGCAACAACAGAACTTCCAATATAAGCGGAAACCTTTCACCCCTTCAGCTATGCCACTGCCGGACCGCTCCGACGATATCGGTCCCTTCGTTGTTGCAGGAACGTGCGATAGGCATTTCCAAATCTAAATTCGAGCTTTAGTCATAAAAGTGATCAACCAGCGAGGAAGGGGCAGCACAGGAGATATCAGAATGCAGTTGCGCCGGCGGCGTTGCCCGTACTGTTTATGATAGTATGTATGTGTATGATAGGATTCCACATGACAGAGTTATTTACGGGTTTCTGTTTCCCCTTAATTTTTTTTTCCCCGTGCGGCGTTCGATGATGTTCA